>NW_020619603.1:6159100-6512984 GCF_003573695.1 Papaver somniferum | reverse complement strand
GTGTCTAGAGAAAAATGACAGCGTATTGACCATGATCGCAATTATCCAAATGGTGATAATAGTGAATTTCACATAATGCAATAAGTAAAAGTTAGAAAATTCCGATTATCACTAATTGTATATATGCGAAAAATGTAATTTCCCCGTGCTTTTTAACACGTGAAAAGTAAAACTTTTAAAATTTGTTTTAACTGAAAATTGGAATTTTCACGGATCTTCTCAATTTTTATTTTTATTTGCGAAAAATGGAATTTTCACATATTCATCCACACATTAATACGGTTGAAAACTGGAGTTCTCTTTACAAATCCGTGACAAGAGGAATTTTCACTAATCTAATCTCCAACATGATATTCGAAAATGCTTAGGGATAGGGAGACTTTTAATGGAGTAGGGAGACTTTTAATGGAGTTATGGTTTTGCTAGGGATTAGTCAAAGGGAGATATTCCAGGGGAGTTTTGATTTAGGTGCGCTTTTCAAGGGAAATTTTCAAAGGGAGTTATTTTAGGGATTCATCCGTTTTACTACAACTGGATAATTAAAGGTGCAAAGGAACCGAGCCGGAATCGGTGGAACCGTATCTGGTTTTGGACCGAATCGAGGAATGGGGTACAAGTACCGGTCCAAAAAATAGGAACCGGGGTCTGGGAGGTACAGGTACACGGTCCAATACAACTACCGTGCCGTACCGGACCGAAAGTACCGAATAGTAAGAGCCGTTAGATTTAGGGTATACAAGATGAGTAATACCCGTTAGATTAAAGGGGGTATATAAACGAACATTACAGGGTTAGAGTTTCTCACTTTCTCTTATTAGTTTCCTTTCTTTTTTTTTCCGTCTCCTCGGAGAAGAAGTGAAGAAGAAGTGAAGAACTCCATTACTAAATCCATCTTCTTTGTTTCAAATTTTCAATCATCTCTTAATTTCTCACTCTTAAAAACCAGGTTCGTCATTTATTTTGATTTGTTTCATCTTTTTTATTTAATTTGTTTTTAATTTTTTTATGCATGTGATTGACGGATTTACAATATGTGCAGAATTCTGCTGTATCAAGACTTCAACTCCACGATCTTCATTACACCACCTCTCGATTTTGACTACTGGGTTCATTAAATCTCGATTTGGTAAGATGCAATCTAGATTTGTTGGAAAAGGAATGAAAAATCTTACCTTTTTCAATTGAATTTGTTCTGCCTAAAAACGGGTTTGATTTAATCGAGCATAGTTTATCAAATTTGATTTGGAAGTATCTCATTGTAGGTTGTTTTGCTTAGCAATACCGATGTGTTGATCCTTCACTGACAAAACTCGTTGAGATCCGGTCTTATAAGGTAAGACTCTCTTCTTTATGCCAATTGTTTTGCTGATTTGGTCCAAGTTAAAAATCTTGGTAATATCTAGTTTCAACAGACAGTGGATACCAATTAGATTTTGGATTTATGGATTCAGCTTGGTGTTTTGAATTCTGACGTGTGTGCTAGTTTCTTTCCACTCCATGTGTGCCTCTAGGTTCAGTTATATCAACCCCCACTCAACACAGATTAAAGTCCTTCACACTTTTGGATTTATGGATTTTGTTGCTGCTTCTGAATGTGGCTTTGATACTTGGGGTCATTGTTCTTACTGTATTACTTTGGATGAATGCATATACTTGTTTTTATCGATTAATTACACAGTTCCTTAAAGTCTCCAATTCAGCCTAAAATTGAATTTGTTCTGCCTAAAATTACTCCATGTGAAATATACTAAATGGAATTATGATGTGTCTTCCCTGTTCGAAGCCATAGTTGGCCAGTTGACAAGAGCTTGTTTGTACATATGAAGGGAGCTTAGGGGATAAGCAAGCAAGAGTGTAGTGTCCAGCAATGCATGTTGTTTGTGTTCTTTAGATTTTTTTCCTATTGGACATCTAATTGTGCTGAAGGTTACTAATTGTTATTACTTGTTTTTACAGAGTTACTTGGTCCTATCAACAATAATGCCACCACAAATGCTGCTGCTGACATGGATTAGAAGATCAAGATTCAAGACTTTGTATTTGTCATTGCCACCACTGTCCAGTCATTGCAATGCCACCACAAGTGCTGCTGCACTGTTACTTGTTCCTTTTTCAGATTTTCAAGACTTAGTGTGTGTGTGTTTGTGTGCTAATGCTTCCTACTGCTACTTGTTCTTTTTTTTCCAGATTTTCAAGACTTAGTGTGTGTGTTTGTGTGTGCTACTGCCTACTGCTACAGTGCTACTTGTTCTTTTTTCAGAATTTCAAGACTTTGGTTGTTTGGCACTTTGGTTTGCTAATACCATTGCTACTTATTATTTATTGGTTTTTTCTTTGATTGAGATGTTTCTTAATATATTGAAAAATAGGTAAAACAGGTACTTAGATTGTCTAGGAAAATGACAAAAATATATGTCGGTAAAAGTACCGACTGGTACCAGAACCGTACCTGGTACCGTACGTGTACCAAATGATACCGGAACCGAGGTACAAGGTACAGGTACCAGTCCAAAATTTTGGAACCGAGTCTAGGATGGTACAGGTACTCGGTCTCGTCAAGAACTGAGCCGAACCGTACCGTGTGCACCCTTAATAATTACTAATATAAAAATTAAAAATAAAATAATTACTATATTAAAAGGTCATTATAGTAACTAGTAGTTCTAAAACTAATTTTGGGTTTCTAATATAAGGTAACTTAATGGTGGACTCCTAATATAAAAAATAAGGAAATTGGGCTTGCCATATTTTTCCCCACGCAAATATAGTCTGAACTTGGGCTAGTTATAAATAGTAATAACCTTTGCAGTTTAATATTGATATCTAAACCAATAATAATATTATTTTTTTCCATCTTTCTCTCTCCTATCTCCGATTCCTTCTTCTTCTCCAACAAAACCGTCAAAAAACAACCCTTCTCTGCTCATATCTAGTCTATTTTTGGATTAGATCTGAGCAGATTTCTTCATTTTTCCTTACTTTCTAGGTTAGTTAGTAGATTAGTTTGGTTTTTATTATGTTTTCTACTTTTCAACACCATTTTGGTGGTTTTATCTACTCTTTTGAGGTTTATCTTCGCTTTAATGGCGATTCTTGGTTCTTGGGTTGGGTTTCAAGATCAATAGTGATGCTCTACATGCTCTCCAACGACGAAATCTTCATCTTGGTTGTCTCCGGCGACGGAATCTTCATCATCAACTTATCCGCTGACGGAAAATCCATAGGTGGTCTTTTTGATGACGGAAGCTTCATCACTAGCTATAAGAGATTTGAGCAGATCACTCCAACTTTGGGAGCATTTCTTTCTAAAGAAGAAAAACAAACTAAATGGTTTTAATTTAATTCCGAGAAAAACCATCCTTATTCCGATTTAATCGGATCTTATTCATACTTGTATTTGGCTTATTCCGGTGATCCTTCTCTTTCTCTTGTCGGGTTTCTCGGTATTGTACTCTTACGGTATGTTCTTGCTACTTTGTATTCTCTTATTTTCGATCTTAAACTCATTGTTTATCAAAAATATATATATATATATTAATAGTTTTTTACAGTCACATCTTAAGGAATTTACCTCTATATATCAATAATCGACAATTTACTGAAAAAATACAAATCTTGTCATACGAATTTTATCATTCTATGAGTTCTTTTACTAACATTGTATGCTATTTGATTTGTTGGAAAGAAAATAAATTGATGATTTATCTTCTACTATACGTTATAGTACAATTTATAGTTGTTGAAAACATCAAAAATCCTCTAGTAGCTTAACAAGTTCCTAGATATGTACATGTATTTGTGTATGGAACATAAAATTGTATGTACATCATATAATACAACTATAAATACATTGAACACATACTGAACTTAGAATTTTGCATTCTCGATGTATATCTCTCTATATTAATAACCTTCGTATATCAATAATTTTGTGAATGCCCAAAAGTATTATTATAGAGAGGTTCTACTGTAGTAAGATTTATAGATGGATTCGAGTTTAGTTGTAATTATTTTTTGCAGATTAGTTTGAAATGAATTTTCACCACTTGGTGTTAATCGTTGATTTTGACCAGTGATGAGTGTTGATTTTGACCGTTGACTAATATACATAAACAACAAATTACGGAATGGCAGGCGCATCGCGCGTGCATTTATACTAGTCATAATAAAAAGTTTACCCTAAATGATTTGATATTCATTTTTATTTATGTTTGCCTGCTTGCCTTCTAATAATAAGTCTTCTCTTATCTTGTATGTGAAATCTCATTGTTTTTTTTTTCCTTCAAGTTTTGTTATTAATAGTGCAGATCTAATCGAAAACTGAATTTCCAGTCAATTATAACATGCTTTAATAGAATTTTATTTCCAATCTTCTTAAGACTTAGTCCTATGGGCTAGATATCTAGCTGTTAGATTGGTCATCCACGTCAGCATGGGTAACCTTCTAAGTCCTATGGGATGGCTAATCTAGCAGTTAGATTAGCAGCGGGACCACCATATCAACGCCGAACGGTTCGGCGTTTTAAATCTCAGCCGTTAGATCAGAAAATTTTCTCCCAGCGCTGAACGGTTCAGCGTTTAGATCACTTTTTGAGCGCCGAACGGTTCAGCGTTTCAATCTCGCTGATAGTTGGACTGCGAGCACCTGGTAAGAGAGAGAACTATCAACTATCACTTTTAACTTTTTTCCAACACTTATTTTTTGATTTGCAACACTTTTTGGGCAATCTAGCACTCCAGTCTAGCCCATACGGATTAGCCTAAGCAGTGCCTAGCGCTCCGTTGGAATCGTACATTATGTCAGTTCTCCGCCTATATCACTTGGACGTACGGAGTGCTTTATAACTTCTCACTTCTTTTCAGGGCCTGAGCATGCCATTGCAGGACGCTGATCTGTAAATTGTACGTGCCCTGACGATTAGTTCAAGGGAACAACTACGCAAGACATTTGAATATCATAGGATATATATATATTTACATGACTAGTTCTAGTTCTAGTTTTATTCATAATGTGTTAAGCGAAGTTACACGGATTTGTATATCTGTCGATCTTATCATCGAGAATTAATGATCAGCAATAAATGTCCTAGTTCAATTACTAGGAAACCACACTTTCCTCGAAGTTATTCAAAAGCAATGAATTTTGAAGTGTATGTATAGTTGACATAAAATTTCATTTTCTGTTTCATGATTGGAACTAAATGTACACAATCTAAATACACTAGAAAAGGGTAGGAGCTTGTTGGAAAATACCTTCTAAAGTACTTCTTGTCGTCCTAGAGCCTCGATTTATTCTTCAAGATAACATCGAACTTGTTTTTTCCCAGTAATAAAATATTACATGTTATATCTGTCGATCTTATCATCCAGAATGATCAGTAAGAAATCTCAAAGCCGACTACATAAGATATATCAAGTTGTCCATTTGCATATAGTTGACATTTGTATAAATATATATACTTTCAACAAAATGTTGTTTATTAAGCTATATATCTTTGTTGATCTCTTGCTAATAAGAAAATATCCAGTTCTTACATCTCCTCCTCATTAATCTTTTCTTTCACAAAGCTTGATTTTTCTTGTTGAAGATCTCTCAGTAACAATTATGTCGTGGTACACAGATCCAGAGTTATTTATATTTAGCTTTGCTTCCGGTAATGTCTTTTACATGTACAGGATAGTGAAAAAGTATAACGAACCTCTTTCCATGGAAGATACCAAGATGGTAGATAGATTTGATTTCTCTAAACATCTTTCGTTGGGAAATAACAAAGAAAGTGATTACGACGCTTTCAAATCTTGGTTAGTTAAACAAAACGACGATGATGATTTTAAACATACCTTTGTAAATTGTCAGGGTTTGTTGGTCCACTGGAATAGATTCAACAGGTCATATACCTGGTCACGGGTAGATGAACATGACTCCATTTTCTATAGTCTACCTGGTATCATATCTACTGATGAGCAACGAGCTGCTGAGAAAAATAATTCTGAGTTGGTAGCAGAATGTTCAAACTATAACAGTAGCTGAACCAGGAGAAACTCGGAGAGGCTCCTGCTGCTGGAGGTGCATCTGCCGATACAGGTTAATACGTCTTCCAATCAGCGGGATCGAACTATCGAAGTCACCATTTGATCAAGGGGAGACACTGGCTCATTTGTTAATTCTGTCTTTCTCTCTTAGTTATTTCAGTATTTGTTGTTTTTCTTTGAGGTTTCGGTTGCTTTTGTTTTATGTTGTCGTAAAGCCTATTCCGACTTGTCATTATTTTATCGGATCATCTGAATTTATGTTTGCAAGTTTGGGTTCTAATAAAAAAAGTCGTATCTTCTCTTATCTTGTATGTGAAATTTTAATGTTTTTTTCATTTTTTAATTATTAATAGTAGAGATCTGATATAAGAGAATAGAGTTTGCAGTCGATTCCAACATGTTTCTGAAGGAAAAAAATAATTGCGTGTTCATTCTGCGTAAGCAATCTCTAGCTTGGATACGAGATATAGCAAATTTATAAAAAAGAAAACACTGCCAGTTTAGGCGTTAATTGTGCGGTCCACTTGTACGCCTGATGCACACATATATTACTTGCATAATATGCAAACTTGAAACAGAAAACGAAAATGGCCACTTCAAAATCTTACATTGTTTCAGTACTGTTGTACGTTTTCGCAATTTCTATAGTTAATGCAAGATCAATTCTTGGTAATAACTTGCTTCAAATGCTTGACGTTACATTCTGATACTTCTTCCATCCCAATCTACAGATTGAACAATCCTAAATATTCATCTGTATTGTAATCAACTATTTATAACCTGAGATTCATTTCATC
The DNA here is from genome assembly GCF_003573695.1 of Papaver somniferum. Taxonomy (NCBI): domain Eukaryota; kingdom Viridiplantae; phylum Streptophyta; class Magnoliopsida; order Ranunculales; family Papaveraceae; genus Papaver; species Papaver somniferum. Next base: position 6,506,154 of record NW_020619603.1, on the reverse strand, counting down.
CACCTCTCCAAAACCCATTCTTATAGTTGTGCCTTCGAAATACACCCATGTTCAGAGAGCTGTAATTTGTTGTAAAAAATATGGAATTCAGATGAGAATTCGAAGCGGGGGGCACGACTATGAAGGAGTCTCTTACGTATCTTATGTTCCATTCGTACTTCTTGATTTTTCCAATCTTCAACGAGTCAGTGTTGATGTTAGACGCAGAGTTGCATAGATTCTGTCTGGTGCGAAGACTGGTCAAGTTTATTACAGAATCACAGAAAAAATAATTGAATTGATAAAATGAAATGATAAATAATCTACCAAATTAGTTTCTTCTACCCTTAATAAATTATGGGTATCGAGACGGATCATCGATTAAAACAGATGAATCAAATAGAGAAGACACAAGAGATTAAAGTGGTTCGGCACTAACGCCTACGTCCACTGAGAAACCCCGTAGGGTGAATGATAATGATCATCAATAATCACTGAGATGATTTACATTTACATTAGTATTCCTATTTATAGGAATGATAGGATAATTAGTAAACCCTAAATCCTAGAAGATAGTAACAAACTTAACTTATCCTCATTAGGTAATCAAACTAGAACAAACAGATTTGCTAGCTAGATTAGAATGACTTTGTCTTCTAAATATCTCTGACTTTATCTTCACAATTATACTGCACACAAACTGCACGGCCACAATCTTCACGGTCACCTCGCTCGGTATCTTGTATAGGACGAGATATTCCAACACCCCCTCTCAAGTTGGACACGGAAATTTTTGAAGTGTTTAACTTGAAAAATCTTGAGTAAAGATGTAGAATCTTGTCGCATTAACTCCAAGTAAAATCTTGTAACATGGACTTCAACACCAAGATCACTTAATCTTCGATCACGAACGATAGTGAAATACAGCAACCAGCAGCAAAATGATCTTCACAAAACTGTTGAGATATATGGGTCTTGTAGTTGCAAAGGGACTTGATTGGATATTAGGCTTTGAAGAATGTTTAGTAGAGTGATGGGTTTGGTTTGTTGATGAAAAACAGAGATAACTCAGATAAGACATACAAACATCATGTAGTCTTGTATAAAAAATCGTCCATACTGAGATACATAGATGGACGTTTAAGATAGTTTTCTTGAATGAAAAACTAACGTTTGAAATAAGATCAGGAAAATGACGATCTTTAGAAGAGGAGCTCCTGATATTGAGGGATATTTCCGTGTGATATGGCAATACTCTTGACGAAAGAGAGGAAACATGCCTTGATAAAAAGAAAGTAACAACTTAAACGTTGTGTATGATGCCCATGAATAATAATATATAGATAGTATGAACATGATAATTGAACTTCATTACACTTCACTGTATAAACAGACCACTAAAAGCCAAGATGTGATCAATTAATTAAAAAATTTATTAGATCATGAATAACAAAAGCATAATGCCAAGGATCATGGCATCTGCTTTGGTTAATGATTGATATACCGGACAAGAAGATCATGACAGTATCTTTCCTTGAAGATTTCAAAAAACAGAAATCGAAAATATTGATAAAGTTCACGCATCACTGTGTTGAGAGATCACAGTGAACATTGAAAAACTGAGATAATTAAAATGATCAATGAGGCCGATAATATATATGATCAATAAGGCCATGAATAATAATGATGAGTTGAATATTTTGAGCTTAGATGAGATCTAAAAACAGATATATTTAGACCCAAAACAATAATGATATTACCAAATATGAAAAGAGATCATATTTTCAGAATGATATTCGGAGATAAAAGAAGATATCGATAAAGATCGAAAATATGAAAACCATTTCCAAAAATAAATCAGTTGCCAGATTTTGGCAAGAATTTCGAAAATGGAGATATTTTCGGGAATGAATATTTCTTGGCAAAGAAAAACCAAGGTAAATAAATTCCAGTGAACGTGACTACGGGAAAAATATACATATACAACTGGAGATTTACAACTCTTCGCTAAACATCGTAGAAAGTCATATGTTTTACAACTGGTTTCAAAGGAAGAGTTGTCGTATATCATCACTGCCAACCCTTAGGAAACAAGGGGTTGCGCTAAGAAAACAAACGACAACTCCTTAAGCAAAAACGTTGTGACGACATTTAGCTATAAAAACTCTGTTCCATAAAGGTAATGACTAAGCCTATCACAATTTTCACAAGAGTTGTTGAAGAATACCAAAATATGATGATGAAAAATAGTGTTAGAGGGGAGATTCGAACATGAACCTACTGCATCGAAGTATGGCTCATCAACCATCCTTACAGTTCACAAGTTTTGTTTTTTTTCTTTTTTTTAATAAAAACGTATAACAACACTTATAAGTGTTGTTGAAGTAAAAATATAGATGTTGGAAAAAATGAGATTAGAAAGGAGATTCTAACATGAATCTACTGCATGGAAGTCTAGCTCATCAACCATCCTTACCGTTCACAAGTTTTGGTTGTTTTTTATTCTTAATAAAAATGCATAACAACTCTTATAAGTGTTGTTGAAGTAAAAATATAGAACGTTGGCAGATATGAGGATGGGGGGATTTGATCCTCAGCCTCCTACATGAAATTCCACACCACTAACCATTCCTACACTATCACAAGTTCTTTCAAGTTTGTGGTTCTCGGAGTCTGGTTTGCATACAATATGCAGAAATACGGTTTGTTTAAGGTTTCGTAGAATATTCCGAAGGAATCTTACCTGTAAATTGATGGATTCGTCGTTCTTACCAAGTTTCTAACTTAGAGTAGTCAACTCGCAGCCAGGTTTCAATCTCCGAGCCTGGTTTGTATGCAATATTCATAAATAGGGTTTTTTTTAAGGTTTCATAGAATATTCCGAAAGAATATTACCTGTAAATGAATTGGTCGTTCGTAACAAGTTTCTGACTTAGAGTAGTCCATTCCTGGACAGGTTTCGATCTCGGAGCCTGGTATGCATACAATATGCAGAAATATGGTTTGTTTAAAGTTTCGTAGAATATTTCGAAGAAATATTATGCCAGGTTTCGATCTCGGAGCCTGGTTTGCATAAAATATGGAGAAATAGGGTTTTTTAAGGTTTCGAAGAGTATTCCGAAGAAATCTTACCTGTAAATTGGTGGATTCGTCGTTCTTACCAAGTTTCTGACTTAGAGTAGTCAACTCGCAGCCAGGTTTCGATCTCCGACCCTGGTTTGCATGCAATATTCATAAATAGATTTTTTTTAAGGTTTCGTAGAATATTACCTGTAAACGAATTGGTCGTTCCTAACAAGTTTCTGACTTAGAGTAGTCCACTCCTGGCCAGGTTTCGATCTCGGAGCCTGGTATGCATACAATATGCAGAAATATGGTTTGTGTAAGGTTTGGTAGAATATTCCGAAGGAATATTATCTGTAAATGGATGAATTCGTCGTTCTTACCAAGTTTCTGACTTATAGTAGTCTACTCCCGGCCAGGTTTCGATCTCGGAGTCTGGTTTGTATACAATATGCAGAAATACGGTTTGTTTAAGTTTCGTAGAATATTCCGAAGGAATCTTACCTGTAAATTGATGGATTCGTCGTTCTTACCAAGTTTCTGACTTAGAGTTATCCACTCCCATCCATGTTTCGATCTCGGAGCCTGGTGTTGCATACATTATGCAGAAATAGGGTTTGTTTAAGGTTTCTTAGAATATTCCGAAGGAATCTTACCTGTAAATGGATGGATTCGTCGTTCTTACCAAGTTTCTGACTTAGAGTAGTCAACTCACGGCCAGGTTTCGATCTCGGAGCCTTGTATGCATACAATATGTAGAAACACGGTTTGTTTAAGGTTTCGTAGAATATTCCGAAGGAATCTTACCGTAAATCGATGGATTCATCGTTCTTACCAAGTTTCTGACTTAGAGTAGTCCACTCGCTGCCAGGTTTCGATCTCGGAGTCTGGTTTGCGTCCAATGTGCAGAAATAGGGTTTGTTTAAGGTTTCGTAGAATATTCCGAAGGAATCTTACCTGTAAATGGATGGATTCATCGTTCTTACCAGGTTTTTGTGTGTTTAAGGTTTCATAGAATATTTCCATGGAATCTTACCAGTAAATGGTTGGATTCATCGTTTTTGTGGACTTTCAGACTTCTTGTTCATAGTTTGTAAGTCATTATACCGAACTTGAAGTTTGGATCGACACTGAGATTCATATTCATCAATTTCGATGATGTATCATGCTAATTTTGAAGTCATAACCCTCTCAGAGCTTCGTTGTTCATAGATTATAGGCCATTATACCAAGTTTGAAGTTCGAATCGACATTGAGCTTCATATTTCGATTTTGATGATGTATCATGCTAAGTTTGAAGTCAGAACCCTCTCAGAGCTTCTTGGTTCATAGTTTGTATACGTTATACCACATTTGAAGTTTGAATCGACATTGAGATTCATATTTATCGATTTCGATGATATATCATGCTATTAATGTGAACTAAAGCTACTTCATGACATGTATTAGTAGTCAAATTAGTTCATGACCTATGTAACTAGTCGAAATTAAAACCGGAAGCACAAAGAGAAAGCACAAAAGCACAAAGAAACACACCAATTATCGGATTGATTTCTTATTTTAAACTTTATTCTTATACATTTTGGATTTTTTTATATCAAAATGTCGATTAGAATGTGCTACATTTATTCATATTTTTTTTGGATTTTTTTCGTGTTGAAGGTTGATAATCAAACCGAATACATGAGATCGTATTAGCACAAAATGAAACACATACTTCTCAATCCGCATGAGCATCCTAAATACAATCTCAACCGTCAAGATCTTTTCTTAATCCGTATGAGCATCTCAATACAATCTCAACCGTCCATCATTTTCATTCGGATTCACTCTTTTCTTCTTATTTTTTTTCCGAAGCATAACCCTCCTTCAACCACTCGAACCCAATTCCTATCTGTTTTCTTTCTTTTTTTATATCAAGATGAAGAACTCATGGAGGAGATGGAAATCGAAATGAGGGTTTCTGAGCTTCGACTGAAAACAGAGATGGGTTCGATTGATTCCCTCAGATAGATAGAAGATGGTACCCTAAGAAAACTCTATCGATTTCTCTCTCTCTCGTCTTCCTCCTTCTCTTCTTCACAGGACCCTGTCATGTCCTCCACCACCTGCTCCGCCACCAACTCCTCAACCACCACCATAATCACCACGTACACCACTCCACACCCATCATCACATACCCCTTCTATTAGATGTCTACTTTTCCATTTTTACACGGCTCTCTGAAACCCTAGGCGTTAAAAATGGTAAAATAGGTTAACCTAAAGACGCAAATTGGAAGCAACAGGAGATGTAGGAGACGCACAAGTGGGATGGGTCGAAATCAAAATCAAATTTCAGAGAGTTGGTATGATTTAATTTCGATTTAGGTGAAACCCTAATTTTTGGGGATTTTGATATACCCAAGGGTTCGGTTGTTCGCCGATTCAAGTGGTACGTGAGTTGCGTTTAGAACGTCGTGAGACAGTTCGGTTCCGGGAGTCCCGTGTGGAAGGGCTCTCGCTCAACGGATCAAAGGTACGCCGGGGATAACAGGCTGATGACTCCCAAGAGCTCTTATCGACGGAGTGGTTTGGCACTTTGATGTTGCATGTATAAATAGGTGTTAAGGGTTGTGAAATTCCCGATACCTGGACTAGCCAGTGTGTCAATTAGGATTAGTTTTAAGTTTTATTCATGTTTGAATGTCAATTTTCATTCACTGTTTAGTTCTTAGGTTTTGTTTAAACTCTAATGTCTTTAATTCAATATCAGTTTCATGCGAGTGTATTGTTCATGTCCTGTTTGTGTTAAATTCCATGTTTGTAATGTTGATTAACATGGTCCTGTTTTTAAACATGTTCTAAATTCACCACTAGGGTGAGAAGACCCTTAAGCCATGTTGGTTAGCCTTTAGGTTGATTCTTGTAGAACTAATAGTCTAGGCTAGCTAAATTCCTAAAAGCCTCACTGACTTGTGATTAGTGGGTTGTAAAAAGACCACTAATGCTAGGGGTTAGTGGTAGATCTAAGGGATTAACCAACCAATTAGTTAGAGTCCTAGAAACCTAAATGACTTGTGATTGTTTATGCTTTAATCAGATAGGCAATGATATGGGTTAATCTAAGGATTTTAGGTTAGATAACTTGCCACATGAATTGCCCTGGCCAAGAGACTAGACTGAACTAGACCCTCTTGTCCATTAGGGACAAGGATTTAACCTAGGCAAACTAGCTAGGTGAAAGAGAACTCTTAACCCTAGAATCATACCTCATTCACAACTCCCATCTTCTTTCTTTTTCATGTTCTGTTTTTGTTAGTTGTTAGGTTTTGTTAGCTTACTCCCAACTTCATTGATGTTCATGTTCTTTCAAAAAAAGTCTGTTCTCTTTAAGGTTCCATGATTAGTTCTTATTTTAATGATTAATTAGTGTTTAATGATAGTTTGTTGTTAATGATTAGATTGCATTTAGTATTAGTTAGAGTTTAATGTTATGTTAACTTTCATGTTAGGATTTTGTTAATGATTGTTTGTTGTTAATGTTACTGAATGTCAACTGATAGTGCATGACTTTTCACAAAATCTCAAGGATGTGGTGCAGCAGCAACAAGTAACAACTTCTGTAACGGAAAGATTATTGGTTCACAACATTTTGCAGCAGCTGCTGTTGCTTAAATGGTTTTTTTTTAAGGTTTTGTAGAATATTCCGAAGGTATCTTACCTGTAAATTGATGGATTCGTCGTTCTTACCAAGTTTCTAACTTAGAGTAGTCAACTCGCAGCCAGGTTTCGATCTCCGATCTTGGTTTGCATGCAATATTCATAAATTGGTTTTTTTTAAGGTTTCGTAGAATATTCCGAAAGAATATTACCTGTAAATGAATTGGTCGTTCGTAACAAGTTTCTGACTTAGAGTAGTCCACTCCTGGCCAGGTTTCGATCTCGGAGCCTGGTATGCAGAAATATGGTTTGTTTAAGGTTTCGTAGAATATTCCGAAGGAATATTATCTGTAAATGGATGAATTCGTCGTTCTTACCAAGTTTCCGACTTAGAGTAGTCCACTCACGGCCAGGTTTCGATCTCGGAGCCTGGTTTGCATAAAATATGGAGAAATAGGGTTTTTTAAGGTTTCGAAGAGTATTCCGAAGAAATCTTACCTGTAAATTGGTGGATTCGTCGTTCTTACCAAGTTTCTGACTTAGAGTAGTCAACTCGCAGCCAGGTTTCGATCTCCGACCCTGGTTTGCATGCAATATTCATAAATAGATTTTTTTTAAGGTTTCGTAGAATATTACCTGTAAACGAATTGGTCGTTCCTAACAAGTTTCTGACTTAGAGTAGTCCACTCCTGGCCAGGTTTCGATCTCGGAGCCTGGTATGCATACAATATGCAGAAATATGGTTTGTGTAAGGTTTGGTAGAATATTCCGAAGGAATATTATCTGTAAATGGATGAATTCGTCGTTCTTACCAAGTTTCTGACTTATAGTAGTCTACTCCCGGCCAGGTTTCGATCTCGGAGTCTGGTTTGTATACAATATGCAGAAATACGGTTTGTTTAAGGTTTCGTAGAATATTCCGAAGGAATCTTACCTGTAAATTGATGGATTCGTCGTTCTTACCAAGTTTCTGACTTAGAGTTATCCACTCCCATCCAGGTTTCGATCTCGGAGCCTGGTTTGCATACATTATGCAGAAATAGGGTTTGTTTAAGGTTTCTTAGAATATTCCGAAGGAATCTTACCTGTAAATGGATGGATTCGTCGTTCTTACCAAGTTTCTGACTTAGAGTAGTCAACTCACGGCCAGGTTTCGATCTCGGAGCCTTGTATGCATACAATATGTAGAAACACGGTTTGTTTAAGGTTTCGTAGAATATTCCGAAGGAATCTTACCTGTAAATCGATGGATTCATCGTTCTTACCAAGTTTCTGACTTAGAGTAGTCCACTCGCTGCCAGGTTTCGATCTCGGAGTCTGGTTTGCGTCCAATGTGCAGAAATAGGGTTTGTTTAAGGTTTCGTAGAATATTCCGAAGGAATCTTACCTGTAAATGGATGGATTCATCGTTCTTACCAAGGTTTTTGTGTGTTTAAGGTTTCATAGAATATTTCCATGGAATCTTACCAGTAAATGGTTGGATTCATCGTTTTTGTGGACTTTCAGACTTCTTGTTCATAGTTTGTAAGTCATTATACCGAACTTGAAGTTTGGATCGACACTGAGATTCATATTCATCAATTTCGATGATGTATCATGCTAATTTTGAAGTCATAACCCTCTCAGAGCTTCGTTGTTCATAGATTATAGGCCATTATACCAAGTTTGAAGTTCGAATCGACATTGAGCTTCATATTTATCGATTTTGATGATGTATCATGCTAAGTTTGAAGTCAGAACCCTCTCAGAGCTTCTTGGTTCATAGTTTGTATATCGTTATACCACATTTGAAGTTTGAATCGACATTGAGATTCATATTTATCGATTTCGATGATATATCATGCTATTAATGTGAACTAAAGCTACTTCATGACATGTATTAGTAGTCAAAATTAGTTCATGACCTATGTAACTAGTCGAAATTAAAACCGGAAGCACAAAGAGAAAGCACAAAAGCACAAAGAAACACACCAATTATCGGATTGATTTCTTATTTTTAAACTTTATTCTTATACATTTTTTGGATTTTTTTATATCAAAATGTCGATTAGAATGTGCTACATTTATTCATATTTTTTTTGGATTTTTTTCGTGTTGAAGGTTGATAATCAAACCGAATACATGAGATCGTATTAGCACAAAATGAAACACATACTTCTCAATCCGCATGAGCATCCTAAATACAATCTCAACCGTCAAGATCTTTTCTTAATCCGTATGAGCATCTCAAATACAATCTCAACCGTCCATCATTTTCATTCGGATTCACTCTTTTCTTCTTTATTTTTTTTCCGAAGCATAACCCTCCTTCAACCACTCGAACCCAATTCCTATCTGTTTTTCTTTCTTTTTTTATATCAAGATGAAGAACTCATGGAGGAGATGGAAATCGAAATGAGGGTTTCTGAGCTTCGACTGAAAACAGAGATGGGTTCGATTGATTCCCTCAGATAGATAGAAGATGGTACCCTAAGAAAACTCTATCGATTTCTCTCTCTCGTCTTCTTCCTCCTTCTTCTTCTTCACAGCGACCCTGTCATGTCCTCCACCACCTGCTCCGCCACCAACTCCTCAACCACCACCATAATCACCACGTACACCACTCCACACCCATCATCACATACCCCTTCTATTAGATGTCTACTTTTCCATTTTTACACGGCTCTCTGAAACCCTAGGCGTGTAAAAATGGTAAAATAGGTTAACCTAAAGACGCAAATTGGAAGCAACAGGAGATGTAGGAGACGCACAAGTGGGATGGGTCGAAATCAAAATCAAATTTCAGAGAGTTGGTATGATTTAATTTCGATTTAGGTGAAACCCTAATTTTTGGGGATTTTGATATACCCAAGGGTTCGGTTGTTCGCCGATTCAAGTGGTACGTGAGTTGCGTTTAGAACGTCGTGAGACAGTTCGGTTCCGGGAGTCCCGTGTGGAAGGGCTCTCGCTCAACGGATCAAAGGTACGCCGGGGATAACAGGCTGATGACTCCCAAGAGCTCTTATCGACGGAGTGGTTTGGCACTTTGATGTTGCATGTATAAATAGGTGTTAAGGGTTGTGAAATTCCCGATACCTGGACTAGCCAGTGTGTCAATTAGGATTAGTTTTAAGTTTTATTCATGTTTGAATGTCAATTTTCATTCACTGTTTAGTTCTTAGGTTTTGTTTAAACTCTAATGTCTTTAATTCAATATCAGTTTCATGCGAGTGTATTGTTCATGTCCTGTTTGTGTTAAATTCCATGTTTGTAATGTTGATTAACATGGTCCTGTTTTTAAACATGTTCTAAATTCACCACTAGGGTGAGAAGACCCTTAAGCCATGTTGGTTAGCCTTTAGGTTGATTCTTGTAGAACTCAAAATAGTCTAGGCTAGCTAAATTCCTAAAAGCCTCACTGACTTGTGATTAGTGGTGTTGTAAAAAGACCACTAATGCTAGGGGTTAGTGGTAGATCTAAGGGATTAACCAACCATATTAGTTAGAGTCCTAGAAACCTAAATGACTTGTGATTGTTTATGCTTTAATCAGATAGGCAATGATATGGGTTAATCTAAGGATTTTAGGTTAGATAACTTGCCACATGAATTGCCCTGGCCAAGAGACTAGACTGAACTAGACCCTCTTGTCCATTAGGGACAAGGATTTAACCTAGGCAAACTAGCTAGGTGAAAGAGAACTCTTAACCCTAGAATCATACCTCATTCACAACTCCCATCTTCTTTCTTTTTCATGTTCTGTTTTTGTTAGTTGTTAGGTTTTGTTAGCTTACTCCCAACTTCATTGATGTTCATGTTCTTTCAAAAAAAGTCTGTTCTCTTTAAGGTTCCATGATTAGTTCTTATTTTAATGATTAATTAGTGTTTAATGATAGTTTGTTGTTAATGATTAGATTGCATTTAGTATTAGTTAGAGTTTAATGTTATGTTAACTTTCATGTTAGGATTTTGTTAATGATTGTTTGTTGTTAATGTTACTGAATGTCAACTGATAGTGCATGACTTTTCACAAAATCTCAAGGATGTGGTGCAGCAGCAACAAGTAACAACTTCTGTAACGGAAAGATTATTGGTTCACAACATTTTGCAGCAGCTGCTGTTGCTTAAATGGTTTTTTTTTAAGGTTTTGTAGAATATTCCGAAGGTATCTTACCTGTAAATTGATGGATTCGTCGTTCTTACCAAGTTTCTAACTTAGAGTAGTCAACTCGCAGCCAGGTTTCGATCTCCGATCTTGGTTTGCATGCAATATTCATAAATTGGTTTTTTTTAAGGTTTCGTAGAATATTCCGAAAGAATATTACCTGTAAATGAATTGGTCGTTCGTAACAAGTTTCTGACTTAGAGTAGTCCACTCCTGGCCAGGTTTCGATCTCGGAGCCTGGTATGCAGAAATATGGTTTGTTTAAGGTTTCGTAGAATATTCCGAAGGAATATTATCTGTAAATGGATGAATTCGTCGTTCTTACCAAGTTTCCGACTTAGAGTAGTCCACTCACGGCCAGGTTTCGATCTCGGAGCCTGGTTTGCATAAAATATGGAGAAATAGGGTTTTTTAAGGTTTCGAAGAGTATTCCGAAGAAATCTTACCTGTAAATTGGTGGATTCGTCGTTCTTACCAAGTTTCTGACTTAGAGTAGTCAACTCGCAGCCAGGTTTCGATCTCCGACCCTGGTTTGCATGCAATATTCATAAATAGATTTTTTTTAAGGTTTCGTAGAATATTACCTGTAAACGAATTGGTCGTTCCTAACAAGTTTCTGACTTAGAGTAGTCCACTCCTGGCCAGGTTTCGATCTCGGAGCCTGGTATGCATACAATATGCAGAAATATGGTTTGTGTAAGGTTTGGTAGAATATTCCGAAGGAATATTATCTGTAAATGGATGAATTCGTCGTTCTTACCAAGTTTCTGACTTATAGTAGTCTACTCCCGGCCAGGTTTCGATCTCGGAGTCTGGTTTGTATACAATATGCAGAAATACGGTTTGTTTAAGGTTTCGTAGAATATTCCGAAGGAATCTTACCTGTAAATTGATGGATTCGTCGTTCTTACCAAGTTTCTGACTTAGAGTTATCCACTCCCATCCATGTTTCGATCTCGGAGCCTGGTTTGCATACATTATGCAGAAATAGGGTTTGTTTAAGGTTTCTTAGAATATTCCGAAGGAATCTTACCTGTAAATGGATGGATTCGTCGTTCTTACCAAGTTTCTGACTTAGAGTAGTCAACTCACGGCCAGGTTTCGATCTCGGAGCCTTGTATGCATACAATATGTAGAAACACGGTTTGTTTAAGGTTTCGTAGAATATTCCGAAGGAATCTTACCTGTAAATCGATGGATTCATCGTTCTTACCAAGTTTCTGACTTAGAGTAGTCCACTCGCTGCCAGGTTTCGATCTCGGAGTCTGGTTTGCGTCCAATGTGCAGAAATAGGGTTTGTTTAAGGTTTCGTAGAATATTCCGAAGGAATCTTACCTGTAAATGGATGGATTCATCGTTCTTACCAAGGTTTTTGTGTGTTTAAGGTTTCATAGAATATTTCCATGGAATCTTACCAGTAAATGGTTGGATTCATCGTTTTTGTGGACTTTCAGACTTCTTGTTCATAGTTTGTAAGTCATTATACCGAACTTGAAGTTTGGATCGACACTGAGATTCATATTCATCAATTTCGATGATGTATCATGCTAATTTTGAAGTCATAACCCTCTCAGAGCTTCGTTGTTCATAGATTATAGGCCATTATACCAAGTTTGAAGTTCGAATCGACATTGAGCTTCATATTTATCGATTTTGATGATGTATCATGCTAAGTTTGAAGTCAGAACCCTCTCAGAGCTTCTTGGTTCATAGTTTGTATATCGTTATACCACATTTGAAGTTTGAATCGACATTGAGATTCATATTTATCGATTTCGATGATATATCATGCTATTAATGTGAACTAAAGCTACTTCATGACATGTATTAGTAGTCAAAATTAGTTCATGACCTATGTAACTAGTCGAAATTAAAACCGGAAGCACAAAGAGAAAGCACAAAAGCACAAAGAAACACACCAATTATCGGATTGATTTCTTATTTTTAAACTTTATTCTTATACATTTTTTGGATTTTTTTATATCAAAATGTCGATTAGAATGTGCTACATTTATTCATATTTTTTTTGGATTTTTTTCGTGTTGAAGGTTGATAATCAAACCGAATACATGAGATCGTATTAGCACAAAATGAAACACATACTTCTCAATCCGCATGAGCATCCTAAATACAATCTCAACCGTCAAGATCTTTTCTTAATCCGTATGAGCATCTCAAATACAATCTCAACCGTCCATCATTTTCATTCGGATTCACTCTTTTCTTCTTTATTTTTTTTCCGAAGCATAACCCTCCTTCAACCACTCGAACCCAATTCCTATCTGTTTTTCTTTCTTTTTTTATATCAAGATGAAGAACTCATGGAGGAGATGGAAATCGAAATGAGGGTTTCTGAGCTTCGACTGAAAACAGAGATGGGTTCGATTGATTCCCTCAGATAGATAGAAGATGGTACCCTAAGAAAACTCTATCGATTTCTCTCTCTCGTCTTCTTCCTCCTTCTTCTTCTTCACAGCGACCCTGTCATGTCCTCCACCACCTGCTCCGCCACCAACTCCTCAACCACCACCATAATCACCACGTACACCACTCCACACCCATCATCACATACCCCTTCTATTAGATGTCTACTTTTCCATTTTTACACGGCTCTCTGAAACCCTAGGCGTGTAAAAATGGTAAAATAGGTTAACCTAAAGACGCAAATTGGAAGCAACAGGAGATGTAGGAGACGCACAAGTGGGATGGGTCGAAATCAAAATCAAATTTCAGAGAGTTGGTATGATTTAATTTCGATTTAGGTGAAACCCTAATTTTTGGGGATTTTGATATACCCAAGGGTTCGGTTGTTCGCCGATTCAAGTGGTACGTGAGTTGCGTTTAGAACGTCGTGAGACAGTTCGGTTCCGGGAGTCCCGTGTGGAAGGGCTCTCGCTCAACGGATCAAAGGTACGCCGGGGATAACAGGCTGATGACTCCCAAGAGCTCTTATCGACGGAGTGGTTTGGCACTTTGATGTTGCATGTATAAATAGGTGTTAAGGGTTGTGAAATTCCCGATACCTGGACTAGCCAGTGTGTCAATTAGGATTAGTTTTAAGTTTTATTCATGTTTGAATGTCAATTTTCATTCACTGTTTAGTTCTTAGGTTTTGTTTAAACTCTAATGTCTTTAATTCAATATCAGTTTCATGCGAGTGTATTGTTCATGTCCTGTTTGTGTTAAATTCCATGTTTGTAATGTTGATTAACATGGTCCTGTTTTTAAACATGTTCTAAATTCACCACTAGGGTGAGAAGACCCTTAAGCCATGTTGGTTAGCCTTTAGGTTGATTCTTGTAGAACTCAAAATAGTCTAGGCTAGCTAAATTCCTAAAAGCCTCACTGACTTGTGATTAGTGGTGTTGTAAAAAGACCACTAATGCTAGGGGTTAGTGGTAGATCTAAGGGATTAACCAACCATATTAGTTAGAGTCCTAGAAACCTAAATGACTTGTGATTGTTTATGCTTTAATCAGATAGGCAATGATATGGGTTAATCTAAGGATTTTAGGTTAGATAACTTGCCACATGAATTGCCCTGGCCAAGAGACTAGACTGAACTAGACCCTCTTGTCCATTAGGGACAAGGATTTAACCTAGGCAAACTAGCTAGGTGAAAGAGAACTCTTAACCCTAGAATCATACCTCATTCACAACTCCCATCTTCTTTCTTTTTCATGTTCTGTTTTTGTTAGTTGTTAGGTTTTGTTAGCTTACTCCCAACTTCATTGATGTTCATGTTCTTTTAAAAAAAGTCTGTTCTCTTTAAGGTTCCATGATTAGTTCTTATTTTAATGATTAATTAGTGTTTAATGATAGTTTGTTGTTAATGATTAGATTGCATTTAGTATTAGTTAGAGTTTAATGTTATGTTAACTTTCATGTTAGGATTTTGTTAATGATTGTTTGTTGTTAATGTTACTGAATGTCAACTGATAGTGCATGACTTTTCACAAAATCTCAAGGATGTGGTGCAGCAGCAACAAGTAACAACTTCTGTAACGGAAAGATTATTGGTTCACAACATTTTGCAGCAGCTGCTGTTGCTTAAATGGTTTTTTCCGTAAACTAAGCATCTCCTCTTGATGGTGATGGGCACAAAAGGTTTGTGTTTGCCTGGGATTCTCATCACTGATACCAGCAAGTCAATGGTGAGCAGTTACACGATTCCAAATTCGAATCAGCACAGTTGCATACTAGGGTGAATGTTCTCATATACATCTTAATCTTTTTAGAGTGTGTTTTGGAAACTCCACTTTTGTAACAAACATCTATATCACTGCCATTTTTTGAATGTGTGTTTAAGACTAGCAGGTTAACTTGAATGAATGTAAATGTGTTACACTGGTACGTTAATGCGAATGTGAATTATTTTCGGCAATTCGGTTTCGTCCCTAATTTTTTTTCGAAATAGTATTATGCACACAACTCCAAACAAAAGTTGTATTTTCGTATTCATCTACTGAAAACAAAAGTTGTTACTTTAAATATTACAATCCTTAAGGGTGTTGTGTTAAGCATTATGACTATACTGGTAATTGTGGTTGCATATGTTTCTACGATATGCTACTTATGTTGTCCACGATTGTTCCACAATACAAGCAAGAGTTGTGTTAGGTTATCAAAAAAAATCGAAAGAGAATCACAACATTGATAAACTATTGTCGAACCATGAATCACATCACCCTTTACAACACTTGTCAACCATTGTTGTAAAAACTATTGGACAAACTTGAACATCCGCAAATTTTATATGAGAAACGTGAATGTTATATAACCACTTAAGGAGCATCTTTGATGATCATTAAATAGATGCTGAATATGATATTATCGGTTTAGGAGAATAAACAAAAATCATGATACTCCCTGGATATAAATCTGTAATGAACTACGATAAAGATTTAGTTCTTGATAAGATCCATAAAAAAAATCAAGAATGAAAACATCATTGATCATGATGAAATGTAAAACAAACTTGATATATTGAATTTTAGCTATCACCTTCAGAGGATTTAGATAGTGTTTTGTTTCATGATTTCTTCTTCCAACCGGAAACAAGGAAAATGGTCAAAATAAATGACGACATCATATATTCATATAATTAAACGAGTGCTTAATATATGGAATGAAAACTAGTTTCAGAAATAATATTTTTAAAATTAATAAAGAAAATCATGCTAAAATTAAGGAATAATGATAGGAGAAAACGATCCTGCAGTGAAGAACAAATATGACTTTATCTTTGTTACAATTGATTTTCGTAGAGTCCGCCAAGCATAAGCAGTATAACTGGGTCGATAAAAGAAAAATTAGTTCAATAAAAAACAGAATAATTATTGAACATAAACAAAGTCATTGAAAGACAATTCAGAAATAAGAAGCGGAAGCAAATTGAGCGGATCTCCCCGCTCTGATACCATAATAAATTATGGTATCGAGACGCCTACGTCCACTGACAAACCCTGTACGGTGAATGATAATGATCATAAGTAATCACTGAGATGATTTACATTTACATTAGTATTCCTATTTATAGGAATGATAGGATAATTAGTAAACCCTAAATCTTAGAAGATAGTAACAAACTTAAAATAAAGGAATAACCTAAAAAAAATGGAGATTCTTCTCCTACAACTTATAGTTTATCATATAAGATTATGAGAGGCATCTAGTTGATACTCTAGAATTATATGATCTAATTCCCCTTAGAGATAACAATTAGGTTTGAAAGAAGAGAACCTCTCATTCTTCACACAATATTCTAAAACCAAAACTTCCTCCTTTAGCCTTATGTCTTCTAATTTATACTAGCACCAAGGGCATACTTGGCATATTCAAAGTAATTATAGGGTGGACTATAAATGGTGCTCCAATATCGATATGAGACATCCACAATACATCAACACCTTAACGGAGGTGGATATGGGTCTATATTAAGGAAACATGGTCTTGCAGCTGATAATGTCATCGATTCTAATATAATTGATTCCCAAGGTAGAATTCGCAACAGAAAATCCATGGGAAAAGACTTGCTTTGGGCCATTGGAGGTGGCCGCGGAGGTAGCTTCGGATCGTTCTTTCATGGAAGGTCAAATTGGTTTCGGTTCCACCGTCTATTACTACTTTTGCAATCACCAACACCTTAGCTGAAGGTACAGTCGATATCGTCCATAAGTGGCAAGAACTCACACATAAACTTCCTCGATAACTCATTATTTCCGTGAATTTCACTGTGGTAGGTAATAAGCCAAATGCGGATAAAACATTAGTTGCTACATTCAGGTCCATGCTTCTTGGGGATGCCAATAAACTTCAGAATATGATGAAAGAACGATTTTCAGAGTTGGGGTCGGAGAGTAACGGCTACACCCAAAAGAATTGGATTCAATCAATATTCTTCTGGGATAGACATCCTATTAATAATTCTCTAGATATACTACTCAATATCAGTCAACTAAAGTTTATCAATAAGACTAGATTTTGGGCCCGTGCGACGCACTAAAACCATCCACCATTGTGAAAGGAAAAATAGTCCCACATCCCTAGTTTCCGCATAATGAACTTAAAATATAATATGGAAGGGCCGCTCCACTCATTTCCAATTGGTTTTGAGTTGGATGCCCGCAGTCTTTAACATGGTATCAAAACTAGGTCCCATACGCGCGGTGTAGGCCGAATTAGTAGCCGTCGTGACCCGAGTGGGCACACGTACACATGTGACCAAATGACTGGTCACTCGTATGACCTGTACATAGGGTGGATCGTGACCGATGTCACCCGCACACCCAAGACCCACACGTGCGTAGGTCCACATGTTAGGCCGAGTGACTGGCCTTACACGTGAGGGAGGGTGTGAAAGAACAAATAGTCCCACATCCCTAGTTTCCGCATAATGAACTTAAAATATAATATGGAAGGGTTGTTCCACTCATTTCCAATTGGTTTTGAGTTGGATGCCTGCAGACTTTAACGTGGTATCAGAGCTAGGTCCCATACAGGGGTGTAGGCCGAATTAGTAGCTGTCGTGACCCGAGTGGGAACATGTACACCCGTGACCAAATGACTGGTCACTCGTATGACCTTTACGTAGGGTGTATCGTGACCGATGTCACCTGCACACCCAAGACCCACACATGTGTAGGTCCACGTGTTAGGCCGAGTGACTGGCCTTACACGTGAGGGAGGGTGTGAAAGGACAAATAGTCCCACATCCCTAGTTTCCGCATAATGAACTTAAAATATAATATAGAAGGGACGCTCCACTCATTATCAATTGGTTTTGAGTTGGATGTCTGCAGTCTTTAACATTTTAAACCGCAGGATCTTAAATAACCCAACCATGTGGGACTAATAATTTCAACACGCCCCCTCACGTGTAGCCTCGACGGGTCTTACAAACACGTGGAAAATTTAATCGGGTGACGTAGAGTAAAGGTTCGGTCAACTGACTCGACACAAATATCCGGCTCTGATACCATGTTAAAGACTGCAGACATCCAACTCAAAACCAATTGGCAATGAGTGGAGCGGCCCTTCCATATTATATTTTAAGTTCATTATGCGGAAACTAGGGATGTGGGACTATTTTTCCTTTCACAACCATCATTTGATCCATGTCTAGTATGCATCGGGTGTCATTTTCTTTTAACCATATTTTTGATTTGGTAAAGCTCGGTTTCGGCTCCACCTCGCCTCTCCCTCTCCCGTTCCGATTTGATTTGGTGTGGCTCGACTTCGCCTTGCTCCAATTTGAGAATAACAGATGAATATCACTCTAACCATATTCTTGGTTTGGTGTGACGTGGCTTCGCCTCGCCCTTTCGTGCATTTTTGACTTGCTGTCGTGGGGCTTTGCCCCACCCCGTCGTGCATTTTTAATTTGGGGAGGCTCGGTTCCGCATCGCCCCATCACTTAGGATTTTTGATTTGGTATGGCTCGGCTTTGCCTCTCCCAGTCTCTTAGGACTCTATATTAGATGTTTCTCGGCTCCGTATCACCCCCATTCCGATGCATTTTTGATTTATGAAAGGAAAAGACACAATTGAATCCATTCCAATCTATCAGTTGGGTCTTTTGGGTGCATCTTACTAAGTAATTTCGTTCAAAGTTGCAGAGCTGGAAAAAAATAAAAGCGTACTAACTAAATGTAGTTATGCAATGTCGTAGCGGCGTAGTAGTTGTAATAGCAAGGCCATGATAGGGCTGCAACGATGCCAACCTGAGTGAACATGGTTGAACATCACATATGAGTCGGCTTTATCGAACACCATCTTGATCTCCCCTGTAAATTGTAGAACATAATCATATTATTAACAAACAACAATTTGTGAATAAACCCATAAAATAACTTAATTTTTGATACATCTGTAACCAATTTTTGTTTCGCGCAGAAGAGAATAGGGTTAGGGATTACCATTTTTTTCACAAAACAAATTCGAGAAGACATTAGTAACATAAAAAGGGAAATACTTGTAAACAACTTCGAATTTATAAAATAGTTTAATTTTTCCAGTTGTTGAATTTGGGTTTTATCTAAATCCAACAATATCTTGATCTTCACCAACTCAGTGATGTATTATTGAATTAGGTATGACTCAAATTCTGGAGAATGGGAAAGCCTGATTTGCAAGGTAGTTAAATCGTATCAAAATAAAAATTGTTAATGAACAGTCATTAACATTAATAACTAAATGCTTTAAAAAAAATCAACAACTAAACTAAAATCAAATCAAAATATTCTTGTTTGATGCATACTATCTATCTATCGATAATATGAACCAAAAACCATAATGAAGTTTATTGGGTGTTGTGGGGTTTCATCCCATCCCGTCGCAATACATTTTTATTAGGTGTGGCTCGGCTTGGGCTTCGCCTCCCCTCACCGCATTCTGATGTGTTTTTGATTTGGTATTGCACGGCTTCGCCCCACCCCGTCGCGATGCCTTTTTGGTTTGGCGTGGCTCGGCTATGCCCCGCCCATTCATTTAGGAATTGACACCAGGTTAAAGTACCTATATATAAGAACTTGTCAGTTATATTCCTGTTGAACACATACATGATGGCATTGATTCGAAGGAAAGAACATGCACTCAGATTTTTATTTGTGCGTACCTTAACAACGAGACCAAAGTTAAAATTAGGCTTGTTTACCTATAAGCAGTTCAAAGCAATGGGGAAGAGGTGGAACAGTGAAGCGTTAATCGATTGGTGAAAACTCCTATTAACGCATGTCTACAATGGTGGAGCTTTTTAATGATTGATTTATCATTTTTGTCCCTATTTTATTTTGTAAATGATAAAAATTATCCTTAATTATATACACAATCAATTTTTTATTTCTTATATTTTATTTTCAAACTAGTTTATAGTACCATTTCATTCAATTTGTCAAAATAAAAATAAAATAAATAATTACTTAATTTTAGTTTGAGTTTGGTATGAAAATTACAGGCCATCTTCACGAGGCTTGCCGATATCTTTACCCCATTGTGTGGACTTAACCAATTGATCTAATTCTTGGGCTTGGTATTTTGTGTTCTTTTGCTTAGCTAATTCCATGACCCAAGAGGAAGTTTCTGGAAACATCTAAAAGGGATGCTGGCCAAGTCATGCATGGAATGATCTGGAATACGCCAGGAGGCATGGAGGGCCAGTAAATATGCCAGGAGGCATGCAGGGCCAGTTAATGTAATTTATGCCAGGATGCATGCAGAGCTAGTTAATGCAATTCACGCTTATCTCGCAATGCGGGTAAGACTCTGATTTGTAACATATTAATACATGGGTTCACAACCCTAAAAGGTAAGCAATCTTCTCTAGAAAAACACATGTAAAAACTCTAACTAACTTAAGCATGGGAGAGTTTTTTGCAGGTACCCCCCAAAAAAAACTGTTCACGAGAAGAGAAAGACGGCGTTTCGATCATCAATTCAATCATCATCGGATTCGTGTTTGAGGTAAAAATATTTTACCTTCCAAACAGACAACAATAATAAGAGGAAGATCACTATCCCTGGAAAATATTAAGAGAGTAAATTTCAGCGATGACAAATTGCATATGTTTAACAGAGAGTACATGGCCTCCGAGTTCTCTATATTAAGTTACTGCATATTTGGAATTCCCTTTTTTTTTTGATTGGAAAAGAGGAATTTTATTAGATTAAAAAGAATGTACAGAAAAGCTACAAGCTGTAGCAATGACAGAGAACAAGAATATAATCAATGGAAAATTGTATCCCAATTAAGCACTGTATAAGAGAAATTGGAGTGAATTCTCTTCCCAGCAGCAGCTGCCCAGGAAAGAACTAAGACTTTTGCAATATCGCACAACTCTGTGTCTGTTTTGAATGCATAGTCGTCAACAAAAGTGCGACTATTTCTCTCATTCCAGAGAGTCCAATTGATGGAAGCAGGGATTAGGTTCCAAATATGTTTTCCTGCGTTACTGGAGATGTGATTGGTTGACCAAGAAACCGAAAGCGCATACATAGTTGCAGGAAAGACCCAGGACCAGTCTGTGTTCGGAGTTAGAGAAGTCCATACACAATGTGCGACTTTACAGTGCATAAAGATGTGATCTTGTGTCTCAGTACTATCACCACAAAGAATGCAAGAGTTATACACGTCCATACCTTTACGGTTCAACATATCTAGAGAGTTAAGTCTTCCATGAACTGCGCACCACATGAGAAAACAGATTTTTGTAGGAATGCAAGCTTGCCATATAAACTTCCATGGAAAATTAGTCACTCCAGCATCAGCCACTAGGTTTCCATAAAGAGATTTCACAGTGTACACACCAGAGGGTTCAATAGCCCATCTTCTTGCATCTGGCAAGTTGTCTAATATTGGTGGTGCAGAACCGATAACAAGAAACATTGCAGCAAGTTGATTAACTTCATCATTCAGCAGAACTCTTTTGTAATCAAACTTCCATGCTCCATCTTCTGAAATATGTGCAGCAATACTGTCATTTTTCAAAAAAATCAAGTTTGTACAGTAATGGAAACTGCACATCCAAACTAGAGCGACTAACCCACTTTTCATGCCAAAAAGAAATTTGTAATCCAGAGTGAACACAGAAATTGCAGTTAGAAGTGATCCAATTATTCATTTCAGCAATTGTCCTCCAACAAGAAACGCCATGAGCTGAAATTACCTTACCAGGGACCCAAATAGAGAATGAAGCACCATACTTTTCAACAATGATTTTGTACCACAAATGGTTTTTTTCTACACCAAATCTCCAACACCATTTTGCAAGAAGAGCCTGATTCATTAGTTTTAGATTTAAGACACCCAAAACACCTTTCTCTTTAGAAGAGCAAACTAAATTCCAGTTTATAAGGTGAGAAGTTGTTGAACCCGACTTATGCTCCCACAAAAAATTCCTCATCTTCCTTTCTAGAATTTTGATAACAGAAATCGGGGCCTTGAAAAGAGAGAAATAATACGTGGGAAGGGAGCTTAAAATACACTTGAGTAGAGCCAGCTTACCACCTTTAGATAAATTACCTTGTCTCCACATTGAGAGTTTGGCCTCAAATTTTTCAATAATGGGAACCCAAATAGTTTTTGAATTAGCTTTTGCTCCCAAAGGCATGCCTAAGTACATGAAAGGAATTGAATAAGTTGCACAACCCAATTCAATTGCCCATTCCTCAATAAGAGGTACATCTCCTACTGCAATAAGTCTTGTTTTTGAAGTGTTGACCTTTAAGCCTGTAATATATTCAAAACAATGAAGAATGGAGAAGAGATTGACCAACTCTTCTTTCTTGTCATCTACAAAGAAGATAGTATCGTCAGCATAATGTAAATGGCTCACCACTAATCCATTTTGAGTTACATTGAAGCCACTAAAGAGATTCAAACCTGTTGCTCTGTCCAAATACCTTGAGAAGCCTTCCATTGCAATATTAAAAAGCAAAGGTGAAAGTGGACAGCCTTGCCTAACACCTCTAGTACTGCCAAAATAGCCAAAGGAGGACCCATTTATTAAAACCGAGAAGGATGCAGTTGAATAACATAATTTCAACCAACTACGCCATTTCCTACTAAACCCCATATGTTGTAAGATATCCTCCAAATACTTCCAATTTACTCTGTCAAAGGCCTTCTCTAGGTCAATTTTGCAAATCACACCAGCAAGCCCAGATTTAAATCTTGAATCGACCAACTCATTAGCAATGAGAGTGCCATCTATTATCTGTCTACCTTCAATGTAGGCACATTGAACAGGAGAGATGAGCTTTGGCATAACTAGTTTCATTCTAGAGGCAAGTACCTTTGCAATTATCTTGTACATGATGGTAAGAAGACTAATTGGTCTACAATCCTTCACTGTTTCAATATAATCCTTTTGGGGTATTAATGTAATAAAAGTGGCATTATGCTTTGGATCGATCTTACCAGACTCATAGAATTCCATAATAGTCTTCATGATGTCCTCCTTAATAAAACTCCAACACCTTGAGAAAAACATGATAGGGTAGCCATCAGGCCCTGGTGCCTTGTCTTGTCCTAGGTCTTTGATAGCCTGAAATACTTCATCTTCATTGAAATTTGCATCTAATATTTCAGATTCAATGTTATTGATAGTGTCAAAAGTAATACCTTCCAAAGCTGGTCTCATAACTTCTTCTTCAGCAAACAAGTCCTTGTAGAAATTCACAATATGTTCTTGCAGTTTGAACCTGTCAGAGACCAATTCACCCTCAATGTATAGTTGCCTAATCCTGTTGTATATTCTTCTAGCAGTGTCTTGACGCATGAAAAAAGAAGTATTTCTATCCCCTTCTTGTAACCATTTGTTTTTGGACTTTATCCTCCATGCTAGTTCATTCATTTTAGTAACTTTCTCAAACTCAGACTTGGATTTAAGTTTATCTGCCAACTGAGATTCATCTAGGATGTTGTCTTCTGCCAAAAGATCAAAGAACTGTATCTCTTCCAGTAAGTGCTTGAGTTCGGTATTAGTGTGACCAAAAGTATCCCTATTCCACACCTTCAACTTCTTCTTTAAAGCCTTCAATTTCAACCACAATATTGTACTTGGACTACCTGCAAAAGAAAAAGACAACCACCATTCTTCTAAAAGTTTCAAAAAACCATTCTCCAAAAACCACATGATTTCAAACCTGAAAGGACTAGGTCCCCAAGAAGGATCAGAGATATCTAGGAGGACAGGAGTGTGATCTGATGTTGGCCTAGCTTTAGCAAGTTGAGTTGCCAAGGGGAATTGAAGTTCAAAGGAAGGAGAAATGAGGAATCTATCAAGTCTTCTCATTACCGGATTGATCTTCCCATTAGACCAAGTATATCTAGCTCCTTTTAAAGGTAAATCAATAAGGTTGTGTTGAGAGATGAATTCAGCAAAGTCCTTCATACTCTTGGTGATTGTATTACAATTCTTCTTCTCATCACAACACTTAATGGTGTTGAAATCTCCACCCAAACACCAAGGTAAATCCCAGTATCCACAGATGTTATCTAACTCCTCCCAAAAAGCTGCCCTCTCATGAGGTTTATTAGGTCCATAAATATTGGTAAGAACCCAAACAAAACCATCATGCTTATTGTCACAATAGATAGATAATGAATAATCACCTACTAAAGATTCTTTAACCTCAAGAAAATCTTTATCCCATAAGATGATCATCCCACCAGAATTACCAACTGACTGTTGAAAAGTCCATCCAAAATTTGAGTGTCCACAAATTTGTTGGATGTCATGATCACTACAACGCATCATCTTTGTTTCTTGTAGGATTACGATAGGTGCTTGAAGAAGACCAATCATTTTCTTTACAATCAGCCTCCTATCATTCGAACATAATCCCCTCACATTCCATGAAAGTATCTTGAGACTCATTTAACTCACGCGTATCCCTTCTTTTGTTTTGTCAATCTTTTAGACTTGACACCAGAAGTATTAGCTTCCTGAACTGTAATATCAAGACGCCTACATTCTGCAATGTATCTTTTTGAATAGACCTCCTGAGTTTGTGAGACATGCTCTGAGCTACCATCATCTAGAATTTCCACCATATCAGGTTCAAATCCAGGTGGATAAATAGGAGTGGAGGATTGTGACGCAGCTGAAGTGTCTTCATCCTCTAGAAGCATAATAAAAGTATCTTCAAGACCTTTTAATGGCACTGTCTTATCCTTGGTCTCATGCACAGAGACTTCTCTAGTTCTGTCTAGTGTGATAATGGATTTAAATGCAAAATATTTCACTAAAGAGGGAGATGGTAAAGCAACAGGAGTAGAGGATTTAAGTATCGGACCCTGAGAAGTAATTTTGGAACATAGAAACCGTTTTGAGTGATTAGGCATATTATTAAAAGCGATTCCTAAGTGAACACCTAACTCAAATAATCTCATCACCTCATTAACAATGTATGCTGGAACCTTTATATTACTACTAGAATTTGAAGGTTTGAAGTACGTAACAACAAATTTCAGGGAGACTGGAATATTGGTGATAGGGACTGGAGGAGTTTGTAGGATGGGTGTGTTAATGGTAATGGGTATGGGTGTTGGTTTTAGGATTGGCAAAGAGACGATGGTGGAAACAGGTCTTGGGATGGGGTCGATGAAATAATTTTTTTTTATGATTTTCTTAGTGATATAAGTGTACCTATATGGAGGTTTAGAATGGATAGGTTTAGGATCTGCTGCAGATAACATATCAGAAACTTCAAGGGCTTCGAGACTCATCTTGAAAGCAGGAGTAAAATCAATCTCCATGTCTGTTGCTTCATCAATACTCACAGGAGTTTCACGGGATAATAAAGATATCTTCTCTACCTTTTTCCATGTTGTGTTGGATTTTTTTTTATGTTTCCTGGGCTTACGTCGTCTTTTCCTTCTCTTACCGGATCCTTGATTTTGAACTTTTCGGATATCTGTTGAAAGTTCCTTGCTGGAGAAGTCATAAAAATATCCGTAGAAGACGGCTGAAAATCTTTTGTAATTAATGAGTCCATAGAGTTACCATAATTTTCTGTAGTCTTCCACCTCTCTTGCTGATGATCCACCAAATTAGGAGATATCCATTGACCGAAATTCAAATTCGAACGAGATCTTGAGGATATTGTGTTTCCGGCAATGAAGATGTGAGCTGTAAATTCACCCATATCTGAAAATATACTCACACTTCTAGGAATGGAATTAATTCCTTTATTTTTACGGATCTTTAGCCTGATTGCATTCAAATCCTCCAGCTTGAGAGTTGCAGGGTCGATTAGCAAAACATCACCACATAACCTACCAATTTGATGTATGACTTTAGATGACCAAAATTGATAAGGTACCCCAAAAACTTCAACATGAAAGATTGTCGATGATGAACATGATGACTTCCAGAATTTCTCATCCCATCTGAACACTGAGAAATTTACATTGTTAAAAGTAAAAACAAACTCAATATCTGCCTTGGATAATTCCTTGTCTGCATGAAATAAAGCCTGATATGAATTCATAGGATATAGCATACAAGATAAGTTGCATTGTAATTCAAGACTCAGGGCCAAACTGATATCTGACCAATTCACGATTGGGATAGGTGAGGACACCACAAAAGAATCAATCCACCCACCTATAGGATTTGAATCATTCTGTTTTTTGATATTGAGATTTCCTTTTGGATCACAAGAAATGGACAGGGTTGGGGCGAATCTATCACACATAAAAGGTGAAAGTCCTTTTTGTGAGTTAGAGATATGTTTAGGAGTAAGATTAGATTGCAGGACTTGACCATAAGAAGGATTACGAATAGGTTTGGGTGCTTGTAAGTGGGTTTGATTTCCTATGGAAGAAGAAAAATTGATTATATCTTCTAACGTGGAGGCCATGGAAAACCAACATGTGAAACAATCACCGGAAGGGATAAAAAAGGATGTTGGATCAGCTTTAGGATTAGGTTGACAAAGGGTTACGTTTAGGAAAAAACCATGATTATTTGATTGCTTACTAGCTACAAACCAAAATTGATTATCCTCGAACTTCCAAATTTTTCTTCCTGAATCACCACTTTTTCCAATTTCTTTGAAGATGCTTTGCAAGTGGTAGTGTAAACAAACCTTTAGTAGATCCAGAAGTGAAGAATTAAGTGAGGGTTATCGGTGAATAGGGAGTTTGTTTGCTACAGGAAAACCTAAAGAATTTTTTTTGAATTTGAACATAACGATGTTCAGGAGACATGGTGAGGGTTGAGGTAATAACTAAGGTTTCTATGGAAAAGAGTTCTAAACTACAGGGATCTAGCAGTGACGAAGATCAGTGGAAAATGGAGAACGGATTTTTTAGGAGAGAGAAACATGGTTTTTTTTAGATCTAGTATCGTTTTGGAATTCCCTTTGTTTAATTTGCTTCCTTATTTTTATATATCAAAAATGTCTCGTGCTGGATTTGGTACTGAGTTTGGTAGTTAAAGTCATATACTAGAATTGCTAAAGCTGGTTACAAAAGTAATCAAATTGTGTTAGGTAGAATATAAATTCACTTACAGTAGTTGTAATAAATGACAAAATTAAATACTTATATGTATTTTTTTAATATAATTTTATCATATTTTACGGGACGTACACATAATTAAATATTTTTATATATTTCGAATAATGATTTTTTATTATAGATATAATTTGAGGTAAAAAATATCATGCTAATCAGACATTTAATTTAATATTTGCTCTTACTTTTATCTTTGACAAATTTGTTTTATAAATTTTACTACATATCTGCTTTCCTCTAGTAATTAAGTTCCTATAAAACTTTTACAGGGGTTAGTCAAATGAGATTTCAAATAATTTTCAGAGAGTTCTCAAATCCATTGTTAATCTATTGAGACTTTTGGTGAGTCTCCTAATGTCTCTTGTTATTGGTTACAGACTTTTTTTTTAAGTCATTTAATTCTCTGAAATTCCATGTTATTGGATTAGGATTTCATAAGAGTCACTCCAACATCGTTGTTATTCAAATGAGAATTGAAAGTCATTGATTTATTGTTTTCAGAGATTTGGAAAGACTTTTTGACTTGGGCATAAATTCGGATACCTGTTGCGAAAAGTTAGCAACGGGGATTAGCAACATAAATTCGCAACAACGATTGTGCCGTTGCTAATCTGGGTCGCAAATCCCTTAAAATGGTGTAATGTTCTGGAGTGTTCTGCTTGTGAGAATAACATGTGAAGAAGATTGGAAAGGTAAACACTCTCGTGTATCTCTGTTAAAGGAAAGAGGATTTTTTTGGAGTTATTATTGATTATTCTCGGTGCAACTAAGTATATCAAGTATTCTGGAGGTGACACGAAGGGATATGGAGAGTTAGGGGGTGAAGTTCTGGTTCGTAGAAGAAATTGCAGATGAGTTCTGCATTTCCAGGGAGGAAGAAGAAGAAGAATAAGAAGAATATAACGTCCACGAACTTTCGCAGAGAACTGTCATTTATAAACAGTACTCGTAAAAGTCAGTTTGCACGCTTATTTTAAATTTGCAACAACTCTTGTAACGGT
Organism: Papaver somniferum; assembly: GCF_003573695.1. Lineage (NCBI taxonomy): Eukaryota > Viridiplantae > Streptophyta > Magnoliopsida > Ranunculales > Papaveraceae > Papaver > Papaver somniferum. The sequence goes on along the minus strand of NW_020619603.1, from coordinate 6,477,805 downwards.
GAATTCTGTAACGCCAATAACGCGTTGCAAATTACCTACATTATTACTCTTCTTCAAATAACACCATTCAGGCTATGAGTTATCTTTTTGAGTGTGTTTTTACGATGTGGAGCTAAACCCCTACAATGGGTCGACGGAGGAATCCGAATTTCTTACATGGATAAAATCATTTTAATTAATTAGTTATTATTTCATTGTTCGGTCATGCTGCTTAAATGTTTGATGTCCCATGCTTACGATTTATAACTAATATTTTGAGAATCTACCATGGCAAAAATAAGAGTCAATGTTTTTATTTGTTTTGCTATAGTTGCTGACGAATAGATAATTGCACCTTATGATATGAATTCGGTGAAATCCTAATCCCAGTAACTCTCGATTTTATTTATTATTTTCATTAAATCTTTAAATTTAATTTTCACAAGTCTTAGAGTTCGAATCTTTTACTACAACAACTTTGAAATCACATCACACTGTCACCGTTTTATTAAAAAACATCAGTCCGTTTTTAAGTAAGTAAATTATCATCAATAATTCCCCTTTCTTTCCAGAGCAACAATTTCTCCGATCAATATTTAGAAAACAAACAAAACCATACAATAAAAATTAGATTAAATTTATAAGACAAAAAACATAGTTCTAAAAATCTTCTTTCTATAGCCCTGAACTTCAATATTCACCACCCACTACAAAAAAACTGACCAAAGGCTACTAAAAGTTTTCAACAGCAGCAAAATATAGTTGCCTTAACAGTTTAAGCCACTAGAAAAGGCAACGGGGGTGTGTATTGGTTTAAGCCACTAAACGGTAAGCAACTATAGTTTCTAAAATCCATTAGCAATAAATGTGCGCCAACCAAACAAACGCATTAGTAGCTTGAGACATTCAACCACATGGAGAAAACCAACAACAAGATACTAGTTGCCTAATTCTTTATTCAGCCACTAAAGTAACGCAACTACAGGTAAACCTAGTTGATTAAACCTTTGGGAACTAACCATGAAAACTACAGTAGGCATATACATTAAGCTACTTTTGGGAACCAACTTGAGCATCTTAGTAGCTTAACTTAAGAAGAGTAAATAATTTAATGAGAGAAGCCTTGTAAGTGAGCCATCATACTCAATAGTCTGGACATGTTATTGTGTATCAACTAACATGAGGTTGTTGTAGAGTAATTTAGTAATTAAGATGTGTTAAAATGTGTATCGACTACCACTACAAAAAAACTGACCAAAGGCTACTAAAAGTTTTCAACAGCAGCAAAATATAGTTACCTTAACAGTTTAAGCCACTAGAAAAGGCAACGGGGGTGTGTATTGGTTTAAGCCACTAAACGGTAAGCAACTATAGTTTCTAAAATCCATTAGCAATAAATGTGCGCCAACCAAACAAACGCATTAGTAGCTTGAGACATTCAACCACATGGAGAAAACCAACAACAAGATACTAGTTGCCTAATTCTTTATTCAGCCACTAAAGTAACGCAACTACAGGTAAACCTAGTTGATTAAACCTTTGGGAACTAACCATGAAAACTACAGTAGGCATATACATTAAGCTACTTTTGGGAACCAACTTGAGCATCTTAGTAGCTTAACTTAAGAAGAGTAAATAATTTAATGTGAGAAGCCTTGTAAGTGAGCCATCATACTCAATAGTCTGGACATGTTATTGTGTATCAACTAACATGAGGTTGTTGTAGAGTAATTTAGTAATTAAGATGTGTTAAAATGTGTATCGACTACATATAGAAACACTCCGCGTCAATGCAAAATCAGATTCTTAACATTACCATGCCAATTGCAAGAAAACTCTGTTTGTTTTAATAAAAATGAAGGCTAAGGCCAGAACTTCCATCACCTGAAGTTAACAAAAGTAACTATAGTGGTAAAACTTTGATTGAAAAGAAAAGAAAAGTTCCTTCCTCACAGAATCTGGGCATCACTTTCAGTTTCCATGTATAGTTCAAAAGTTCCATACAACCAAAACAAGAAGTTTCCATACATAGTTCAAAAGTTCCATACAACCAAAAGAAGAAGTTTCCATACATAGTTCAAAAGGGTTGAATTCCTCGTAAACAAAAATAAAAACTTGACCACTGTATACACTTGAACAACGTGCATAAACTGCACCTTCGCCAAATGCGGGCTATTAGAATCCCATATCGCCAAGTTCAAAGTCATCGTCTTCTTCGTCAGTGGTGTAAGTCAGTCCTACCCCAAACCCTTACTTCTTCATGGCCGATGGCTTTGGACTGAACGTCAGTCCTACCCCAAATCAAAGTATACTGGAGGCACCAAAATAAAGTATACTTTAAGCACGAAACACAATTGTAGCCTTACTTTTTGGTTCCTTGGTCATAGTAACAACAAACCTTATCCACAAAAGAAAAATAAATGAGTCAGAAACCATTGGAATACGGATGTTGTAATTAGAACAAATTGAAACATAAGCATACAAGATTTCAGCAACAACAACAAAACAAAACAAAAATTAGAATGTGAACAAACCTGAAGTGCAAGCTGTGGTACTTTCTTATTTGTTTTTAATGTTCTCCAAGAAAACCTTCTACTTCGTCTTCTGGCTCCAAGAAAATTTCCTGATTTTCAATATTTCCACCACTGCACTTCCATCTGAATCACATTGAAGATAGAAACAACAATAAAGTCCTTGTCCATTTCCTATAAAATAAGTGCAACCAAAAGAACGAACCGAACTTTGTTGATCACAAACCAAATTTGAACTTACGAAGAATTTGAACTTACAAAGAATTGTATGTAAATTTGAACAAACCAAATTTGTTGTATGCAGATTAGAACGAGTAGCAGTAACTAGATAGGTAGTCAACTCCTCGTTTAAATGAGACCCATCCTAATTAGGTGCCTGCAAAAATACCATATATAAGCAAATATATAAGTTCTAATAAGCTAGAAACAAGGGATAGCAGCTCTGCGGCAAGTTAAATCCTTGAGACAAATTGCTTGCAACTACAAAAAGTTAATTTTGGGCGGTTTCAGGGGTCACAAGAGTTCATGGACCTTGGAAGTTTGATCAAATTGACATGAATCAAGTATTACTTTCTGGGTATAGCTGAGAACGTTCACAGCTAGGTGTTGATCCCTTAATAAGAGAGTAACTCACAAAATTAAGCAATTAACTGTCAGACCAGAGATTTTTTTTAATAAGCAAATATACAAAGGATCAATTAACCAACCTTAGTTTCACCAACTTAAAGCATGAGTTCAGTTGTATGAATTTGATGATAGAATTTCAGTCCCCTGCATATTTAAAAGCCATCAGTGAAAAATTCAAGAGGAGAATCAACCAAACCCCAGTGATGACAAATAACAATCCAAGTAAGACTCATTCATACCGTCTCTTACTTTACTAAAACAGATTTATATTAAACAAAATATAGCAAACAAAAGGATTGGAATTCACTCACAACGAGGAATAACTTCGAATCATGTCAAACATTGAGGAGTCTTTAGCTTGACAATTGAACAGATTGCCACGAAAGATATCCACATCGGAAATGCCAAGTATGCACTTACATTTGTAAGTTCCGTTCACTTGCAATACACAAAAACACTCTGAGAATAACAAGAAATTACCAATTATATGAAATGATATTGTATGAGAATCAAAATAAGCAACATCAGCTGGCAGTTTCGAGAATGTTCAATCACCTACTTTAAAGTTGTCTTCGGTCAGCCATGCCGTGCCAAAAGTAGGCCTACAATCAAGAGGTAAGGCCTCCTTTGGTGCTTCTACTAAGGCACTACGAATTTCACCTGAATGTTCCATGTATTCATACATTTGCATGAGTTCTGAATCTTTTTAAAAATAGGAGGAGTTAAGCCACATACAAAAAAGAACATTAAACAAAACAAATAAAGTGGGTTAGGTCACCTTGTAGCCTAACAATAACCGTAACGACATCGAAACCTTGGTTTGTCAAGAGGGTCAAACACATACTTGGCTTTATAATTCAACATTCCTAGTTAGGAAACTTTGGACGACCTAAGATCCACAACTACAGAAAAAAATTATAGTGTGCATGATGAGTGCCAAATATTGTATATATTTATCCCTTTTTGTTGGCATTTAACTCATCTTTTGCGCATTAATTCTACATTTTATCCCATATTCTGCATTTTCATTGTTTTCAAGAATAAATATTTTTATTAATTAATTTTGTATTTTTAGGTAATAAATAAAGTCTGGATGACTTGCGGAGCAGAAAAGAGCTGAAGAGTAGTGAAAATCCGGAAGAAATTACGCAAGGAAGCCGCAAAGAATGGTGCGCACAAGACCAAAAAGCTAGGAATGGGCTCAAGAAGGAAGAATTGTTCTTAAAGAAGATATGGGCTTGGCATACCCAAGGCCCAAAACCCTTACCCAAACCCATTTTCTATATCCATACCCGCCTCCATTCTCAGCCGTTAGATTGGATCCATCTCATCATCCAATGGTCGCTTCTTCATCGTGCATCAAAATCTGAAGTCCCTGCAAAACACCATAGTGCCTAAATTCCAAGCCTTCGGATTAGATCACATTTAGATCCTACGGTCGCTTCTTTGCCTGCTCATCAAATCTCGATACTTCCGCTTAACACTTCAACACCTAACCCCATCTAGAGCCGTTAACTTCGTTGTATCAAGACATCCGACGGTCACTACCAGCCTCTTCAGGCGGAGCCGTCCGATTCACCTACCAGCTTCGATTCCAGTGGCTCAGCTTCGCCAACATCTAACTTTGATGCGCCCGCTCAAAACCCTAAAAACGGATACCCTATACCCTAAACTGTCGACCCATTCTTCTCCTCTTTCTTTCTTTCTTCTTCTCCTCCACCCGACAGTTGCAGAGCTGCAACTGCAACACCCATTCCGCCACCATACCTATGCCACAACCACCAAAAGCCATCATGGCTCTCACCAATCGAAACCCATCATCATCCTACCCTTCTACCTACCTATTTCACCATTCTCTCTTCCTTTTCAGAAACCCTAGAGGAGAGATTAGTGAAATATGTCGAGCTAGAAAGAGAAATTGAAGGCATGGGAAGGAGCAGAGAAGGTAGAAGAAGCATGGGTTGAAGACGGACTCGTCTTATCACAGTTGGTGAGTAAAAAAATCAAAACCCTAATTTTACTGTTAATTTGGGGATTTTTGGGATTGAGCTTGCATGTACAAATTGAAGGCATGGGTTGCATCAGGAGAAGAATAAGAGGCATGGGTCGACGTATGAGGGCTGTTATCAGTAGGTTAGGTGAGTCAATTTCACTTTTTGGTGAAACCCTAATTCTCTGATATTTTGGGGATTTTTAGTTTTTTTTTTGCTTGCTTGTATAAATAGAAGGTGTTGGGTGTGAAATTAGCTCATGCTGGAATAGCCAGTGTCCAGGACTGTGAAGTTCTGTTAATGTTCAATTTCAGTTTCAAATCAATTTTAGTTAATTTTCAATTTCTGTTTTATTTCATGTTTAATTCCATGTTCATTTAATTTATGTTCTTATAATTTCTGTTTGTTTCTAATTTCAATTTAGTTTTGTGTTTAATGTTAGTTCACTGTTATGTTTAGTGTTTAAGGTTTAGTTCCTCAACTGTTGTTTCAATTCACTGTTAAGAAGTGATGGAATGTTAGGCTAGAAGCCTTAGAGCATTGTGTTGATTGAGCATTGGGGAGAAACTAGTGCTCACTAGTGACTGTGAGCAAACTAGTTCTCTTCCCACTCTAGTAGTATGCCTAGGCTCACCTTCACCATCTCACCTTCATCATCTCCCCTGCCCTTGGCTTAGGCCTTGGTTTACTTCCATTGTTTTTGTTTAGTTTCATTGCACTGTCACTTTTCCTCATTCCTTCACTGCCACTGTTTTACTTTCACTTGTCCTTCATTTTGTTTGCTATTTGCTCCTGCTACTTCAACTACTCCTTGTTCTGCTGCTGCTACTACTTGCTGTTGTTGTGCTGCTGCTGTGCATTGTTGTGCTGCTGCTGTGCACTGCTTTCTTTCCCCTGCTGTGCAGTACTGCTGCTGCTGCTGCTTTCTTTTCCACTGCCGCTACTGCAACTGAGTTTGGCTCACAGCATAAGCCCAGTTCAGTGCTTGACCACAAGCCCAGTTCATTGCTTGGCTATAGGTCCAGTTCAATAACAAGCCCAAGTTCATTATCAAGCCCAGTTCAATTCATTTCAAGACCAACTGAGTCCAAGGCTCAGTTCACTTCAAAGGCCCAAGGCCAAAAGCACTTCATTATCACACAAGCCCATAGTCCAAAACAAAAGCTTAATCAAAGCCCATTGGTACTCATAACCCATTGGTACCCAAAGTCCATTGGTACCCAAAGCCCAACAATAGCCATTTAGAGCCCAAAATAGCTAGAAACTCCAAACACACCCAGTCTCTGTGGATCGACCCGTACTTGCACGAGCTACAACCGACGACCGTGCACTTGCGGTATTACTGTAGGCCCGTTTTATTTCGCTTCAATTTTCACCCTTCTCCGGGTCCACCAGTGCAATATGTTACAGCACCAACCTTCAAAATCCTTTTAAACACCCTACAAATCTAAACCATGAGGATCAAGCAACATGCCAGATACCAAGTCGTCCCTCCACACACAATAAGATTCACTCAGCTTTGGCAGTACAATTAACAACATCAACTATCAAAATCCAGAGCTAAAACATTCATAGTAAACAATGTCAGCAAATTTAGTCCAAATTTAATTAAGATTCAGATTCTCCATGTTCGTGTTGGTTCTAGCAAGTTGCTAGTACTCCAAAGTGGATACCAACATTGATAGGCCGTGGGATCCATTCCACTTTGAAGTGCTAGCATCAGGCAAGCATCAACGCCTAATTTTGTACCAACACAACCCAGAATCCCCAACAACCAAAACATATAATCTTCCTACTACCAACACAAACAAACGCCGCAAAAGACAGTCAAATCTCCACATTGATTAGCTAAATCATGACTTAAGAAAGCGATTATTACCTCATAATATTCTCCAGTTCATATTCGATTCTTCATACCCTCTTTCAGACAACCTCATCAAGAATCCAAACTCCATCTAAAGCACAAACACAAATCGAGTTCATCAACATCGAATTAACCAAATCTGAGAGATAACAGTCAGAGTAATTTTGTCAAACAGGTTATAAGCGTTTGTAAATAGAGATTTGGAGTGTCAATAAACTAACTGGAAGTGGACTGTCAGTAGAGAAAAGCATAGAGTCAAAACCCCTAATTTCCAGTATACAGTATCAATTAACAATCTCTCTAAGACTACGAAGTCCAGCATCACAACCTGGATTTTGGAGATTTTTATGGTATTTGATCAAATCGATCCAAAAAGGTTAGGAATCAACTAATAACTGCGCAGTCCAGCAGAGATTTTAATAGCGTGTGAGTTAGTAATTGGGAGATAACGGTATGAGAAAGATTGGTGGAAAAACGATCAAAAAAAAGAAGAAAGATTGGTGGAAACTAATTGTTCGGCAGTCCTAAAGAAAGAAAGCAAAGGTCAGAGAACTGGAATAGGAGAACTGGAGAAGCATGGTGGTGAGAGATATGGTTTTCTGAAAGAGAACATAAAGTTGCAGGGTTTCGAGTTTTGATAACTAAAGCAAGTGAGAACTTGGATTTCCAAAATACTTTGCGCGGAAAAAAAGAACTAACGCGCCAAAATTCCCGCCAAGAAAAGTTTACCCAGAATATTTTGCGCGTCATTTTTACCTCCACTAGACAAGCTGGAAATGGGGTTATTAAAGACTTTAAAGTCTTTGGCTTTCCATTCCTGCCTAAATTGGTGTCTATGCCATTAATTTAGGCCTACGACTACAACACAAAAAAGGTCATTAAAAATTAAAAAAAAAAAAGTGCTTATCTAATTATTTAAAAAATGGCTAATTTACATCATGAAATTAGTTAGCATAATCGGGTGATTAATTGATGTTTAATCAAATTAAACTAAAAATTAACTAATCTTGATTCTTCATCAAAATTTTTAAAAAAAAAATCAAACCAGAGTCGGTATATGTTCGTACTCTCATAAATCGATTCTGGGTTAATTTTTCAAATTCACAATAAAAAAACAGAATCGGCTTTTACAAATGTACACAAAAACCGATTATGGGAAAGAAAACGAGTATGATTTCATATTCGATTTCAGTTTGCGTATAAATTCATATACTCATTTCGAGAAAGAGTATGAAATTTTGAAATTCAAACATAATTTAAATCATAGTCGATCTGAAAATGAGTATGATTTCATACTCGATTTCAGTTCGCGTATAAATTCATGTACTCATGTCGTGATCGAGTATGAAATTTAGAAATTCTGTAAAATCATACTAATACTCATTTTTAATTCGGGTATAACCAGAATCGGTATACACGATGCACACATAAAAATCGATTATTGACATTGCATAACAGGAATCGGTTTATAAAGTGCTCATGTAATTGATTAATGTCAGCGGACATCCGGTTAAATTAATAATAAATGGAGAAACCGATGGAATTAGAGAAAAATTGAGTAAGGTCGACTGGTATACCGTGAGACTACGGATTACTAATGAAACTAACTAAAGTTGATGAAAGTTTGGCTTCAAATTGATAGATAACCATATAAACCCTTGGGATCCATGAGAAATTGAGTGAGCTGAAGTGATGGGTACTCGGTTGAAAAGATAGATAACTCGAGAAGTCGATCGAATACAGATAAATCGAGTGAGGCCGACTAACGTTGGTAAAACTGACGGATGACAAGTGAAATCAAGTAAATGTGATGTAATTCGGTTTAATAGATAACTATATAAACCTATCGAATCGATGAGAAATTGAGCGAGGTCGAGCGATGTTGGATTTAATTAATGAATACACACTAAAATTTAGTGAGGTGGATGGACATTCAGTGAAGTTGATTGAGAACATATCCATGAAATTTGGAGAAATTGATTAATACTGATTGGTCCTTCTGATAAAGAGGTTTAATGAGAGCACATAAAGATTAGGTTTTTAGTAATGTTCTAGAAGCAAATTTATTGAGTAATACTGCCACTTATTTCGTCGATTATTCACTAAGTATCCACAAATGAGGTCCAAGTTTTCTCAGTTTCACTCAATTTCAATTAAAATCACTAAATTTCATCCGATATCATTAAATATGCATACAAAATGTACGTATAGTCGATTTCAAGAAGTTTCATCAGACTTTATGTTTCCTTCGCTTATATTGGGCACGTTTAAAGATTTTCAACAATCAATTCCAAAATAATTTTATTTTTCTTTAGAATTTTTTTTACCCCATTATATGCTTAAAAATTTATATATAGGTAATGTAGAGAAAAATGCATCCGATGAAGTTGATTGATAAACGGTAAATCAATGGGTTAATCTTACAAACATCAATGGATATTCAACTAATTAATTTAATGGATAACGTGTGAAATTAAATAAAGTCGTAATCTCTGAGATAGCTCGTAGTAATTTTTCAAAATTTAAAATATTGATTGTTTCCTCAAAAACTTGTCGGATATTCAATAAGCGTTTCAATATAATATTATTATTCAAGCGGATTTGGAAGTTTCCACCGCGAAACTAAGATTTATGGTGTAATTGCTTTTTCTTTCTCTGTCGATGTGAGTTCAGTTTGAGTTCATCTTGAATTCTTATAAATATTTTTCTTTTTTTTCATTATATATCCTTTTCCTCTCAAAAAAAAAAAGTTGAATCCAAATTAGTACAAACTAAAAGTAGGATGGACACAATGGTATCATGATTAGCAATATTTAGTTGTGAGTTGATAAAATAAAAATTGTAACAACATCCTTCAACTTTTATCTTTATTTTCTTTTGTAACAATTTGAGGTAATATACAAGCGTGAATAGAATGTCAAATCCATCCAAATTTTGGACCCCTACCAACAAGGTCGCATGTTAACTTAAGTTGGAAGAGGTGCTGCAGTTATCTTCAGTTGGAGTAGCTAATGTACTTTGCAAATGCTTGTACGTCGGGACGGCCCTGAGATGGACGGTTCATATTATATATGAGAAAGTCATTCTAACGTGACGGAGTTTTATTTGCTGACCATCAAAAGAAATGATGGACTATGTTGCATTAAACTTCAAAACTGAAAAAGAGAGAGAAAGAAAACCTATATTCACTTTTCAGTTTTCACTCTATCCGCCTCCCTTCTTTCCTAGATCGGCCTCCGCCTCTACTGTGAAGATCGAAGATTCAGAGATTTTCGAAAACCCTAAGCAAACCGTATCATTTTCCCTCTCGTTGAGATCAAATCCAAGTAATAGCTCCCACCTTTTCCTCCTCGAAAACCAGAACCACAAACTCAAATCAATCACAAAAAAATCCCTATATGAAGTAACGAAAAGGATAAATTAAGTATGCAATATTCAACATATTGTCATTGAGGCTTGATTTTTTTCATGTTCTATATGAACTTTTTTGATAGCTTTTTTTTTTAATTTTTCATTGTAAGTCTGTATTGTGAACCAGAAGCACAACATTCTCATCGTGTTTCCACTTCTGGGAGAAAGAAGATGTTCTCCATATACCAAATTTTTTGAACCTAACGAGATAGCAATGTCCTGTTGAATATCTACGGAGATGGCGATGCCCTGGTTTGTTACCCCGTCTTTTTTCTATTTCCACTGTTTGTTTGTTAGTTTATTTTTTTTTTATTTTTTTTAAACTCTTTTTGTCTCTATTATTCTTTTCAATCAATTTAACAAGGTAATTTTGTAAGTGCCATGGATTGGATCTAATGCATTCCACCATGAGAAATGTGGCTAATTTCTCGTTTTGTTGGCATATTGCTGGGATTAATATGCATATGGATATTTCATGCGCATAAAATATACTTCTTGCGATCACACATCTAGATTTTAAGTTAAATACGACTAATTGTTTTGATTTCTAGTTCTTCTGCAGGCAAGGGAGTGTTGTCCGATACTTGGTTTGGATACAACTCTATAGGTGGCTGAAACTTAACCAAAGGCCATAAACCTTGTGCCAAAATGTAGGGTAACAGTTCATCCCTTGTTCCTTCATAAGTCCAATACTTCCTTTATCTGCTCACAAGTTAAGCGTGTATGCTGGTTTCTGAGAGTCCTATAAGAACCTCAGGCTAACTAGTTACTGGAAATCAGATTGCATTTTTCAATTAGACATGTCATGGTTTTGTGTTTTATTGTGTTTATTTACCACCTAGTTTCTAGGTATGTGACGGCTAGTGCCCGCACTGATGGCATTTTCTTTGTGGGGGAAGAGACACAACGACCACTGTATGATCTATTGATATGTTCTCCCTGAACTAGATATAGTCAATTCGTACCAATTTACATTATGTGTTCCCAATGCTTCACAACTACTTGTGTTATGTTTCCAATTTTGGCCTTTCTGTTTTTTGCGAGTTGAAGTTATTAGATAGAGAGCCATAGATACACCTCATTGCATACACCTTTATATATATATATATATATATATATATATATATATATATTGTGCCATATACAATGACCAGTAGTTATGCTTGAGTCTGAGAGGAATCTCGACCATAACATAATGTTCTTTGGATTCTGTAGGATGCTTATCGGCTTGAGCACAAAGTTGTTCATGGATGATGTGAACTTTAACAATTTTATCAGAAGTTACCTGAAGGTTATACTCTACCATTTCAATTGGGAAACTTGCAAGTTATATGGAATTAGATGAACCTACATTGAGGTTGGTGGTTACTGCTTGCGCCACTAAATCTGTTTCCCTTTTTCTATGTCTCGATTATCTGCGTTGTTTGATGGTTTGCATGTCGGCTTTACAAGCACAATATTCGTGTTTTTGTTAACAAAGAGATTATTTCCAATGCAGACGTGGGTTTCCACACTGAAGATGTGGAAAATGAATCGCACATGATAAAGAGTTGAATGTAATTTACAATCTTTTTTTTTTGTGGAGAGCTAATATAAGATATAATCCAGTATGTCTGGAACCAAATCTGTTAAGGGGTATGGTGACTGAGTTTCTGCATCAAATCCTTAGGGTACAACTGTCTTCGTTATAAAAGTTATGAATTCTATCATCCCTCATTCATTTTATCAATTGTCGAGACAATTTTGTTCATGACACAGTTACTAGAATGGGCCATCACATCGTTATATATTGGAATTGGGATAGTCATTCCTTATTCCTGCCACTTGATGCATTTTTTTTTCTTTTTTTAATGTAATCCTTAAGGCGACCCTTATTCTTTCGCATTTTGGATGTATCAAAAGATCTAGGATTTGACTAAAATCCTTAGAAACTTCCTTATATCCTGGATGCTAATTAATAAAATTCACTTTTAATTGATATTAAAAAGAAAAAAAAGATTGATATTTCATTTATTAGGATCTAAAAAATAGAAAACAAAATATATTATTAACCCCAAAAATTACGGCCAAAAATAAGGCAATTGGCTAAGAAAATAACGGAAGAGATCTTTCATTTATTAGGATCTAATAAATCGGAAACAAAATATATTATTAACCCCAAATATTACGGCCAAAAAGAAGGCAATTAGCTAAGATAATAACGGCAGAGATCTATCAAACTGGAAACAAAATAATCTTAATCGCAAAAATTACGGCAAGAAATATGGCAATGAACCAAATGATGTTATTAGCTTAACTATTTAGCTTCTAGATACACTAGTGGCTCTAAAAATCAAGCCACTAAAACAGTAGTTGTACATGTTTTGGTCGAACAACTAGACAAAAAATTAGTGGCTTCAATGATTACGCAAATAAAACAACTACCACAAAAGGCAGTGGTTTTATGTTGTTGGCCACTAGATAGACCCCTGAATGCAAAAACTATTAATCCACTAAAAGATTTTAGTTCCCTTAGTGTTTTCGCTAATATCTGGACAACTTCCCAAGTTAGTGGCTTTCCCTATTAGATGACGACTGTTTGTCAACTACCCAGACTAGTAGCTTAACACGTTGCTACCAACTAACCCTGGCGCACTTGTTGATTTAAACATAAGACAACGACCTCTTACGCCACTATGGCCTGGCAACTAACATTAATTGCATAGAGTGATTGGCAACTATAGATGTGAATAGGCCACTACCATTGGTCAAGTAGCTTTTGGTCGGTTTTTTTGTAGTGACCATTCATAAACCCCCAACTAAAGAGAGAGTAATTTCGTCTCCTGAGTTCATAGGTATAAACTAATTAAAGCCAAAGCTTACTCAAATCAACTGTGGTTTTAGCTAAACGAATACCCAATCTTCAAAACACTATGAATCACCATTTCATGTAGCCGCAGAGAGGACCATCAACAAACAACTTGTAATATTCATCGATTTTGTTTCCCTTGCGCGGATAATTTCTTTTTACTAGAATAATTTGTTGCCGGTCACTTTCGTTATTTATAAGTACCCTTATCAATTAAGGTTGTTTTGCTTAGTTGACCCTAAAATATTTGACTTAGTATTAATAAGTAAGGGTAGTGGAATTTATAGATATTCCTTGTTCGAGAATAGGGTTCCTTTAATGCGGCGAATCAAACACAGAAGAGAAGATTAGTATAAACAAAAGGAAAACAAGTGGTTTAGGTGGTAAGGATTTAATTTAGTTTTGATCATTTCGCTTTATCGATTTTAGCTTGTACTTATATGCTTCTCTGTTTTCTTTTGATGTATTCTTTTAGGGATTAATAATTGAGAGAAATTCTTCCTAAGGAAATCAATCAAGTTGCTTGCCAAGAGTTGAGGCAAGTTCACTCGTCTCTTAGTCTCCGATAGATGTAGAATTGGATATCAAGTAACTCATGATTTGTAGGTCTCTTGTGTGAATCATTTTTCATATTCTATGATCTGCAGTTTGATAATCTCATAGTAGAACTCATTTAACCTTCCTTGTTGATTATTATTGGTTTTCTATTGGGAGTGGATACATGAGGTTCTGGATTTATGACACGGTAACCATGGAAGTACATTCGTTCCAGATTTTATTTTTATTTTTTTTAAATCTTTTGGTCTTGGATTATTGGATATAAGTGACTATGGCCAAGTGGCTGATTGCTCAATTCTAGTGTGAGCATTTAATCGCTATGTTAGTAAATCTAGATATTAATGGGTCACCCTAGTTTAGTTATTAGCTGTAAGTAAATGACATAGGAGGGATGATGTATTATCTATGTATTAAGCTGGTGACTGTTGATGACATGTGTGACGTGCTAGAATATTATGGTTTAATGTACGACTAATCAACTGGGAACATTTGTGGCTCAAGGGTCAGTACGTATTGTAGGTATATAGATATACGTGTGGGTGGTATATGTGAGTGTAAGTGCTTAGCAAAAGAATTATCAACTGGCTCTCCACAAAGAATCACTAGGATAACGAGTTTCTTCGTAGTTTTAGCCACATCGGTGATGAAATTTTGATGTTTCCCGGGAAGTAATAAATCAATTCAATCGTGTGATTCTCTTCCTTGTGATTGATCTAATCCTGTATTCGATATAACCAGATTGTGTTAGTGGAATTTGTGGTGATTAATGGTTGGAGTTTACTGTAGGTGTCCAACAAGAGCTTAGCGAGACATTTATCTAGCTAAAAGAGAATGATTAGTAAATTTGTTTGCTGTTTTGTGTGTTTGTCTTATTTTGTTGGTCAAAGTTGTGTTTAGCAAAGTTTCTCGGTAGGCTAACGCCCACTATGAGAATTCCAAACGAGGGTTCATACCGTCCATAGTTTGGCGACTGGGTGAGTGTAGTATTGACATTCTAAACTGTTAGTTGATAAAATCTTTGAATCACGGTTTGTATTTCGTATGCACGGAGGCTTTATGTAAGCATATATAGTGCCATTGCGGATATGTCCCAGTATAACATTATACTAGAGGTTATTAGGTAAAGAGCTCTATTCTTTTTGATTTATGCTTTCCGTGATCATTTGAATTTAGGAAAAACTTAAAGTCTTAATGTAGTTGCTGATCTACTTGTCACTACTGGCTTACAAATTTTTGTTTTATTTTTCCTTGTGACATGCTTGGCTGGCGATTTATTTGTATATCCTTTTTATATTCTTAGCGGCTCGGTGATGGAGTGATCTTGGTTTGGAGTTTAACTCCCATTGACTATTTTTCAGGTGTTGTTAGGGATCGTGAAGGAGTTTGATTGATTCCAGTTCCGGTGGATATTATGAAGATATCTAACTGAGGGTGGACATCTACACTTCTTATTTATTATATTTTTCCGTCATGTAGTTGTGAAGCACTGAGATACTTGCTTTTGGGTAGACTTCATTAGTTATGTCCTTTCTTTATTTAGTTCTCATTTAAGGATGGATTGTACTATTGAAGTCAAGAACACCAAAAATTTCTCGACATCCTTATTTTCGTTAAGAAATAAAATTCCCTTATGTATATTCAATTATAATGGAAATGTATTTCTAGTTTTTTGTGGGTTATGTACCTTGTTGCAGGAATTTAACGGCATATTTTCTATTTATTTATTGGCCGGGGTTATACGGAAAATAGGATTGTTACCCAACTCATCAGCAAAATGAGGCTTTAATTGAGGTTGCAATTGGAAGACTATTATTTCCAAAACTCACGTTCAGCTTAGAAGACTATTATTTCTTCCACTACTACTTGGCGACAGAGTATTACTCAATTATTCAGTTGGGGTTTGGTTTCTAATTGGATATTTTCTGGTTGTTCTTGTTACGGTTTGGGTATCTCGATTGAAGATCTAGTTTTCTGAAGACATAAAAAGGAAAATGTTAGGAACAATCTACGACGAAAGAAGATTTTTCTGAAAATGCAATGAACCTGTTCGATGAAATGTCACTATGTGGATTTGTCAAGTGTTTAACGGGGTTGAAATATAATGCCATTTTACCATTTTAGAAGGGCATTTTAGTAATGTAGTCAAACAGTCAACCTCAGTCTACGACCCAAACGCATAAACTGCGTGTTCTACGATCCAGACCCTAATATAGCCAAAGGATGCGATCCTTTTACAAAATATCTCTATATCTATTACATCAAAAAAAAAAAGAAAATATATATCTAAGATAGGGGTAAGAGTTAAAATGCCCCAATTTGGGGGTGTCGTTTGTGGAAATGCACTGACTTTCAAAATGTAGGAATTAATTATAGATCCTATTATAGTGGTATTAGTTAGTGGAAGGTTCACCCACTAAAGCCCAATAACTAGAGGTCCATAATTAAAAGAAAAATGAAAAATGGACCCAATTTTTTAAGTCCAGGTCCTGTACACGTGCGAGATCAGGTGTGTGAAATTTAAAAATACCACAAATAACCTTTCCTATTTAACAGGTCTATAACACGAGAAGAACATTGACATTTCATATTCGTTTTCTTCTTCTCTTTCTTCTCACTGCTGCTGCGAATGGGTTCTGAACAAATCCAAATTTTATTCTTCAATCTTTCTCTTTTTTATCAAATCATATGGAGATTTTTATCTTACAATGTTTATTTTAGGGTTTCACGATCTAATCCTTGTTGTGTTTGATTACGCTTTTTTATCCCCATGTTTGATTAGTTGATTATTTACTAGATCTAGACGAATAATCATATTTTTTGTTCATTTCGTTATTAGATTTACTTATACCACTTCTATTTTGTTGGTTTTAGATGTGTTTCAGTTTGTTTTTGCATATGAAGCAGCAGTACGTATATCCTGTACTGACAGAAACCTAGAAGAAGAAGAAGAAGAAGAAGATGCATCGTTATGATTTACGACGAGAAGATTTGTTTGTGTTTCCAGATATGTTTTCTAATCATCTTCTTTGATTATTTTGTTCGTTTTTATTCTTTTGATTTGTTTTTCGATTGTATTATGAAGATCAAATTGATTTTCATGACGTTTTTAGGTTTTTAGGTTCGTTACAGTTTGCTACTGTGTACGAACCGACAGTACGTATACGACGTACCGATATAAAATACTTCTGATTTTGTTTTATTCAAAATTTTGCCATTTTTTTGTGTTGATCCATTAGTATGTATTGTAGTACTGAAATATGTGCTTTGATTCGACTATATTCATGGATTCATCACTTTTTCTTTACATGCAGTTGATTTTTTAGTTCATGAATACGCAGTACGTATATGGCGTACTGATAGAAACTTCTTTTGATTTTGTTTTATTCAAAGTTTTGCCACTGTTTTTGGGTTCGATCCATGAGTATGTATGTGTAATACTAAAACATGTGCTTTGATTCGGTTATATTCACGGATTCATCACTTCTTCTTTACATGTGGTTGATTTTCTAGTTTATGAATATGCAGTACGTATATGGTGTACTGATAGGAACCTCTTCTGATTTTGTTTTATTCATACTTTTGCCATTGTCTTTGGATTCGATCTATGAGTACGTATGTGTAATACTGAAATATGTGTTTTGATTATGTTATATTCATCAATTCATCAATTCTTCTTTACATGAAGTTGATTTTTAGTTCATGAATACGCAGTACGTATATGGTGTACTGATAGAAACTTCTTATGATTCTGTTGTATTCAGAGTTTTGCCACATTTTTATTTCTTTGATCCATGAGTACGTGTGTGAAATACTGAAATATGTGCTAATTTTGTATAGTTTTTCTATGTTTACAGTGCACATAAAGGTTTTCCTTTATTTTTCCTATGATTTAATACTGTATTAAAGAAATATTAGAAATTAATTGGTATGATCCTACAGTATATGTGATGTAAAACATTTTCTAGTTCATTTATCATTGATTCTAACAAGGAAACTTTGTTGTTTGGGATCTTGAATAATGAGTTATCAGTTCTGCAAGACTCTTATTCATGATATAGTACATTTGTATCTGTATAACATCTCCTGTAGGTAACTAAACCGTGCTTTCATTACAGGTTCATTTAAGAAAGGTCATGCACCGGAATAGGTTCATGAGGCAAATCTCTGTTGTTCCAGCCATTGTCAGCCGTATATGCGGGATCTGATCCATAATCCTTTACATTTGATATTCTCAGTAGATGTTCTTGGTATGACAAGCTCAACATTGGCTTCTTTAAGTGAAGGCTTTGCTGAGATGTCAACAGATGGGCAGTTTCTGCAATTACGTTTGAAGCATGTAACTAGTATATTTTGATATTATTCATAGATGAATAAAGGTAACTCGTAATGGGGATTAAATAATGCGTTGTTTCACCATGGAATCAGATATGGTCTAGAAGAATAACTGGGGTTGGTGACGGTATTCTTCAAGGAACTGAAGCCCTTTCTCAAGGGTTTGCTTTCGGCGTGTCTGGATTGTAACAAAGCCTGTTGAGAATGCAAGGCAAAATGGTCTTCTCGGTTTTTCTCATGGGCTGGGACAAGCTTTCCTAGGGTTCATTGTTCAACCAGTTAGTGGGGCATTGGATTTTTTCTCACTAACAGTAGACGGAATTGGTGCAAGTTGTACTTGGTGCTTAGAAGTCTTTAATAACAAGACCGCCTTCCAAAGAATCAGAAACCCTCGTAAGCAGTGCGACAGATATTTACTCAAACTTGTAAACAGTGTAGCAGATATGTACTCAAATTTGTAAACAGTGTAGCAGCTATGTACTCAAATCTATGGTCCTTTATATGTTTTAATTAAATTTGGACCTCCAGATAAATAAAATCCCGATTTGGTAGAAGTATGTTATTTCACACGTACTTAAACAGTGGGGTATATTAGTCATTTTCATGTTTTCAAATAACTTTGGACCTTAGAATAAGAGTAAAATCTAGTTGGACCCTGCTATAAATAACCTTATGGACTTAGGACCAAACAAGAAATTTTCCATTATGTCACTATGTGGATTTGTCAAGTGTTTAACGGGGTTGAAATATAATGCCATTTTACCATTTTAGAAGGGAATTTTAGTAATGTAGTCAAACAGTCAACCTCAGTCTACGACCTAAACGCATAAACTGCATGTTCTACGATCCAGACCCTAATATAGCCAAAAGATGCGACCCTTTTACAAAATATCTCTATATCTATTGCATCAAAAAAAAAAAAAAAATATATATATATCTAAGATAGGGGTAAGAGTTAAAATTCCCCAATTTGGGGGTGTCGTCTGTGGAAATGCACCGACTTTCAAAATTAGTGGAAATGCACCATCCCATTAATTAAGCCATCAGGAGTAGTTATGTGGTCAACGGTACATATGTGAAGAATGCCCCAGTATTTATTAACTTAACATGCATTTTATTCCTAGAAAACCAACACTTAACATTGGGACACGAGCCATATTTCCACCACCACCATCACCATCACAACCGCTACCATCAACGCCGACGCCACCGTTGTCATCGCCACCACCATCGCTACTATCCTCACCATCATAACCACTCACTACAAGAAAAGTTGGATTAAGCGACCAGGCATTTTTGGTTGGAAAAGCCCATATTGAGTCGCTCTAACCCTTAGAGCGACTTAATTTGGCTCTCGCTCTCGAGTTGCAAAAGGTGGGATTTCTACAAGTCTAGAGCAGCTAGGTAATCGCTTTAGTAATCAAGCAACTATCATGTAGCGTCTTTTTTCTTAATTGCTTCATGGCTAGACCGACCTCCCTAGAGCAAGCAAACTAGTGATCGCTTTAAAGCTAGACCAACCATAATAGAGCAAGTGAAAAACCTGAAATTGGTTGCTTACATTTTTGAGCTACCAAATGTTTTGCCCTGAAGTTGGTTGCTTACGTTTTTGAGCTACCAAAGTTGGTTGCTTACATTTTTGAGCTACAAAACTTTTTGCCCTGAAGTTGGTTGCTTACATTTTTGAGCTACCTAACTTTTTGCCCGCTACATCTGTTGTTCTGGTGCCGGAAGTATCTGGCCTATTTCGATTTAGATAATCCTAAATTGAAATTAAAATTAAAATTACAATTAAAATTGATACTAAAACAAATTATGAACCAAATTAAAAACTGAATCATGTTTTATTATATCACATAGATCAATTTACATCATTTTAAAAAAAAAAAAGACAATCCTTAGAGGAACAAAAAGATCAAAAATACAAACTAATCATTTCTTTAAAAAATGGTGATTACAATTTCCTTAATTTTGAAACTAAAGATGAACACTCCTTCGACTTTGTAGCACCAAGCTCATAATAAGAGATTCATACTGCCATCATTTATCATTCATCATTCAAGTGTAAAGAAACCAGCAAATCCAGAATCTCCACAACTTGTAGTCTTCTTTTTGCCCAGATGGATAGATGCGGTTGGAGGATACTTGGTAATTAACACCTGTAGAATTGTCAAGAGATTCAAACAAGTTGGTTTTCACTAGAAACACAAAGGGATGAGATTGATACTATGAATTTAACAAACTGCAGGAAAAAAATGAACCAGAATAACAAAAGGCGAAATGCACAGTTAGTTCTTACATATAGGATCTTTGAGAAACTTTTCATTGTTAGGTTGAAACTGCAAAGTTTAAGGATCACTATCAATTAAGCCAACCTACAAACCAACCTACGACCGCAAGATGTCTAAATCTGAAATGAGTAACAACGTAAAATGTAAGGTTCAAATGACTACAGGTCCAATAAGGAACAACAAACACGGGAGAGGGACTCGCTATAAAAATACCCAATATACTGTCTAGTAGCATTTTAGAGGCCATACTAACCATTCTGCAACACCTAAAAAGGCATAATTGTGCCCTTTCAATCTGCACTCTCGTCTCATCTGCATCAACATGTATTCAATAAAACATCAAAAATCACCAGCAAATTCATCCACAAGCACATGGAAAAAAAAATCTCAAATGGAATCAACAGTTTTACTAATTAATTCAGACAAACTGGACGGATTTTCATCACATTTACAGGACAGTTTTTTTTTGTAGCAGATGTTTTTGAGAAATCAAAAAACCATGTAGTAGGTAGTCAAGACCATGTTCTGTAAAGTGATAACTATTTCCATTCACCAAAAGCACTCTGTAACCCTATATGCAAAAGTACTAGTTTAATTGGATTACAATCTAACCACATACTTTATGTTCATTGAAACTGGAATGGAGAAATCTCAATTAAAATAAACTAAATGAATGTCAGTTGGTTCTCTGGATCAATATGAATATCTTTTAAAACTGATAATAGAGCTACTACAGCTTAGAAGAAGAAGAAGCCTACTTCTACAATTGTTTTATGTTCCAAATCTACGGTCTCCTGCATCTCCAAATCTAGGAATTATAAACCTGCAAAATAGAATACGCCATCTCGAATTTTAGAAGGTTTAAGCCAATGATCATTTATTCTTCAATTATTGTATATTCCCCGTGAGAAAATTACTTCTTCTCATTTATTGTGGGGTCGATTGTCCCAGTGTACACATGAAGCCTGAAAATTTCATGAACAAAAACATTTATTCAGTCTAGAAGGAAGAGAATTACGACATGATTACAGTAACACATAAAACAAGTGACTAAATTTTACCTAGGAAAGTTCTCTCTTAGCTTCTGAAGAGCTGGAGGAGCAGCTAAGGTCGATATTTGATAAGTAAAAATAGTCAGCAATAAGAACTAAATATAAGAGATACAACTATTTGACATTTTATATATTAGCATGCATAAGATTGAAATCCTAGTGAGAGACAATCATTTTGATGGGTTTTCAAGAGATCTAAACAACATCATGCAATCTTGACTAATCACTTTCCACACCACAAACACCAGAACAATAAAACAAGAATCGAATCTCTTTGCACATACACAATATGAAGCTAAAGAATCATATCCTGAACACATAAACTTGTAATAACAATATACCATCATCAAGCATGCGGTCCCAACCCAAACCACGGTGGATAAGATGCTTCTTAAAGCCTCAATAATCTATATTAACCGGAAATACACGATATAATATCATCAGTGGCAAAAAAAAACCCACAATTACCTAAAAAAAAGACTTGAAGCTCGAGCCCCTTGAGCTCTTCAATCCTGCACCAATTGATATCTTTCAAATACTTGAGAGCACCTTCGTCACGCTCTGTGATCTACATTCCAGAAAGAGTAAATTAAACCAACAATTCTGTAATCTTATTCCAACAAGGAGAAAAATGGCTAATAATATCACTTACCTACTCCATCAAAACTTCATTTGTCTTCACAACATTGAGCCAAAAAACTTCATTTGTCTTTAATTGAAACTTAACCATTGCCTTGGTTTCGTTAACCTTGGCCTCCAAAGATTCCTGATGTGTCACAAGAGTAGATCTAAAGGTGTACAGGATTCAACCAAATCCCTGCATACTCCTGATCTCCATATGAACCCTTGTTCAGGCCTTTACACAAGCACTTGGTGTGCGTTTTGCTGATAACAGAGAACTAACCCATTCTGTCGTAGTATGAGCTCTCTAATCCCCTGCAAACACGAATTTATTGGTTCAAACAAAAATCCAAAAACTTCAGAAAAACAATCAAACAAACAAAATCAAAAACAAAACAAATACAAAATCCCCACAAACTCATACCTTCTCCAATTCTAAGCTTATCAGATTCAGTCGGACCAGCAATTGAAATTGGATTTGTAACACCAAGCTTCTTCTTCATCATTGACACAGACGGTGATGAACCACCACTCTCACCCTCCAACACCCCCATTTCACGAACCCTAAAATATATTTTAGATTTTTTTTCATCTTCAAACACGCGCAAAATAAATTGATGAATCGATGAAATCAAACTAGAATTCGTTATTCTTGAGAGAATTAAGGTTTGACAAGGAAGCTGAAGGTGGGTCTGATAATGAGTTTGCTGGATGGAATTGATGGGTGTTTGAGCTAGGTTGAGATTCCAATCAATTTGGGGATTTCTAAACCCAGATCTGAAATGGGTTTGTCTGAGAGATACATCAGCGAAGGCAACAGATTTATGGGGGTTTTAGTGTGTTGGTCGTATGGGAAGTCACCCAGATTTCAGTGAAGATGATAACGACCAAGTTAGGGTTAAAATCATTGAAGAGTTTGGTTGTGTTCTTTCAGCTCTTGCAATTCAGTCGAAACAATTTCATCTCGATCTGATTTCTTCATCAACATAAAGATTGGTTCTCTAGCAATTTCCATCGTCTTTTCTTCGTCTCTTGCATCTCAAAATTACCAGACCCACAGTAGCAGATTAATCTTCATCTTCTCGATTTCTCTGAGTTATGGAGACGCCATGGCTTCGTTTCTTTCTTCTCTGAATTTGAGATTTGGTTTCTTTTCTTCAGATGTATGATTTTTGATTTGCTTCATACTGAAACTGATTCCTTTGTTAAATCACTGGTTAAAAAATCTCGAGTGATGGTTTTTTTTTCTGAGGGAGGGGAAGATGAGAGACGATAGAAAAGTGAGTGAATGAAGATAAGTGAGAGAAAAAAAATCGTTTTATATAAAAGAATTTGAACGTCTAAGATGTGGTAGGATGGGGTCATACGGATTATGAAAACATTTGGACGGTATAGATTTATGTTAAGAGTGTCATACGGATCAAGGAAAGTGTGTTTTATTTGTGCTTTCTCTGTGTTAATACGAACTCATGTTTTCGGTTTAATTATCAATCTTTGACATGAAAAAAAATCCAAAAAAAATATTAATAAATTTAGGACATTGTTATCGACATTCTGATATAAAAAAATCCAAAAAATGTATAAGAATGAATCGGGAAAATGAAAAATGAATTCGATAATTGGTGTGTTTCTTTGTGCTTTCTCTTTGTGTTTTCGTGCTTTCTCTTAGTGCTTCCGGTTTGAATTTCGACTAGTCACATAGGTCATGAAGTAATTTTTACAAGTCATACAGGTCATGAAGTAGCTTTAGTTCACACTGGTAAACTCAGGTTATAAGATTCCTAGAGATGGACCACGAAATTCAGAATGGTTCTGTCTTTAAACTTTGCTAGATACATCATCAAAATTGATGAATATAAAGCTCGGTGTTGATTCGAACTTCAAATGTGGTATAACAACATATAAACTATGAGCCAAAAATATTCGGGAGGGTTCTGACTTCAAACTTAGCATGATACATCATCGAAATCGATAAATATGAAGCTCGTTGTTGATTCAAACTTCAAATGTGGTATAACGACATATAAGTTATGAACTTAGAAGCTTCAGGAGGGTTCTGACTTCAAAATTAGCTGGATACATCATAAAAATCGATATATATGAAGCTCGATGTTGGTTCGAACTTCAAGTGTGGTATGAAAACATACAAACTATGATCCAAGAAGCTCCGGGAGGGTTCTAACTTCAAACTTAGCATGATACATCATCGAAATCGATAAATATGAAGCTCAGTGTTGATTCAAACTTCAAATGTGGTATAACGACATATAAGTTATGAACTTAGAAGCTTCGGGAGGGTTCTGACTTCAAAATTAGTTGGATACATCATCAAAATCGATAAATATGAAGCTCGGTGTTGATTCGAACTTCAAATGTGGTATGACCACATACAAACTATGAGCCAAGAAGCTCCGGGAGGGTTCTGACTTCAAACTTAGCATGATACATCATCAAAATCGATAAATATGAAGCTCGGTGTTGATCTTAACTTCAAATGTGGTATAACGACATACATTTTACAATTTATCGCCCCGAGAGGGATCAAACCCTAGTTATTCTGGCATATTGTATGCAAACCCTGGCTCTGAGATCGAAATTTGGCCATTAGTGAACTACTATAAGTCGGAAACTTCGTAAGAACGATGAATCCATCCATTTACATGTAAGATTCCTTTGGAATATACCCTAAAACCTTAAAAAATCTATATTCTGGCATATTAAAAATACATTTACATGTAAGCACTGGAGGTGTGTTTCGGAGGAGGGGAGAGGTGTTTTTCGGAGGAGAGGAAGAAAGAAAGAGAGAACCAGATATGGATTAAAAATGGACGGGAATGAACAAGTGATTATTATCGTAGAAAATATGTAGAACATATAAATTTTGGATTCAATACTACGAATGTGTATAAATCAATTGAATGAAAATGATTAGCAAAATGAGAAAGAATGAGAAACCCACCTCGTAAAATTACTATAGAACTTCTATTGGAAACCCACCTCGTAAAATTTCTACAAATCAAAATTAAACATCTCAATATCAAACATCAAACACTAGATTGGTGATGGCTTCCCTTTCCCATTAATAGAATCATCCACTTTCCTTTTCTGAATTGGTGGTCGCTATACCTTGGTTGCTTAGACAGGTTTTTAGCAGCCAAACATATTTCGAATTGTTGATACATGGTAGCTTGAAGTAAATAACTACTAACCTACTATTCCACTCGCTATGTAGTACTTGGAAAAATGATGGAGCAACCCACAAATTTAATTAGTAGCTACAATTTAATGAGAGCATGTTAATAGCAGCCAAAGTTTTTGGTAATTGCAAACATAGTTGTTTAACTATTAAAACGACCAAAATTTTGAGATCTTGCTAAGATTTTGGTCGCTTACCAAGTTTTCTTGTAGTGACTACTAGCACCTCCACCACCACCGCTTGCACCACCATCGCCGCCATTGTCACCACCAGAACCATCACTGGACTTGAAAACCCTAATCATGAACCCTAAATTCCCGAACCCTAAAACCTTGAATTCCAAACCTTTATCCCTGGTGGATTATTATTGTCTTTTCTCACATGCATCCCAAATTCTTAACTTGACTGACTTTGATGGAAAAGTTAATGGATGGGGACATTTTAACTTGTTTTTGAAAACTCGAGGCATTTCCCCAACCACGCCTCCGAAATTGCATCATTTTCATGATTTTTCCAAAAGGATATATATCGACTAACAAATTATTTATTTTACCTAACGCAACTGACTCGTCCGGGTTTTACTCTTTACATCTAACTCAAAAAGTATAATACAGTGACCACAAAATATGATCAGTAAAGTAAGACCTAAAGTACAACAGACAGAAATTTAATATGTAGATGGATGTAATGAGGTTTGATTGCATGGCTAGGCCTAAGTATCCCAAGGAAACCTAACCAGCTAGACCAGCCTCACCGCTGATTCAAAGTTTCCTAATTGGAATCCACCCCTTACATATAGGATATAGCACACACCAAACTACCAAAGGGTGTAGGGTCTTATACCCCTAAGACGTTGACAAAATTATTTTTATGTGAACATTTCTTTCTTTCCCTAACGTGGTGAGACTGGTTACACGGATCTGTATCGAGTGATAAATATTTGGTTCCAATCGAGGATCAGCTATAAATGTCCATCGTCATAATATACCTAATGTATGCAACACTTTCCTAGAAGCCATGTTATCAAGTTGTCCATGTGCATATGTAAGTATAGTTGACATTATTTCCATAAACATAGACTAGTTTATGTTGATGGTTGAGCTATATGTATATCTTTGTTGAGCGACTCTACACATATATTCCACACCGAAATGAGTTGGATTCAATCCATATTTTTTTGGTATACCCTTCCTATTAACACTCCTCTAGATATACTACTCAACATCAGTCGGCCAGAGTTATTCAATAAGATGAAATTAGATTACGTGAAACAACCCATTTCATATTACGAGGACTGTGGGGATAGGTTACAAAAAGAGGAGATCATTTTGATGGACTCTGTCCCTTATGGTGGAAGAATGAGTGAGATTTCAGATTCTGAAACTCCTTCCTACAGAGAGATGGCAACTATTTAAAAGGGAACATTATTTAAATATCTCTCAAAATTCGCCCCTTAAAATATATCCTTATTCAATTTTTAAAAATATCCCATTTATTACAAGTTTGTTTTCAGAAGTGGACGCAATTAACACAAGTTGCTTCCAAAAAGTGGAAGCAACTTTCTCAAGTTGGCTCCAAAAAGATTACTTTTTAGATAAATTAGGTCAATTGTCCAAATATTTTAAAATCTGGTTCTAATGGACGAGTAAAAATTAGTATGGGTGAAATCCAAAAGAATAGCAAGAATGAATCTGGATTCATCCTGGCATAAACTTAAAAAATAGCGAGGGTGAAACTAGATGCATCCTGATGTAAGTTAAAAATAAGAAAATAATATTTGAAAATGGGTAGGATGAAACTGTTTTTACGTTCTCGTCCATTTAAACAGTATCAAATTTTACATATCTTTTTCACCCCGGAATTGTCGTTATTAGGTTAATTGACCAATGTTGTGTATTTTTTACTCTTCGGGATATTTGTGTAAGGTAAACGAAAATGGAGAGTATTTATAACATTCCCACTATTTATTTAAAAGAGATATTTTGTAAAATTGTCGTATATTTTGAGTCTATTTAGGGTCTGGGTCGTAGAAGACGTCGTTGATGCATTAGGGTCGTATACTAATGAAAGACCGTTAGATAAAAGTTAGATAACTTTGTTATTTGGCGGAACACCCTGACTAAGAGTTGACTGATGTTGACCGATTAAGATGTTTTCATAACCTACCTCTTCCGTCCTTTTCGGTATTCTCTTTTCCCCTGTATTCATTTCTCGTTTATCTGAAAACCTCTTTCAAGCAAGTCGAGATAAGAATAACACAGAGAGTTACATTGACGTTGCCACCACTACAACTTTCGTGGAAGCTTCTGGTTCTCCAGAAGAAGATGTTACTGAAAAACATGAGCATAGAGATTGCAGTGTAGTTGTGAGAATAATTCTCTGTATCTTCATTGATAGGTAAAAGCCTGATTTATACATGTTTACACAACTAGATAAGGCAAATAAAAGATACACCTAACAATATCTAGGATATATAGAAAAAAATATATATGCAGTTATAACCAAATAACAAATACAATAATGTCAAGATATATGATATCTTGACCATATCTTAATGGATACTCCACTGGATGATATATGGTAAGTTTCTCTCACCACATAAAGAAAATCACAGAAATCCCCGATGCATATTTTGAAAATTTGGCGGTGGTATGGCCTCTTTTCTCTCTTTGTAATTTCGTTGTCGTCCCCATTTATGCCGGTAGGATATTTTGATTTTGAGAAATTGGTTAAATTTTGTTGGAGTCTATATACTGTATTTCAATTCACTGATTCGGACAGGACTTAATTTGGTTTTCTCGGAATCACTTTAGACTTCATTTTTGTACACAATATATATCCATTTGCTTGTTTGTATTTTCTCTCCATTGTAAACAATATACATAAGCAGTAAGATGTTCGACGAGATGTGGCTGTGTATTTTTCCCGGTTAAGTTTTTGGCTGCGGTTAGGACATGATTATTTCACTAGGATATTTTAGTAAGCAAATAAAACGGTCAAGTCAGTCTACGACCGTACATCTTCTACGACCTAGACCCTAAATAGGCTCAAAACATACGACCCTTTTATAAAATATCTCTATTTAAAATCTTTTACCATGTAAAAAAAGAAGATGGATGATGCTACTTCCGATGAATATATCAATAAGGCTCGGAGATTGTACGACTACATGACTCCATTTATTTGTGTTGGAACAGTAAGAATGGCGCGGCTAGTTACTGTCAAGCTAAAGTCTGGGTAGCAAGTACTTCAAAAATAACTTCAACAGAGTAGTGTATGTCGAGAGCATTTTTGATCCTGACAGTTTCTTCAGCCACGAAAAGAGTATTCCAGGCTGTTCGACTATATTGAAGAATACGATGAATGACAAGTCTGAATTACTAGAGAATTTCATAGGTATGCCTAGTGTATACTTATGTAAGTTGCCTTAACGCAGTAAATAAGGTGTGCTTTCGTTGTGATGCATGAAACTTGTGCACTTTTTTTACAAATGACGGAGAGAATAAGAACACCATAAGTCCATAACATATGGGCATCTAAGAAGAAAATTAACATTACAAATACTAGTTCTTACTCGAATAAAAAAAAAAGATAGAAAATAATGATAGTACTACTGTTACAGACCACACATAGAGTTGGAGTAAGGAGTTATGTGTAGGATGTGCTAGCAGTAGCGGTACACCTTAGGGACTGAAACTGAATCATCCGTGAACCATTGACTAAGCCTGTGAGATCGAGGATGGGAACTAGTAGTCACACAAGCTGAAGGAATTATGTGGGATTTTTCTTCCGGCCAGTGTTCCTTTCCAACAGCATTCATAAACAGCCCTTGCCATGAATCGTGTCGCCAAATTCCCAAGAACTCCGACGCCACAACTTCTCATCTTTTCTCGGTGTTCAAAATGCGCAATGTATTCTGAGCAAATACAGTCAGATGAATTCACAAACAGATTAGGTAACCAGGGTGATAAAGTTCTAAAAAGATCTTCTGATTGTTGCCTCTGTTTCTTACTTTGCAAGACAGCTGCGAGTCCTGCGGTGATCGCGGTGGAAGCAACAAGGAGCCCACGCCTCACTCTCCTACTTTTAATAAGTTCGATTGGAGCTGCAATGAACGGTGGATTATATAGATATGATTCAAGGAAAATACCCTCCTTTGCCATGGTTTTTCCAGCAAGCATTGCTATGGCAGCACCTAAAGAATGCCCTGCCAACCAGATATTACTAGCTCCTTTTTCAGAAACCATGTTTTCGACAGCTTGCATTGCCTTAACAAAACGAGACCTACGGTGAAGTGTATTAATCAAAATATTTATGTTTAACTTCATATCACCAAAAAAACTATCTTGCTTCACCATAGTTCCTCTAAAAGCAATTACATATTTCGGAGCACCTTTGGACTCAGGTATGTATTCATATACAGCACCAAAGATGGAATAATCTCCATCATCGGTGAGGAAACGCAATAGTTTAAAATTGAAGGATTCCCACCATGCTGGGGCGAGAGCTTCACACCCTTGCCGATGTTGTCGATGGTCAACCTTCAGTACGTAAACACCCTTAACCAAGCTGGCGATTACAGATCTTCGGTGACTTTCATCTTGCCTTCAAATTACCATAGAAATTATATTTAGAATAAAGGTTTGCTTACAACTTAATGGCACACATTCTGCAATTGTGCGCATGAGATTAAAGAATCAATTCTGCAAAATACATTTGTTCGATACAAACAAATGGAATGATCCAACAGAAGTACGAAGGCTAGTAATCTTACCAGTTCACCGTAGTCAAGCGTGAAGGTCCTGAAAGTTTAAAATCATTGTCTGTTTGATTTTCCTGCAAAATAGAATTCAACTGAGAGGTTTTCCTTCACACTAACACAAAATGTCCATTCACATTCATGAATAATTAAACTGCAATCTAGCAACAAAATGAATCAAAGATTGCAGCAAGTTAAGTACTCCCACCAATTAGAGTGGCAAAACTAGTAGAGAGTGTGAGAGAGTAGTCAAACCTGATTGTTCATTATGAACACCCGAAAAACTGTTGAAATTGAAAAAGATTGTAGAATTTCAGTCAATAGCTAGGCTGTGAATTCTGTTTAGAGTGTATGATCATGTTTAATTATGAGACGATTTATAGACATTATGCAAATACAATTAAAAATCAAATATTGTCAACTGGTAAGCTGCAAATTGTGCAAGTGAGATTATAAAATTAGTCTTAAATACAACTTGAGAAATATAAAATAAAACATTAAACAATGAAAGATTCTAACAAGAACAAGTGCCCATCAGAGTGTAAGTTGTAAACTAGGTAATAATTGTAACTCAGTCGAAATCAAGATTCATTAATTTGGCTCGAATGCTTCATAAATCTTGGATTTTAATACTCAGGAGGCTGATAGTTGCTAAAAAAAAGAATATGTGTTAACTCATTATGACTTGAGATAGTGGACAAGTAGCTATAACGTGCTCAAAGTAAAACTCCCCACGGCAGCAACAGTGTTGGACCACTTATTAGTGTACCAAAATGTTGTTGATTGTGTCTTGTTGAGGCACGGTACTTCCGGTTCGTGGATTAGCACTCGTCATGAGCATAATGCGATGGCCGAGGGATACTATTTGATTTACGCTTTTGAGAAATAAATATAGGAGTCGAAATGTATCACAAATTTGCAGACTCAATGGACTCATCGTATATACACTATTCTTTTTGATGAACAAATACACTGATGTACCGTGTTCATCATACGTGTAACAAGAGCACTAGATCCATTACCAGTAACCATTATGAACCATTGTACAAGAAACAACTATGTCTTTGGTTAAAATGTTCCTAAAAGAAAGATATACTGTATTTGATAGATGTTTTTTTCTTTTTTTTAAAAAATGAAAATATTGTGCAAAACCTCCAAATTCGGAATTTCAGTGAACCTATAACTGAAGAATTTTGATCAGAAATTGAAAAATAAACCAACGACTGTCCGATGACAAAGACATAAACTTAATTTAATTCTAGTGACGTGATATTCCCAAAAACTGGAATATTGGGGCATATCCCCAAGATGACAGCTGATTTTGGAGCATATCCCCAATATTCCCATATTTCTACGCACGAAAATTTTATTAGAAAGCCAAAGGAGCACTGGAAGTATAAATTTTTGGAGCCAGGAATCATTTTGGTTAATTTTGTTCATATATATGTGTCGATCTTATCATAGATAATTAATGATGAGCAATAAATGTCTGATGTTAGTTTAGTGGGGTGTTAGTTTAGTATGATGTTAGTCTAGTCCAATGTTATGGAAGTACCTAGTATATAATAATGTTGTTGATTAGTTCAATTACTAGGTAGCAACACCTTCTTCGAAGATATCCCAAAGTTATGGACTTTTAAGTGTACGTATAGTTGACCTTTGAATTGGTTGACATGAATTGGCTGGTCAGATTAAACGGTTTTTTACCCGACAAAGTACGAAAATCTGAAATAGGTGAAAATGGGCCATTTGTCTAGTAAAGTGTAATTTCCGGTAATATGGACGAGTAAAGTTCCGACATAGATGAAATAGACGGGGCCAATTAACAAGGATTGTCCATTACACGCCTTTAACCATCGACGCGATCCTTTCTTTTTATCATTGCACCGCAAAACCATCGATACATATCTTTTTTGTTTGTTCACTGCAGACACCACTTCTCTCCAGCGCATCTGACATCAATGGTAAGTTGGTAACCACCACCACTTCTCTTCTCTAGCGTCTCCATTGTTATCTTTCTTGAGCATCTTACCACATCAACAGTACTACCATAAACACCGAATCCCAAATCCCTAATTAGGGTTTCAATTAATCTATCAATTTTAAGGACTCTTGATAATCCTAAGACTCGTAAGTTTCAGAAGCTCAATCTTTTTTTGATTTTATTTTCAGAAGCCATAAATTGGTCATTGGATTGGTTGATTTTTTTTTATATAGATGGATGTAATTGATTAATTTTGGGCTTTTTACAAAAATAGGCCTGTTTTTTTGGTGCTTTTCAAATCTAGGCCACTTTTTTTATTTATTGCTAGAGTAGGCAAGTTTTGACCAAAAGTGATGGATGGAAAGTTAGCACCGTTAGGTGTAACTAAAAAGACCTAAAAGTCCTTTGTATCACTGATTTAATGTTATATCATTGATTTAACTCAGTTCCTCCTTTGAAGTCCTTTGAATCGATGATTTGAGTCCCTGTCACTGACTTTCCACAGACTTTCCTGTAACAACAAAAGCCAATTCTTGCTTGTTCCATTTTCTTAGATCTGACATTCTCTGACGCAACACACAATTCCTGCAGCTGTGACTTCTCTGCAGCACAACTCCAACATCAACCAGCCTTTTAATATCAATTCCTGCAGCTGCAATATACCTGTAAATTTAGCTGAAATCAGTGATGCACACAGCAGCAACTCCTGCAGCACTGCATCAACAACTCCACCTGCTCATCCCTTTATCCATCAAACTTACCCACCAATTCACTATAAACTGCACTCATTCAATTAACACAGTACCTCAACCACTCTGCAGTTCCACAAGTGCCTCCAGCTCCTCTGTAACAACCATTCTCTCTCTCAAACCATCAGCTCTCCACATTTCTGAGCAATATAACCCTCTCTCAGATACTGCTCGGAACAACAACAGCGGACTCAAATCAATTCTACCATCACCTATTTCACATCAACATCATTACATCTCTCTTACAGCACATCCTTCTCTTGACTTCGGCAAAGTGAGTACTCAGTGTTGTTCACAACCAACCCATTTCTTCACTGATTTTGCTCGAGTCTCCAATTCTATGAAACCCACCCTTTCACGACCTTGTATCTATCATTTCATTAATTCAACAACAACCACTCATGTCTCCATCTTGTCATCATAATTAAATTGTTAAATATCCTCTACCAAGTCAAACCCAATTCATTAACACCCATAATTTACTCGTTGCATCACCAAACAAATAGAACTGCTAACCATTGGACCTCCATCTTCAACTGCAATTGCATCACTTGCACAGATTCAGCAGCACCAGCTCTTCAGCGTTATGTTCAACTTAAGATAAACTCCTCAGCTCTTCAAACATCCATCTCCTTGAACTATCTCTACAATCTGACAGCAAAACTCCAGACTTAGACTCACCATTGCATTCTACAAAATCACCATCAGTTTGCGTCTCATACACAATCCAGTCTATTGCTCTGCCAACTTCTTCTTGCTATAGTTGCACCACCATTCCATTCGTTTCACCTGCAATATTCTGGCAACAACACACAACACAACTTGAGCCATTCTCCATAACCATCAATACTATCTCATTCATATTTCAACCCACTTGTCCTAACATTCATTCTCAGTTCATAACATGTGTAACAAAATATAGAAGCCACAACGAAAATGAATGATAAATATTGAAGAATTTCGGGAAGAAAGAAATTTTATTCAGACGATGGCGTTACAATCACCCAACCAGAAACACCAAACAGCGGGCATTATATATAATGCTGGTTCCAAAATTCATTTCTCATGAGTTGGTTTACCAGAACAAATCATCCATAAGAAATGACAGTGATCCGCCAAACCATATTTGCATTAAGATGCATATAAGATACACTCCCAACTCTATCGCAGTCTACTCATTGCAGGATCTACCATGGATTCAATTTCAGAAATCTTAACAACAAGAAAACAAACTGTAACTAAAGAAATGCATAAAGAAGATGAAACAACCATGTGGAAGAAAAAGTTGAATCACATTGAAGATAACAACAGAGATTAAGAAAGTTCAACAGAACTCACCACAATGCAAATATCGCGTTTCAGTCCATTCAGAACATCCTCACCATTTTCAGCTCTTGTAGTACAACACTTGAAACCTAGCCAATGCATCAGCAAAAACAACTAACAACAGCTGATTAAGCCTCAGTAGCTTCATAACCCCTCTTCCATCAGTTCATCTTCTCCTTGTAATTTGATTAAGCTTTTCTACAAACAACCTGTGTGCAGTTTACTGGTGCTTCACAGATGAACTCCATCTTGATTTACTAGTTCCTCATCTAAATTCAGATACCCCATAACAATTCATCTCCTTCTTAACTTCTCAACCATTCTCTGATTCCAGTCCAATCAAACCTTTGAATTTCATTCTTAATTTTTAAAATCAGAACATCAACTCAGACCCTAACATCCATAACCATCAGGAATTCGTCTGCATTTCTTTGTTGTAAATCATATCTCATGAGAACCCGTGTATTCTAATTCATTCAAGACACTAGTACTTCCATTGAATCTCTTCTGTTTATTACCATGAATCGATAGAAATAGAAATTGCTCTTTCTTTCGCTGATTTCTCATCATCGAAATAACTTCATTAGACACTGATATTTAACAACAACAAAGAACCTTCAATCTTCTCCTAACTCTTCATCTCCTATCAAAATCAAGAAAAAACCCCGACTATTTTGGTAGCAGTTACTTCAGCCGAACACTCTCAGTAAAGCAGTGGCGCACGTACGCAAAGGTTATTTCAGTAATCTTAACACATCCACGAGATATCCCTATATGATATTTTGGAGAGATATTGACAAGTCAACGCGATAAATTGACCGAGATGGTTAAAGTGGATGGAATCCGTTTAACTTGCCTAGTTTTGCAAGAAATAAAAAAGGTGTCCTAGAAATGAAAGTGAGGGTCCAGACCAGGCCTACTTCTGCATATAATCCATTAATTTTTAGTTAGATGGAACTGAGTGATTTTGTCTCTGATTTTTTATCATTTAAATGTTAAATTTTTATATTTGAGATGCCGAATAGGAGAGATTTTAACATGAATTGAAAGATTGAGTTGTACATTTGTTATTTGATTTGGGTGTTTTTCCGAACAAAAAAATGATTTCTGTTACTCCTTTGATAGACATCTGGGTTGCACGGACGCTCCGTTTTTGGAGTCGTGTCCGCGTTCGACTCGCGTCGGACACATGACGCACGTTAGACGCTGACACGACGGGTGTCCGACGCACCAATATGCGTGTTCGCGCGCGTCTTATTTGGACGCACCAATGACTCGTGTTTGGAACATTTTTTTTCATTTTCATTTAAACTTCTTCCTTTATTTTTACTATTATTAACTAAATGAAGAAAGACAAACATTTGATCAATCATTTAAGTCTTTATTAGGATTTTGTAATTGGAAATGACGTCATATATATTTTTGGTTGGGCATGTGTTGTTCTAAGTGTTAGAGCATTGCTCGGTTAAACTCGCATGCGTTGCTATCTCAAGCATGTTTGTCAATGTTAGTGATCAAAACTATAAGTATTGATTTATAGTCTCTTATAGCTAAGTCTCGGACTAGGATAGTAAGTGTAGTTGAGCTCAAGGACTTCATGGCGATTCATCATACAAGTAGAAGATCTACTCAAGGAACCGGTGGAACCTCTCGACAAAAAGGTATGTGGAGACTTGAACTTATATGTCACTCAAAAGTCTATCTATTCTATCTCCTACTCTTTGAGACAAAAGTCGTATGCTATATATATATACTAGATTATACACATTTGGTATTTCGAGACGAGTATACCTCGCCTATCTATATCTCGAAATATGTGTTGGTAAGCTTTTCGCTTCGACCAAATTTATCTTTACCTAGTGACGAAAGTCATGAATGTTTCAATCACTTTGAAAATTGCTTTGACGAGAAATATTGTAACAACTATATAACGTCCTCTAAGAATGTGTCAATGATTGGAATGAGAGTTTAGATTACGTAACCAATGGATTCCTTGAACTGAAGTTTTCGAACTTTGTTGATCAAGAGAACCAGAAGTATGGAAAGTTCCAAGTCCGCAAACTCAGTCCGCGAACTGCCGAAGTTCTCAAACCCGAGAATTTCTGCTGGAGATGACAAACTACTTGCGTGAGCCAAGTCCGCGAACCGACAAAGTTCTCGAACCCGAGAATTCTGCTGGAGTTTGTAAACTCTATCCGGTGTCTGAAGTCCGCGAACCTAGTCTGCGAACTTGAGAAGGTTATATATCTAAAGATGATTTCTGAACTTAATCTCAAAATACTAAATAATGCATTTGCAAACCGTGGATATTAAAGTTCATGAACCGATTCCAGTGAATCAAATCATCTTTGCTTCAATTGTGTCTTGTGTAGTTATATAACATTTCCTTGCAATTGAACAGCTCTCTTAACTAGTTCATTTGAATCAGTTGAACTAGTTATGGTGAATAAGAACATGGTTGGTATGAAATGCTCATATGGTTAACCTCTTTGGGTAGACTATTATTGAACCAACAATGTACACGTTTGGGTGTGGTTAACAAACCTAGAAGCGTACAATCATTTGTGTATGACAAGCTAAGTTTTCGATCTAACGGTTGAGAAACATTAGCTTGAATCTAAATCAGGTTTTCATCTAACGGTGAATATTGATTGCTCTGTAACTAAGGAAAAACCCTGATTTGAAAGGCTATATAAAGGAGACATCTAGTATTGTGCAAAACTAATCCCCACACGTTACGTATGATACTAGTTTGCGTGCTAGTGTCGTTTCTCCTTTAACCTTGGGTTTTCGTCTTCTAAAACCAGGTTAACGACTTAAAGACTTCATTAGGATTGTGAAGCCAGACCGATACTACTTTTATCGTAGTTGTGTGATCTGGTCTTGCATCTTCTATCCTAACAGTGCAATCATATTGATTGGCTTGAGATCGTGAGAGTTCTCCGTTAGGCAAGATATAAAAAGTAATCACAAAAACCTTCGTCTCATTGTTTGTGATTCCAC
The DNA here is from genome assembly GCF_003573695.1 of Papaver somniferum. Taxonomy (NCBI): domain Eukaryota; kingdom Viridiplantae; phylum Streptophyta; class Magnoliopsida; order Ranunculales; family Papaveraceae; genus Papaver; species Papaver somniferum. Next base: position 6,440,683 of record NW_020619603.1, on the reverse strand, counting down.
AACATCTTGTTTTGCTACCATACGCTTAAGATTGTTTTGAGGTGATTGATTAATCTAGGCTGTTCTTCGGGAATATAAGACCGGATTATCAATTGGTTCTTGTTCACCTTGATTATTATCAAAAGACGGAACAAAAACTGTGAGGGTTATTCTGTGGGAGACAGATTGATCATTTGATAGACTTGTCTGTGTGAGACAAATTTGTTTATTATTAAAGTCTGCGATTTTGGGTCGTAGGAACTCTTAGTTGTGGATGAGGTCACTAAGGGAATCAAATGCACAGTATCCTACTGGGATCAGAGGCGTAAGAAGTACAACTGTACCTTGGATCAGTGGGAGACTGATTGGGGTTCAACTATAGTCCAGTCTTAAGTTAGCTTGGAGTAGGCTAGTGTCTGTAGCGGCTTAATACAGTGTGTACTCAATTTGGACTAGGTCCCGGGGTTTTTCTGCATTTGCGGTTTCCTCGTTAACAAAATTTCTGGTGTATGTGTTATATCTATTTCCGCATTATCTTTGTTTATATAATTGAAATAATACAGGTTCTGGGTTTGAATCAATCAATTGGAAATACGACCTTTGGTTATTGATTGATATTGATTGATCCTTGGACATTGGTCTTTGGTACCGTCCAAGTTATTCCTTGTGTTTGATTATGGACTCGCTGATTGCTATTAGCTTGAGTGAACCCAAAACAAGAGAGAGATATTAACTCCTTGAGATATTTTTATCTAGATTGAGTCTTTCTGTCTAGTTGATTCTCCAGTAATTGTTTCGGAGTTAGACCCCCGCTTTTTCAATTGGTATCAGAGCAGGCAAACACGTTTAAGACCTCAAAAGTTTTTGTTTGTAGTGATCTGACTATATGGACCATAAAGTCTCAATTGACGCTTCACCAGGATTAAAAAACAACCGTAGAAAAAAGTCTGATAAACTGGTCATTCTTCAAAAAGAGTTATATGAACAAATCCGGATCTACTTTGGTCTTGTTGCAAAAATTGCAATTCTTAAGGATTTTCTATCTAGTAAGAGTCTCTCATTGAATCTGAGAAAATCCAGTTGTTTCTCTCCAAAGAATAGTCACTATTCAGATAGTAATCAACGATCGGTTGATAAGAAAACTTATATGACTAGGAACTACTCGAACAAAAATCAAGGTTTTATCCCATATTTTTGTTCGTCCAATCAACCTCAACAAGTTTTTACGTCAATTCTGAAGAGTCTGAAGATTGCAAGTAATCCTTGTAAGAAAACTAAACGATCTTTTGCTACTCTAGAAAGACGTACAAAACTGTCAGAAAATTCTAAACAGAAAAGTACCGATGGTATGGGTAATCTTGTTTCTAGTCCTACATCTCCCGGCCAATGGTGTCGTGACAATAGTTGTAGCCTTTTTCTACATGTGATAAACGACTCTCCATTGTGTTTATCATCTATCAACTTTAAAAGTAGAAGAGATCCTATATCCAAAACAAAAGGATATCTTCAGATTGGTGGTTATTCTCCACAAATTGAACCAGGAAATCCTGATAAAACTCTGAATATTCCCTTTTGGGAAAAAGCAATGCATGAAGAGTTAGATCAATTTCACATACAAACCGTGTGGGATCTTGTACCATTTCAGTCCAATATCAATGCTATTGGTTCTAATAAATCCAGCATTGTTGATCAAGGATTCTCAGGAATTGAAGCTTTTGTGTGTGAGGAACCTTTAGTTCCAGTAGAATGTCATGTGTTGTTGAATCGTAAGCCCTTGGAAACAAGTTTTTCCAGAATCAAAAAGGGGAGGATCTCTACTCATGTAACAAACCTTGAAATTTCACAATGTGATAAACAAGGGGAGATTTTTGCTCACAACGTCTCCTACTAATCCTAGATGTTCGCATCCTCAGTCTTAACTTGAGAAGATGGGGTTTTTGCGTCCTTTTGACTCAAGTAGTTTTTTGGTAAGTCTTGATTAAATATAAATAAGGATTCTTTAAAACTAAAGGAATTCTTGTCTAGCGTTTGGAGGAGTTCATAAACGTTGTGATTTTCCAAAGGAATGCTGTTTCATGACTCCTTTGACTAGAGGTAGCGCAAGCAGGAATGCGGTTGAAGCAGCTAACGTATGGCGGTATACATGAATCTCATCCACAAGGGTGAAGAAAGTGAAGGCTGTAATTAATGGTAAAAATCCTTCCTCAGTATGTTGACGGTTATTCCCAAAGAGTTGGAAGAATTGAACGATCCCATAATCAATGGATTTCTCAATAATGAGAAAGAGTTTTCTGTAGATGCCTTGAGAAAAAATTTGCATTTCCTAGTAAGTCTTGTTTTGCCTTAGTTGGAAGAATAACTAGTGCTTCGAATAGCGATGATTGTGACTACACATAGCTATTATTTTCATCTTCTTGTTTTTAGGTTTTTTGCTTTAAATTCTAAAACTATTTGGAGGATGATGTTTTGCAATATTTTGGATTTGTTATATGGCAACTTGTTATGGGATATTTGTGTTTACGTCCGTGAACATTGTTGTCCCATATTTTTGTCAAAAGTAAAGTCATTCACGATCAGTAATCATGTATTGATTTAAGGATGAATAGACATTTGACATATACAAAAGTTAAGCCTATATTGTCAACCCTTGACGGAAGATAGGTTAAAATCTTTTGTATCCAAGGATTATTGCTATTGTATATGCTTGTGCAAAAGAATGAATCCTTGAATATTCCACGGTATTGATATTCATTGATCCATCTTTTTGTATAACCGTGAGGTTCCGTGATGTGTCTTATGTTGAGCACGATACAACTAAGTTGATTATTTTTGATTAGCTTGGTTGGTTGTTCCGTAAGGTACGTTATGTTGAGCATTTAGAACTAAATTAATCGTCTTCTTGGTTATTTAGCCTAGCAATACACCTTAGTGTCTGAAACTGAATCATCAGTAAACCATTGACAAAGCCAGTGAGCATGTGGACTGCAACTAGTAATGACACGAGCTGAAGGAATTAAGTGTAAATCTTCCGAGTAAAATTCTTTTTGGAAAGCATTCACTAGTAACCCCTTCAATGAATTTGGTGTCGCCAACCTCTCAATACATCCGGAGCTTTGCATCTTTTCTTGGAGTTCAAAATACTTAATGAAACCTGAGCAAATAATGTCAGCTGGATGTAGAAACAGATTGGGAACCCATTGTGATAAGTCTTTGAACAGATGTTCTGGTGGTTGCTTCTCTTGGTTATTTTTCATAGCATGGCTGAGCAAGCGGCTAGCAGTATCGATCCCACGTTTGACTGTCCTACTTCCTATATTTTCGAATAGAAATGCAACAAATGGTGGATTAAAGAGATACGATACAAGGAAATTACCCGTCTTTGCCATTTTTTTCCCAAGAAGCATTGCTATGGCAGAGCCCAAAGAATGCCCTGCTAACCAGATATTACTAGATCCTTGGACAGATACCATGTTTTCAACAGCTTCCATTGCCTTACCAAAACGAGACCTATGGTGAAGACTATTTAAGAAAACATTTATGTCTATCAATATATCCCGTACCGCAGTATCTTCATTCAACATAGTTCCTCTAAAAGCAATCACATATCTTGGAGCTCCTTTGGGATAGTCGTCGTTGTTGGAGTTGGGTTTGAATTCATATACAGCCCCGAAGATGGACCAATCAACCTCATCTATGAGCGTATCCAGAAACTGAAAATCAAAGAATTCCCACCACGGTGGTCCGAGAGCTTTACACCCTCGCCGTTTATTTTGACGGTCATCCTCCATTACATAGACACCCTTAACCAAGCTAGCTATATAGATCTTCGGTAATGTTCACTTTCCCTTCAAATTACCATGAAATTTATAATCATAAAAAAGTAAAGGAGGATGTGGCTTGACCACTGAGTACAGAGTCTCTTAGTATGGAAGAGACCATTACTTAATTGAAGAAACAAATCAAATGACCCAAGAGATGAAGCAGTATGAATCATGGACATCTTACCAATCCACCGTAGTTAAAAGCGGCAGTCCTGAATGTTTGAAATCATGACTCTCTGGTTGCTTTGGCTTCGATAGTCCTAAACCTTTCTGAATCGCCTAAACATCGGAATGCAATCAAAGAGATTTTTGTTGAAATTCTATCCAGTGATCCAGATGCATGAATACGAATTTAAATCAAAAATGGATCACAGATACTTAGTAAGCTGTTAAATATAGTGTGAGAGAGTCATACCTGACAGATCATTATGAACACCCAAAAAACTGTTGAAGTTGAGCTAACTTAAGCGGTGAATTATCATGCTTAATTATGAGGACGTATATATAACGCAAGAACTGCAGGGTTGGTCCTATGAGAATCTTTGCTCTAGAGGTCACTATGCATTTTTCTCATCGACCCCCACCATTGCACGATCATCTTAGCTATGAATTACAATACCATAGAATTTTTATACTCTGGACTTGGTTAGGTAATGAAGATAAGATTCGCTTAGTCAGCTTAAGATATAAGGTTGATTTAATAATATTTTGTGAGCTGCCAAGGTTGACACATTTTTCTCTTGTGTTCAGATTAAGTCTTTGCAAAGATCTTAAATGAAGTTATGTAAGGGAATGTTTAGATTTCTTTGTTAACATCACTGCCAACAAAATTTGATTCGCTTAATTTGTTCACATTCCTTTTATGATTGATATCCACTAAGTAAAGGACCTACATACATTTTACTGCTGTTACGGCCCCCAAGCGTCATCACTGACAATGCAGACTGAGGTCATCCCCAAACGGAAGACTGATGTCATTGATCATATTCAAATGGAAGGAAACACCATGCTAAAAGTGCGGTGAGATTTTATTGAATTCTCCATTAGAGTGTTGGAATTTGAATGTGTCACGTTCAAATAAGCATATTTTGTGTTAGTTTTCTGAGTTGATTTGGTCTCTTGATTTAGTCGGTATTAGTCCTAGTATTTAGGCATTTAAACGTGTTTTGAATAAATAATTTAATCGTGGGTTATGGATCCTAAAATGTAGGAAATTATGTTAGTCATGGGTTGTTTAAACGTGTACTTGTAATGCCTATTTAAGGCTGTTCTCAATAAATGAAAATCTTGCCGAGTTTAGTAACAAAATATCTTCTCATATCTTATGTTCAATTTCCACATATATCTGTTTTGAAATCTACATTTGACATCAAGAGCCAGCAGATCCTCGGGAAACTAATGGCAACTAAAGGAGCTTTGCTGCAAACAAATGTCCCTGTATTCAAAAGTGATAGTTATAATTTTTGGTCAATTAAACTAAAAACAATTTTTATTGCGTTTGATTTATGGGATTTGGTAGAAACTGGATACGATGAAGTCGATTTAGAAAGGGAAACTCCATAGCAGAAAAAGGAATACAAACAGAAAGTGAGGAAGGATGCTAAAGCATTAACTGGTATACAAGAAGATGTAGATGATGCAATTTTCCAAAAGATTTCTTTATGCAAAACAACAAAAGGGGCATGGGATCTCTTGATAGAACAATTTGAAGGAACATATAAAACAATCATGGTAAAGTTGCAAACTCTTCGTCGTCAATTCGAAACTTTTGCTATGGTAAATTCTGATTCAATTCAAGTTTTTCTTGATAATATTATCAAGGCTGTTAATGCGATGAGGGCCTATGGTGAAGTAATTTCTGATCAAAAAATTGTGGAAAAGGTATTACGTTCTCTCCCTCACAAATATGATCATGTTGTTGCTGCCATTGAAGAGTCAAAAGATTTTTCAAAATATACTTTTAATGATCTTATGGGTTCTCTTCAAGCACATGAACAAAGATTAAATAGGTTGAAAGATGAAGGATATGAAGAAAAGGCACTTTGGGCTAAGAAAGGTGAGTTCTGTTCAATTTGTAAAAGAACTAACCATACTACTGAAAAGTGTTACTTCAAAGATAGATGGTAATGATGATGATGGACCACATCGAAAAATATTGTCGTGATAAACCAAAGGAGAAGAATGCAAATTTGTGCATGAGAGCCATAGATGATGAAGAGGTAATTTTATTGTAATGATTATGATGGTAATGATGATGATGATGGCGATGATGATATTGATAAATGATGATGATGATGGTATGATGATGGTGATGAAGAATGGTGTGATGATGTTATGAAGATGATGGTATTATGATGATGATGGAAGAAGATTCATGGTTTACACATTCAGGGAGGGTGTTGGAATTTGAATGTGTCACGTTCAAATAAGCATATTTTGTGTTAGTTTTCTGAATTGATTTGGTCTCTTGATTTAGTCGGTATTAGTCCTAGTATTTAGGCATTTAAACGTGTTTTGAATAAGTAATTTAATCGTGGTTTATGGATCCTAAAATGTAGGAAATTATGTTAGTCATGGGTTGTTTAAACGTGTACTTGTAATGCATATTTAAGGTTGTTCTCAATGAATGAAAATCTTGCCGAGTTTAGTAACAAAATATCTTCTCATATTTTCTGTTCAATTTCCATATATATATCTGTTTTGAAATCTACATAGAGCACAATCAGTTATACATCGCAAGATATAGAAAACATTTTACTTCCTTACTCTTGAACTGGTGCATGTCGTGCATAAAATAATTTCATCACCATCAGAAGATGGCATATGTCTCCATAATACAAGGGTAAAGGACGTGGATGATAAATTGATAATATTAATGATCTTTCGAAACTCTGCCGCACCAAATTTTTTCATGACAAAAAAATTAAAAAATAAAAACCATGACCTAATTATTTAAGTAGGAAATACCAATTGGTCATACAAATAATATATTAGAGAGAGTCTAGTCCAATTGATCTAGTCAATTGTCTGTTTGGTCCTATTTGGTAATATAAATTATAGTTTGGTCCTAAAAATTATAGTTTGGTCCTAAAGTGATGTCATGGATGATGTAAATGTCATCCTGTAGTGGCAGAAATACTCTTTTGGATAAGGACCATATATATAGTCAAAAAGTAAGAGAAAAAGAATCATTCTCAGATTTACTTTCTCTCTCTTATATTCTCATATCTAGAATTTCTCTCTCTCTTTTTCTTTTTTATTTTCTTCCTAATAGTGATGAAGATGATGAAGATGATGATGAACGATTCTCTATTCTCTCTATTTTTTTCTCTACTAGTGATGAAGAAGATGAACGATGATGAATACGATGAAGTTTTGCGTTTTTTTTTTTTTTTTTTTGATGTTTTGCTTCTGTTTTGATGATGAAGACGGTGAGGTTGAAGATTCTGCTGCTATTTATGATGATGATGAACCTTTATCATCTTACATGCTTGGGTAAGTTTCGAATCTACAAAAGAAGATGAAGATGACGGAGTTCATTTCTGGAATGAATTCTGGTTTGTGATGAAGATTTTGATGTTTTTCCGTCTGTTGTTGCTGCTGATGATGGAGAGGATGAAGATGATGAAGATGAGTTATTGTTGCTGATGAGGAAGATGAAGATGACGGAGTTCATTTCAGGAATGAACTCTGGTTTGTGATGAAGATTTTGATGTTTTTTCTTGATGAAGATAGATTTATGTTTTTCTTCATCGATGTTGCTGCTATTGTTGAACATGATGAATTTGATGAAGTTCATTCTTGGAATGAACTCTGTTTTGTTTTGAAGATGATGATGAAAACGATGAAGATGATGAAGACAGCGATAGATTTATGTTGAAGATGACGATGAAGACGATAAATCTTGATTTTTTGATGTTTGTTGCTCGTGTTGAAGATCTTGAATTTGATGTTGTTGTTGATGATGAAGAAGAAGAAAACGATGACGACAATTTCATGGATCTGTTGCTGCTGTTGTTTGAAGATGATGCTACTGCGGTTCATTTCTACGAATAAACTATGATTTTTATGGATTTTTTTGTGTGTGTTCATGTAAAGAATGAACTCTGTTTTTTAGGTTTTTATATGGAGTTCATTTTTGGAATGAACTCTGTTTTTTTAGGTGATTATACGGAGTTCATTTATGGAATGAACTCTGTTGTTTTGGGTGATTATATGGAGTTCATTTCTGGGAATGAACTCTGGTTTTTTAGGTTTTCTATATGGAGTTCATATCTGGAATGAACTCTGATTTTTTTTTATGTTTTATATGGAGTTCATTTCTGGAATGAACTATGTTTTCTTAGATTTTTTTATATGGAGTTCTGGAATGAACTTTGGTTTTTTTATGTTTTATATGGAGTTCATTTCTGGAATGAATTCTGTTTTCTTAGGTTTTTATATGAAGTTCATTTCTAGAATGAACTCTGGTTTTCTTAGATTTTTATATGGAGTTCATTTCTGGAATGAACTCTGGTTTTTAGGTGATTTATGAAAAAATAAGTAGAAATTAACAGGAGTTTATTTTGACGAATGAACTGCACAAAAAAATAAGTAGAAATTAACCCGGAAAGGTACTTTTGTCCATTTAATATTTTTAAATAATTATGGACTAAACAGTAAAGGCGTTTGACCAAAGGACTAAACTGACATGGGCCACTACAACAAAAACATACATGGATCATTCTTAAAAAGTGTGATTTAAACACTGGTTGTCTGTGATCTTTGCTAGTATAATCTAAAGGGTGATCTATAGATAACTACTCTCCTGGATTGAAAAGTGTGATCTTATCTTAAGCAAAGAACATAAAGTTTTGAGAAATTGAGATCTAAAGACAAGGTTTTTAAAAGACAGGGTTTTAAAAGTTGTGATCTTTCCTCTAAGTTTTCAACCCAAATTTACCCTATAGAAACAGTGCATTCCATTTCTGCACCTTAATTCAAATTCAAAACTGACATAAACAAAATCGGAAAGGCTAATATAAAAACTATATTCCATTGCCATCTGAATCAAATTCATTTCTGAACAAGAAAATGGAAAAATTACATATTTCTGCAGAGTCTACTTGTAACTCAAATCAAGGGTACCAAAACACAGATCCTTAACATCAGAAAAAGCTCATTTAGACTATTCCCTAAAGCACTACAAGTAAGAACAAGCAAATAGTGTCAACCACTAACAATGGAGAATGATGTCAAATCTGAAAATCCAAAGACTTTGAGAATCCATGACAACCTCCAGACTAATGGAGAGTATTTTGTACGCCTTCTTCTGCAGCAAGCCATCACAACCCAGCAACCTGAATACTAATCCTGGTTACCACGAAAACAAGTTTGTACAAGTGATAACGACAATAAGGACATACACGGACCTCTAACGCCGGACGTATTGATGAACTGAGACAGAGAAACACAGGCAAGTACTCTAAGCAGAATTGGCTTTTTTTTTCTCTTTCTGATGGTAGATTTAAGCGTATCTAGCAACCAAGAAACAAGTATTATCTATCCGAAGGAAAATGAATAACTTACTTGGGAACAATTTCCATGTTAGGGTCATGTCCTCTCCCAGGGATTGAGTACGTAAAATGCCCTGTACCTTGAAATCAAGGGCCAACAGCCAGAACTAATAACCTAGAAAATCCAGCAATTTGACGATCATGTCAGCCAAGCACTAACAATTTGTTTATAGAAGGATAATCCAATACAAGGAGATATCCAAATAAAACAAAAGATTTACAGCAGCAATGGATGGCACATCTGATCGAATTATAAGAGGAGTACGTGGTACTTGTTCAATAGCTAGCATAGAACATAAAAATAAGAATATACCATATTGGCCATAAAAAGAGGGAAGAGAAGAAAAACAAGAAGCATAACAAAAATTAAAGCACAGGAGCAATGGTTTACCTTGGTCAAGGTTAAACCACTCTGTGCGGTATGGAAACTAGAATGGAACCTTCGAACTTCGGTACTGCCGCCACCAACAGAAACAAAGTTCCTTGCGTCACCAAGATATAAAGATTGTCTAATTAGAAGACAGCCCATACAATCAAAAGACGCAGAAGGAAGAAAACGCTTCAATTTTTACACTTGATTTCACTGTGACTGACAAAACCAGGGCTCTTATTGCTGAAACAACCTTGATTTCACTGTGACTGACAAAACCAGGGCTCTTATTGCTGAAACAACCTACAACCCCCGATTATATGTCATGCTACGGATTACAAGAGACATATGACAACAAGAGGAAACATAGACAAACCATTTGAGGGGTGATTCCTCTGGCACCATTTGGAACTCAAACCAGTTTGATAGAGACTATCCATAAGCTTTATCCCGATCCCCTTGCTTTGAGCACCTCCTTCATCTTCAAAGGTAACAGAAACCTGCACCATTTTAACTGATTAGTTCAAACCCCTGCTTATAATTCCAACACCAATTCCAACTAATATTTTTGGGATAGGTATAACAACATCATAACATTTTTGAAATTTCTCCTACAGATGCATGCAAAATGTCAGGCAGATGCCACAAGGTACTACTGACTAATCAGCTACTGGTGCTAGAGCTGTCAAAGCTTTTAAACCATGGCTCAAAAGCGCCCAAAAGCGCCGTTTTAAACCATGGCTCCTACAGATGCACGTGTAACACGCCAAACAGAGACAGATGCCACAAGTAAAACATAAGATAACAGTGAAAGCAGAATCCATAAGGTACCTGTGACTAATCAGCTACTGATCCTAGAGCTGTCAAAGCTTCCCCCTGCACCACTTTATTGCCAGCCTGCATTGCAGACATCAGAATGACCTTATTTTTATACCTCTAGTCAATGTAATTATTACTAACTGCACCTCTCCAAACATTAAATGCAAAAATAAAAGTAGACACAGTAAGAAGTTCTTATACTTATGACTCTAATGTCTCAGTGATGGATGCAACCAATTAATCAAGTTTTGACGAAACAATCAAACAAGAAAGTAAGGAGGAAATTCCAAAAAAAACTCTGTACCTCAGCTCCACTGATGCAAAATAGTACAAGAACCACGCAGACATAAAGAAGTACAGTAGCATCAGTAAGACTGGTGCAACAATGACAGATACCACAGCAGCCCTGGCATTGATATGAATAACCTCATTAGAAGAGTCATTTCGGACAGTCTTCAGCATCAGAAGAGACCCGAAGAACCAAGAAACAAAACAAGTTTCAAAAATTACATCTCCCTGAATCATTTCCAGAGCAACAAAGAAGAAGATAAATTTTGGATCACAAGAATCATACACATAACATGGACTTGTAATCCTCATCCCCAAAATCTGCCAATGCCTTGGCTTTCTTATCCCATGGGTTCCATACAACTGTACATCAAAATGCCATCTCCCTCTCAACCATCTGTTCTCAGGATCCCTGCTGCTGACATCTGAAACTTATTGGAGCAACGCCGTCACCTAAGGGATCTGCGCAATTCAAATGATTCTGGATAATGTTAGGCTTGGATTTGCCAAGGAAAAAAAACTAATCAATTACCATACCCTTCGGCAATTATTTTTAGGATTGACATTCCATTATCACTGTAATTTCACTTTAAGCTGTCAATATATCTGATTATTTTAACTCATTTCTTGACCCAATATATGAGATTATTTCATTTGAAAGAAATTTTAGTGAATACGATACTAGTGCTTGCTTTGGTCTACTTCCTAGAGAATTCTGTAACTGAAACTAAAAAGATTAAGTTTTGGGGATGAAGATGGTATTTCTACTTGTATGTTCATAGATATTTTACTCCAAATTGGGGCCAACGACTAAGATGGAAGGGCTAACTGGGCAAAGTTAGGTACCAGAACCCAACTATAGGTTTTCTCAGCCTATACTGGTTAGTGGCACACAAAACCATTAAACATGACTCTCTTTAAAATTGAATTAAAACATTACAAAATGGGATCAAGATTTTCATTACCGCAACTGAGTACGGATTAGTTCCATTGCATACACCAATATCCGCAGTTGATTTCCCGCCGCTAAATCCAGTAATTCGCAAGACCTGAGATGCCAACAGTAGCATTAGTGATCCAAGTGCGAGAAGTGGGAAAGATACGGATACTCTTTAACATAACATACACCCAAAAGCCCAAATATGAAATTCTATCAACTGTGACAAGAACATAGTTATTATCGTTGTTCTTTAAACTATGTCCTGCTCCTGACATCGAAAGGTTTGTAGGTTATAACATTGTCGCCATGAGGTTCTGCAATTGAATTGATGGATGACATTTTTAAACTAAGGATTTCACAAATTAGACAAGCAATTTACAAACATCTTTAATTCATAGATCTATTAGTATATATCAACTCATAACTCAAAAATATAAACTACTTCTAATATCCAAAACAAAAAACAGTAAAGAAAATAAGAGAATAACTTACTCAAAACCAAAAAATAGTAAAGAAACTAATCCTAACCTAGAGTCTCCGGAGGTAATCAAACCAACTGGTGATATTGGTTTTTCCCAATCTCAACGGAGAAAAGTTACATCTCTGCTTCCCTGTTTCCATACATTCAACGGTCTCCCATCATCATTCTTGATGCTATTTCTCAGTAACAGAAAACAAGTTTATGAACAAAAATTTGACATCTAAGAAAACCTAAATCGAATCACACAAAGCAGACAGACATAAATTTAGAGTTTCAAGTGTAATACCAAATCAAACTTCACCGATCTTCCAAACAAAATCGCACTCCATGTTTAGATCGCATACGTCTGCAGGAAAACCAAATCAAAAATCAAAACAACCAAAAATAAACCCTAATTTTTAATCCCAACTTCAATTTCGAATCAGACTCCATACATAATTCAAACAAGAGGGGAAACCAGTTGAATCCTATCTGAATCCAAATGAAATTAACGATTTCAACGAAAACTCCAAATAATCACTTGAATTATCTATGAACTGAAGAAAACTCGAGAGATGGGGGAGAGAGGCATGGAGAGTTTTCGGAGTGAAAATGAAATTAGAGAATTCGAGGAGTAGAAGTCCTCAAAATCGGGACCGGGAGTCCGTTCGATATAAATTCTACGACTCGGTATGATTACCTTGGCCACTCTAATTAGTGGGAGGATCAAGCATAATTGGAGAGATAAATCTTTTTCTTACTGCTGAATAAATAAATTTGACCATGACTCACTCTACTAATTAAAGTTGGCTATATATACTACAACTCCATATGAATCCATGGTCACTCACTTTGGCAGTTTGGTGGGAGTGGGAGCAAGTATAATTGGAGAGATGACGGTGACTGACTTTACCGATTAACAATCCTCACAGGGGCTTCAATCAGTGGGTATTCTGCTTTTATAGGATTTTAATATCCGAGGAGTGGATATGGGGACCAAATCTCTGTATAAAAAAAAACAAATCTAAGAGCATCCACAATCACGACCATATTTGGGGACTATACCCAAATTTGGTCGTGAATTGAAACGTAGTGGGTGAGACTAAACCTAAATACGGTCTGTTTTTCTAGGGTTTGGGACTAGATTTGGCAGCCGACACAGATTATAATCAAATTTGGTGGGGCGAAGATACATCATCCGTTTAGAATCAGGTGAAGGTATAACATCCGTTTGGAATCAGACGAAGGTATAAAATCCGTTTTGCATCAGACGTTATTATAATGTTCGTCCAAAGAAAATGAAACAGATCCTAAATCTACGCCTAACCTCCAAACGTTGATATAAAGCCCGCCTATTAACAGACGCAGACTATACCTCCGCCACACTAAATTTTAGTCTTCTCCCGGTTACGCTTCACCTCCAAAAATGCCAAGAAAATTTAGTATTTGGTTTGATTTTTGGTATTTAATGGAGCCGACGGTTGTGGATGCTCTAAGGTTGGGTCCGTAATGTTTTTTTCCTCCCCAAAGTTACTTTCACCTATATACCGTATGCACGTCAATAATTCTTAAAATTGGCGTTTAGTAATTAGTTTTCGCTGGGAAAAAAGATTAAACCGGCAGCATGAGTTCAAAAATGAATTCGTAACATCAAAATCGTTGGATGATGGAGATGTGACATATCAAACCAAGGACTTAACCACAGTTATATAGATATATGAATTTATAAATATACCCGATATGTTTACAGAATATTTCTGAAACAGAATTTGGTACGCAATCCTAATTTTGGGGCAAGAATTAAAAATGAATTCGCAGCATCAAAATCGTTGGATGATGGAGATGTGACATATCAAACCAAGGATTTAACCACAATTATATTAATGAATTCATAACCGTATGAATTTATATATATGTGACATATCAAATCCAGATATACAACTATTGTTAAGTCCTTGATTTGGTTATGACGTTGCAAATTCATTTTTAAACTCGCGCTGGGAGTCCAAATTTTTTTTCTGTTTTCGCTTTCTCTACTTTGGGTGAGTTTAGTGAGGACACGTTGTGTTTTGTTAGTTTTGATGCTAAGAGTGGTGTAGATAGTTTTATTTTCATACATTGGGTGTTGCTATTCAGAAAGTGGTTGGTGCCCAGTTTGTTGCTCGGTTACCAACTACAGCTTTATACGATTCTTTGTACAATTCCTTTTAGTATTTTTTATTATTATTTTTATAAGATATATTTTATTATAAAAGAAAATAAAAGTATTTTTTGTCGAAGACACTTCCTAAATTCCTCAACTTTTAAGAGCTTAGGAGGTGCTTTAAAAGCTACAAAAGCATAAACCTTTATTGAACCTAAGTTTAATATTTGATTTATCTTTTTTCGGAAATGCTAATTGGCTCCCTATTCTCCACCTCCCTATTCAGCTCCCTACAATCTAAGCCCCACATCCATATCAACATTTGCATTCAGATTCAGATGGGGTTTACCATTCCCCTAATGTGAGGTTTAGATTGTAGGGAGGAGAATAGGGAGGTGGAGATTAGGGAGCCAAATAGCACCGCCGATCTTTTTTTTATCCCTATTTCATTTTATAAATTACTAAAGTTACCCTTAAATTTATACACAATAATTTTTTATTTTTCGTTAATCTTTTTTTTTGAAGCTTGTAAACTCTTTAATCTTTTATTTTCAAACTACAGGTATACCGTTTCATTTAATAGGAAGAATCCCTTCACTCTTTTATTATTACACTATCTCACACGTTGGGCGTTATTTTCGTGAATAATAACCAATTGAAGCTAATATATTTGGATCTAGTATTTTACTAAATACATTTTGATTACTTTTTTAATCAGCTTTAACTTTAATAATTTTTTTTTTGGAAAAGAGAGGGGTTAAGGAGACCCAAACCTTACAAAGAAAGAAAGAAAAGGAAAAAAAGAAAAAAAAACAGCCAAAAAGTCAAAATCCAACAACAGAAAACCCACAACCAAAATCACTCTCTAACACTTTTCCGCTAGCGTCTTCCTGAACTATCTTCTTCATATCTTCTGTAAAAGTATTTGGATCAATTTCTAGGAAATCCCCAACAGGATGAGAACATGCCAGCAAATATGCTGCTCTATTTGTTTCCCTATAAACGTGTTCAATTGAACAGCTCAAAAACATAGCACGCAGACGCTTTATAGACTCCCTTATGTGTTGACACTGCCAAGGAGGTTTGGGGTTAAGACTCTGCATATAAGACACTACAGTCATGGAGTCTGACCACAGAGAGACTTTAGGATGTTGCTTAATCACTGCCAGCTTCAGGCCTACCTCCACTCCCCGAAGCTCATGTTAATAAAAAATTTACCAAACGTCTAATTGTTTTTTTTCTCACAGCACAGCACAAAAGAAAAGTGCTTTTACAAAAACCGCAACAATACCAAACTAAGCTTAAATCTATTATTCTTTCTCTTCTTTTTTTCTTTTTCATTTTAGAAAAAATCTAACACTATTAATGTCATTAAATCTAATACAGTTTATGCCCAAGGTAGAATTCTGAACGGGAAATCCATGGGAGAGAACTTATTTTGGCCATTAGGTGTGGCGGTGGAGGTAGCTTGGGGTCGTAATGTCATGGAAGATCAAAAACCTTAGCGGAAGGTGCAGTATGTATCGTCTAGAAGTGCCAAGAAATTCATGAAAACTTCCCCAAGAACTATCACAGTAAATTTTGTATTGTGGTTAATAATACGATAAATATGGATAAAACATTAGTTGTTACATTCAGTAGCATAGCTTGAATTTTGATTATTTTATAAGTATGATTCCTTGCGTATGGCTTGACGAGTTCTTGTGTGCTATCCTTTATCCATTCTTCTTACCTTTTAACAGGTTTTGGCGACCTCTATTTTGCGCGCTCCCTTCCGTGGTTAACCAACCCAGATAAATGCTTATCCAAAATTTTAAATGTTTAAGGAAATTTTAAATACTTTTTAATTTAGTTTTATTTAATTAAGATTATTTAAGATTTAAAAAAAAGAAATAATAAAATATAATAAAATAAATTAGATAATTTTTGGTTTTCTTTAATAAACCACTGGGTTTCCATGATAAACCCAGTCGAACTTCTTTAATAAACCACTAGGAACACGTTTAAAAAAATCAAAAATAGTACAATTAGGAACACGTTTTTCAGTTCTAATGATTTCGGTTATAAGATTGTCGAAACAAGGTTTTAGATCTTGTGATGCGTACAAGAGTGTGTTGATGAGATGAGGTGGTAAAGAATCACAGTTTTCAGAATTAGGTGGTAACCCATGATCAGTACTTGTGAATGGAAGCTCAGCTAAACAAATGTTGTTGGTTTCTGATGTTAAAAGGGTTGATTGGAGGCGTTTGACGTTGAGAGGAGTACTGACCATAGTGATTTTCATGTTAGGTTTTCTTTAATAAATCTCTCGGTTTCCTTGATAAACCCAGTCGGACTTCTTTAATAAGCTATTTTTGGTTTCCTTAATAAACCACTGGGTTTCCTTGATAAACCCAGTCAGGCTTCTTTAATAAGCCATATTTGGTTTCCTTAATAAACCACTGGGTTTCCTTAATAAACTTAGTCGGGGCTTCTTTAATAAGCCATTTTGGGTTTCCTTAATAAACCACTGGGTTTCCTTGATAAACCCAGTCGGGCTTCTTTAACAAGCCATTTTTGGTTTCCTTAATAAACCACTGGGTTTCCTTGTTAAACCCAGTCGGACTTCTTTAATAAGCCATTTTTGTTTTCCTTAATAAACCACTGGGTTTCCTTAATAAACCCGGTTGGGCCTCCTCATTAAGCCATGTGGGTTTCCTCAATTAAACCCACATTTTACCGATATCAAATAGCTTGTGCGGATTGCACGTACACTATTTTAATAGGGTACAAACAGTAATAATTGAAAGATATATCACTGTCGTCGTACGATCTTACGACGAACAAATCTGTCCCTGGAATGCCTTGAATAGACATATTACCTGTATCCGGATCAAATGGTGGCATTAAGAATGTTCCTTCATTCCAGTAATAGTTTCTATTAATACTTGCACTGCATGCCATCTAGATCATTACTAGTGTCGTACAGGATACACATCTTGACTGACGCTCACGCCTTGTTCTTATTTATCCAAATACAACGGTTGTCTCGGATTGAAGGAAAGGTCATCGCCAATGCTAATATAGCTAAATGACCGTCGATTTGAATCAATTAGTTGTCGTAAAGCCCATGGATGCGAAATCATGTCCTGGGTGATCATCAATCCTTCTCCATGTATTGGTGCCAACAGTCAAGATCTCGCAAACGCATTCATCACTTATGATGTTGTCGTCCATATCCCATTTAGCTACACCCCACAAAGCGACCACTTTGTGTTCCTTGGTAGCAGGATCATATCCGAACTCACAGGAAGATATTGAAGATGATATCATATGAACCGCACATCCGCTTGAATCTAGCACAACATTCGAATAATCTTCTCCAAATTGTTGCCTAACTAATGATGTGACCCAAGGTGTTGATTCTCCAGTGCTGGGGTTATGTACGCAAACACGATGAAGCTTTACGTCGTCTTTTTCCATGTAACAAATCAAACCGGTTAGAAACTTATATGAGGTAGCAGTACTAGGTCCAAGTATTTTCCTCTCGATAGTTGTTGTTCCTCCTTCATGCCCACCTTCACCATCAGATGGTAGCAGTATCTCTGTTGACAACAAATTAATTTCTCTACTTTTTTCCAAATTATACGCCCCAATAAGAATCGAAAAAGGCATTGATGCTGAATTTGATCGAGCAAAGTGTAAATCAATGAAGTATCGATCACTTTTAATCAAAGCTTGCCAAGGTTTGCACACACACTTGAACCTCATGAGTGATTTAACAGGGAGTCTACTCAGAATATCACAAACTAATGATTCATTACAGACTAAAGGATGACTTACTTTATCCACCAGAAGATGATGGAGATGGAATCTGCACAGCTTTTCGAGGAGGCCCGATTAAGAAAATGCCACTGTACTGAATTAAAGATCACCAATCCTTATATACAGTATAAATAAAGCAAAAGCTTAAAGTAAACCCTGAAAGGCTGATGATTTGGCCCGTGGTTGGACAGCTACAAACCCCAACCCTCACTGACACAGTCTAGGTTAAGGTTATTCTGCTGATATGGACAGTCATTGCCACGTCATCCAAGAATATCAAACAAAGTAACCAACCAAGAGAATGAAAGATAGTAACAGATTAAAAGTTCTTTAAATTTCAAAAAAGATCTTCACTAATTGTTTCCTGCGAATCAATTCGCAGTAGATACATAGAAATACATATAGGGATCATTGTCAGAATCATCTGCATCTGTAGACTGGACAGCAACAAAACACTAGGAAATAACTTCAATACAAAAAAAAAAAAAAAAAAAAAAGAATCAGAATCTTATTATATAGAAGCTGTTGAAGCACAATACCACATTCACTGTTGATATAAATATACTTCTCTCTAATGGTTATTCTAAAACTGTAAGCTGGTTAGCCTTCAGTCTCTGAGGAATCGAAAATTTCAAGTGGAAACGACGTACACCACGAAACTAAACTCTTCTTTACTTACCTACATAAAAAATTGTCGATTCTCCTTCAGTAGCAATCAACAAGATAGCACCAAGGAATCGTGCACAACAAAAAGGTTATCAATGAAACCCGACATTGGGATACATTCAAGTCTGTATGTGCTGCGTAGAGTACATTTAACTTTGGGTTGCTCTGTTTTCTTCTTGTTATTACATCATGTGAACTGTACTTGTATTCTGTTTGCACACCATCAATCTGGTGATCTTTTTGAATCTGTGACTTTGAGTTTCTGTCTTTTGACTGCAAAAATATTCTGTATACTGAATCCAACAAATCTAACACTTACAATTGTGCAATCATTAGTTCATTCCATGTATCAGGAATGCCAGGCAAACACCAGTGAAGACAATCTTGCATACCAGGTGTCGCTTTAATGCTGTACCGTGAAATATGACCTTCATCTCTCAACTGAGAAATGGCAGTTATATCCAAAAGCTTAACCTTTGTACCTATCACAGCCCCAGAAGCACTATGATCAAGAGACTCATCTTGTGTAACTTCCTTTCCTCCAGCAAGTGGAACTGTATTATCACAGCTTCCCCCGGTATTCCAATCACCATGGAAGAAATGCCGAGGAGAGATTGTCCTGAAAAAGGCTTTTAACCGTGGATGTGTTGGGAGCTGCTGATCAACCCACTTGACAATACTGTAAACTGTGAAATTTTTGGCACGTCCAATCTCTGCAAGCTTTCTATCGGTGTTGCGGACTCCTCTAACATGCATAACCCATCGATTTGCATTAAGTTTCCCCCTATTCCAATGATGACCGGTATTAAGAACTAAGACATCAAATCTGTCGAGATAACGGCGTAAGAATGCTGGGGGACGATCCAAATGCATGGCCCAGTCTGTGGCTTTGTCACCCGGGTTAATAGGCTCCAAATCACAAAGACTTGCAGACCAATAATAGAGAATTGTGGTATTGGTGCTTGGGAATCGATATGCCCAGCCATCTGGGCGCGTAGCACCACGAGCCTTAACAAGTCCATATTCCCACCCAACATCTACAACATCTTCCCTAAACTCACCACCTGTAACCATACACATCAGAGATTGGAACTGCTGTCTCCCTAAGGAATCCCCAATAATTGCAATCGTTTTGTCCTTCATCCTGTAATGTGACGTCTTTAGAAAGTATAATATGCAAAATTGATACATGACATTAATATAACATATTATATGCATGACAGACACACTTATGGTGAAGGAAATTTTCTTATGAATTTAACCCTTCCGTTTAAATCCTTAACATATTATATGCATGACAGACACACTTATGGTACCTTTTTAAGAATGATTCTCCATCAAATTCTGGCATCTCACAGCTAAACGGCTTCCAGCGAAATTTTTCATAAGCAAAATCTGTCCGCTGAGTCAATCTACAAGCCCACATACCTGACAACCACTGCTTACAACCAAATCCAGAATATAACGGTTTGCCTTCCTCCCATCTGCCTTTGGCATAATCACAAGTTTCTGGTACACAAAAAATTGAAGATACTATCAATAAGAAAATAAACAACAATAACACTACCCATAAAATCCAGTAACTACCAGTCATTCGCAAATTTTGTTTTTGTTTCTTTGGTGGCTATCATACCAACCTACACTTACAAAGTGAACAAACACATACAATTTCTTTATGGACACAAAAATGGATAAACCATGGGTTCCTAATTTAGCATTCACAGCCACAGGGCACTCTTTTTACTGGATTGTATTTAGCAGCAATTAAAATCATATGCAAGGAAGAAAATATACCTTTCTTTTTCATATTGGCAGCAGCTGAGTTATCATTTTCCGCCCCTTGGGAAAAAGTTTGGTTGGAAGAACTTACTGAGTTATCAAAAACCTTTGTCGCATCTGATTTTTTCTCTTTTTCAAGATCTTTTTTAGGACTTGTTTCAGTCTGCGAGACGACCATCGTGATATCTGCACAACCGCAAAAATGTAGCCTCTGACAGTGAGCTTGGTTACTAGAACAAAATATTGCAAAAAAAAAAAAAAAACAGGAAGCAATTTTCAAAATTCAAAAACCAGCATGCGTCACCATCTACCTTTCTGCTCTGCAGTTCTATCGTTATCATCTATGCTTGCCTTGGTAGTGCTCTTCGTAACAGAACTAACTGATGGTACAATCTCCGAACTTTTTTCTGCTTGCTCAGTTGCCGATTCTCCATCTGAAACAGCTCATGAGGTAAGCTTAATAAATAATATCCACTTTGTCGAATTTTGTAAAATGACGGATATGTTAGGAAAAATTGCATGATTGCATGATAAAACCCACCTGATGCTGCCACTCCACCTTTCTTCTCAGCTGTGGAAGTGATCTCGTCTAAATCATCTATAATTTTATCAGGAGTGGTTGTTGAAGAATCAGATAGAGTTACAACTTCAGATGTCTTTCCTGCTTCCTCTGCATCATTTTCTCCTCCTGGAACAGCATAAAATGGTTACCCGAGCAGATGAATAACGAAATATCAAACAAGTAGATTTTCAAAACATACTCATGGCATCACTCTATGTAATACTGTTCACTTTTTACCTTTATTTTCAGTGGAGGAATCAATCTTGTTGCCATCATCCGTATTTGTGGGACTCTTAGTGGTAGAATCAGTATCTACATCTTTATCTGCTTGATCAGTCCTCGACTCTCCTTCGAGATCCGTGTTTGATATTTTCTCCTTCACACTATCATCTGTTTCAGGAGTAGTTTTTGTTGGGGAGTCAATTATTGTAGCCTCATTGGAACTCTTATCTTCTTGATCCATCTTTAAATCTTCTTCTGTAACAGCAGGCAAAATCTCTTCCTTCACACTAATTTCTGGTTTTGTAGATGTTACATCAGGTGCATCTGCAACAATCTCAACAAACTTAAGTTGGACTCATACAATGTTATCATAATGTTTCGATTATTTCTTTTATTTCCTAAGTGCGCCTAAATTATAGTACTTAAAACTGGTATGAAAAACTATTTGTACATTTACACATAACTCACTGTCACATGATTTAGTGATAGATAGCCCGTAAATTAAACCGCTAGTCACTATATATGATAGATAAAACCAAACTCAACAATCTACAGAAGGAAAAAATAGTACAAGTGAGCACAATGCAAACCTGGAGAAGGCACCAATAACTGGTCCTCTGATGGCACGAATGTTGTAAGAAACGAGGATCTGTCCCATGCCCAAACGAAAATTGTTGTGCAAACGAGAGCGATAAGTATAAGAGAGATTTGTTTACCCCTCAATCCATGTAACAATCCTCCTCCTTTCATATCCCTATGCATCCTCTCAAAATTTACTGGAATATTCAAATGTCATCAGCGCTGAGCTCCCACTACCTTATCCACAGAAGAAAACAAGAATAGACTCAACATAAACACCAATTCTTCACAAATCCAAACTTATATGCACCAAATTTGCATGCAAGACGTTAACTTATGAAAAGTGATTCCAACAATCACAGATTGCGTTGGTTGTGGATTCTGCTAGAAAAATCATTCTCACAAAATAATTGCAACAGATCCTTACCAATATCTCGTGGAATATTCAAATGTTATCAGCGATAAGCTCTTGGCCTCCCACTACCTTATCCACTGCAGAAAACAAGAATAGACTCAACATACACCTCACTCCTACATAAATCCAAACCTCTAGCCCCCAGAAGTTGCAGGCAGAATACAAATACAAGAACCAAACAAAACAAAATAAACTAGAATGAAAAGATGATTCCAACGATGATAACAGAGCTGATTGTGGATTCTACTAGACAAACAAATTAACCTCAACCTCACAAGCTAATTGCAAAAGATCCATACTACCAATACTATTTATCTATTACAATAAAACTATATTTGCACAAATCTAAAAATACTGTAACTTGTAATCTCAGTCAAAACCAAAATACCCAATCCAAATTCATTCAAAAGCTTCTTCTTAATCATCAAAAACACAATAATCAGGAAAGAAAAAATGAATCTGAAATCCTGTATCCAAAAACAATAATCTAGGGGGTTTCACATGGATTCTCAAAAAATCAGATCCATTACACTTATACAACATTACCCACAGAAATCCAGGAAACCTTAAACCTTTGAATACATTACATAGAGGGATCTACAATTCCAAACACGGACAACTCAACCTCCCAAGCTAAAACAGAATGCGCCTGATTTCTATTCGTATTGGTAGTTCTCTCAAGAGCTGATTGCCAATTCTAATATAACAAAGAAATCAACCTCCCCAAGCTATCACAACAAAACTAAATTTGCACTAAATCTAACCACAATGTAACTTGTAATCTCAATCAAGCTAAAAAACATTCAATGTGAATTCATTCAAATTACTAAATCAACAAAAATAATACTCAGAAAAGAAACAAACAACAAATCCAAAAATCCTTTATCCGAAACATTTCACATACTAGTATGTTTCTCCACAATCTAGGGCTTCAAATTCAGGTAATCCTTCAATTTGAATAAATTTCATGAAAGAATCAATAAATATCAAAACACACAGACAAATCAATGAATCAATCAATCAGTGATGATAATAACTAACTAAGTAATAAATCCTAATTATTACTAAATTGAAACCATTAATAATCAAATACGTACCAAATCAGATTTCCAGAATGAAGGAGGTTGAAGACCGAAATTTAAACGTTGAATTTAGAGATCAAACAGAATCACAACTGAGAACTTGGTTTCCGGAGAGAGAGCTTATTATTTATTATTATGGATTTGATCTGAAGAAGAAGATGAGAAAATGGTTAGAAATTTTTTTATTTTTTTTTAATGTGAGTCACTGGTTTTTTTATTGTTGATCTAACGGGTGTGAAGGGATTGTTTGAAATAAAATGTAGTAGGTGGAAAAATCCAGAAATAATAAAATATGTGCATTGATTATGGTTGACCGTATAAATACTTGTACATCGTACACGTACGAAGGAAACTGTTATTATGTCACCACATAGATCACAACCACTGGTCATTGAAAAAATAAAAAAGTTATTGAATTATTTGGGTGTACCAACCTGCATATATATGACAAAATACATATCGGTGAGGAATTGGTACACCCCCAAGTAATTTGATACCCCTATTAATAGTCTTTGGAAAAGGTGGCATAGTTAGGCGTGAGTACATGGATGCTTACCGGATGGGGCGGCTAATAGGGTTGGGTACTGTGGCCGAATTAACAATATGGGATCTTTTATGGGTCGCCAATTCGAGGATATAATTAGGAATTTTATCAGGAAAAGATAAATCAGTATATTTAAAAGCGATAATCTGGAATCTCACGATGCGGCCGAAGAGGGCCTGAATTTCTTGAGAGTTTTTGTTAGATTTAAAGTTATAAGCTTATAATTTGTAAAATAAAAAAAAGATATCCCCAAAAACTGTTATTGGTTTCACAAAATTACAAAATTGGTAGCGCTTATAGGTGTTACGTGGTATATTTAGTCACAATTATATATAAAGTGAATAATTGTGGAAAGATGCTTTACTAACTTTTATAAGTGTCACAAACCGACCATAATAAGAAAAGAAAAATGGGCCCGAATAATTTGGAGCTCTAGG
Source organism: Papaver somniferum (assembly GCF_003573695.1). NCBI lineage: Eukaryota > Viridiplantae > Streptophyta > Magnoliopsida > Ranunculales > Papaveraceae > Papaver > Papaver somniferum. The sequence goes on along the minus strand of NW_020619603.1, from coordinate 6,416,218 downwards.
CACCAGCTTATTGCCTATATCATAAGGTGGCACTGCTTACAAGACTATTCAAAACACCAAGATACAAGAAAATAACAAATCCTAACACACGAGACAACATCAATTTGCAAATACATAGGGAAGAGAAAAACCATGAACCGCAAGGACATCCAAATTTTATATGACGAGTAGGTGTGACCTGGAATCAACTCTGACCATTGAAACAAGTTGTCTTCTTCTTAATTAATAGATGCTCCATAAAGAATGTATTATCTTTCTTGCAGATCAAAACGAATCTGGATGTCCTAAATTCCTCTTATTTAAAATGACTACAAAGTAAAGCAGAGTAAATTCGTTTATGTTTTTGATAAATCGATATAGCAAGCCCAGAAACACATAAATATTTGAAAGAGTCGTTATTACAACAATCATCAAATCTATGGTATCTCCCCAATTCTTGACCAACAATTCAACCCCTACAAACATTTCTACCAATTCAAAGTTCTAAAAAGAACAAACTCCATAAGGTGGCTAAATTATCCAATCAGTCAAGTTTGCCTCACTTCACTTAACATTAATGGGATCCATCCAAGTCTCTTTTAAAAGCATTAACCACATCAGGTGGACAAACTAGCCAAACAAGGCTAATTTGCATCACTGCACGTAGCAGCAATGTGATCTTGGTTAGATCCAACCAATTTTTGCTAATAACATGTGAATCAAAGTAATAGCAACTAAGATTATCAAAAAAAAAGTAACTAACAATTTCAAAGCACTATTTTAAAGTAACATAAACATGGTCTTTGGAGTCTTTTAATCGGTATCAAGGTGTCTGGAACCTTCTGAGTTGGATTGAGTCGGCATGGGAGTTTGAGTAACAGGTTTTGGAGATGATGAAGTTGATGATAAACTTGATCATGTCAATGTCTTGATGATGATTTCTATCTTGAACTTGATCCCGTTAAGAAAGGTAGACATGCCGTTAACAGGGACTACAAACAGTCCTAAAAAACATAAATGCAAACATGAAATAGTACACAATCTACTGCATAATCGCTGCACACCATCACTAGAACAATCCCATTATACTACAGGCTAAAATAAAAGCAAAACAATCACATAAAACTAAACCAAGAGAAAATATATTTCAATCTCCATCAAAATCCAAGGAGCATCTAAATCTGGTTGGACTTGGTGGAGATGATGTAGTTAACAGAACTCTAGATGTTGCTTCAGGATGTTCATAAATCAGAACAAAGGAATAAGTTATATACTGATTTCTTCTCATCGATAGATCACAGACCCAACAGCCTTATATCCATTAAAAAAAAAACATAAAAATTTCAGCGGCTGCAATTTATAATAACCTAAATGAAAAAGGAGATATGATAATTAAAAGGTGAGACTAGAGATTTCTAAGATCAAGAGAGCATGTGTTATTGATTGATCTGCTTAGATCGGCCCTTTTAGGAGCCGATCTGAGCAGATGAGGTACATGCTAAGTGGGTTTTCGTCTATGAGGTTTTTTTAGATGGGATTATGTTTTTCAGGAAAGAGGTTGAGAGGGTCTTTATCTTTAGCAATTCGCTTAAAACTTCCTAAACATTAACAAAAATAACACATGTTATATGTCACACTATCGTTCCACCGAACTTCATGACATGCATAGAATTTTGTGCACACGTGACATTTTCATTTCAACCCTTGATTCAATTTTAAGAGCATCACCAATGCTAGGGGTCAAGGTCTTAAATTGATATGACGCATAGGATTTAAGACTTTTTCAACCAACTTTTCATCTCCAACACTAGAGTGAATGTTATAAAAAGAGATGACATGTCCATGTGGGGACCAAGTGGGGGTAAAGGAGGAAGTCTATATAAGACCTTGTTCATAACCCTGGGTCTTAAATCCACATCATCTTTTGTCTCTAAATTTAGACAAATAGTATTAGATAGGACCTTGGAGATTGGAGATAAATTTTTGATAGAAAGTGTGATCTTTATTAATTTTTGTCATGTAGTAAGTGACCCACAATCAAAAGGTACTAATAAGAACTCCATATAGGATGATCTTGACCCCAAGCATTAGTTATATAATAAAAGAATGTGATTCAAGCATAAGTAATAATCAATCCGGTGGTTAACTAGTTAAAAAATTGAATATGAATGTCAAATTAACACCTTTCTAAGACAAATGAATCCCATAGTTTGTGCTGAGAGATCTAAGATGTAGGACCCCTAACCCGCCTAACCAGAATTTAACATGGGGTGAGGTATAGGGCGGGTTAAGGTCCTACCGCCGTAGTTTCGGTAACTTAGAGAAAATGAAATACTGGTACCTTTGAAAATAAGCATATATACCATCAAAAAATAATGACCAGATCATTGAAGCAAAATCTCTTATTATAGCTTGGACCGTACCTTTTGTCACCACATTTTATCTGTGATACGATTTTTCAGCCTCTGTAATTTTTCTTCTGGTTTTTCAGTTTTTAAACTACTCCTTGTAGCATTTTCGTAAGTTTTTGTTTCTCTAATAAAATCTTCTCCTTCATCAAAATAGCAGAAACTCTTTCTGAGCTTATCTTATTAATACATGCAATGGCAACACTAGAGTTACTAACGTTGGAATTTTAAATGAATTACCAATATATTAAGTCACATTCGGTAAAATGTTACTCCGGGGTAGAGGTGTAAATTGGGATGTTTCAGCACGAGCACAGCCCAGCACGCTAAAATATGAGCCCAGCCCGGCCCATCACGTGATTTAGCCCAACACGACCCAACACATTAGTTTCATGGGTTGTGCTGGGTTAGTCTAATCGGCACAGTAGCACAGCACAACACGTGGCCCATCCCAACACAACACGTTAAGAAAGCACGTCATAGCATACACAAGTACACCATATAACAAGGCATAATACATCACATTTTGTGTATATTTCACAAAAGAGTCACTATTCTAGCTAGTTTTTATATTTTATACTGACTTATTTTTATAACAACACATATAATACCTAAACATTTGGAAAATATATTTCAATATCGTTGTTATAATGTCGTTACCTATATTTGACTAGAACATTAATTTACATGACAATGATCCAATTTTATATTTGATGGGCTATTTCTTTTTATTGAATAAACTTGTTAATTTTACTTGAAATAATTTTTGAAATAATTTCAAATGATATGTTGTCTATTTAGATTCTCGTGATAATGTCTCACTTAATGTATACCATTAACTAATTTCAAATTGTTTATAACACGTGTGCCAGCACATCACAACACGTTTATTCGTGTGTTGTGCCCGTGGACTTTGTTGTGCCTAGCTTTTGACTAGTAAAGCACAGCACGACACAACACGTTTAAATCGTTGGCACAACACGACACATGACACGTGGAGCAAGCTACATCGTGTGTCGGGATGTGTCGGACGGGCACGTTTTACACCTCTACTCTGGGGTACGTAGGCCCTTCCTTACGTAAGTCTATCAACGATTTAAAGACAAATTAGCAACCAGAATCCACACAATAGACATAGGTATGAAAGTGGTACGATTTGGGAATTGGAGACTTTTTGTCTTTCCCACAAAGGAAGATCTAGTTACCAAAGATGCCAATGCAGGAATTCTCGTATCTTTAAATGGAAAACTCAATCTGTGTTGCTCATCTCATTGATTGGCATGGTTAAATATTTTACAAACAGTACTTGGGATTTGGCTTTGGAAGATTTTGCCGATCGATGTCATTTTCGGATTTTATACATTTTTTTTATTCATTTGATGGTTAAAAATTATTACATTAAACTAGTTGGACGTCTAATAATCTAAGCTCCAACAACGTACTACTACATTGGTAGAACAAGGTTGTCGTACTAGTTTATCAGCGAGCCTCATGAAGAACCAGCCAAAAGAACCGAAATAGATAGGGATTGATTATGTCGCAAGGGAGGCAAGCTAACTTTATCTTTCATGTCAAATTGTGTAATATTATATCATTGGGGGCTCGAATCTGGGACCTTCTGCAAAGGAATGAAACCTTTGGTAGTACTTTTTTTATCAATAAATTATTCGATCAATATGGTGATCTTTAAAACGATGGCCGATAAAATGGAGTTTCAAATATCCATGCCCGTGTTGGTTGAAGGGTGAAAACAAGTTTCTTGTCAAGTTCCTGCTGTCAATCAAGTAATGGTAAGCTAATCAAAGATTTAAGTTGTAAGTTGTAACAGATTGTAGCCCATTAAGCTTTGGGGCGAGAATATGTTAGTGTATTCTAACTGGGCTTTATATACCATAGGCCCATTTTGGTTGTAATCCAGGTAATTGGGCTTGGAAAGAAGACTGTTCTGACTATTGAAGCATACTAAATATAGACACAATAAAATTCCAAGATAGTAAAACAAATAACCCCTTATCCATCACATTTTATAAGAGGGAGGGTCCACGGACACTCTTAGATGGACAAGGTCAGACAAAATTTGCGTCATTTTCTCCGCAAAACCAAACAACAATGAGTTTAAGTGTAATATTTTGATGATATGTTCCTCTTATAAGGTCGTACAAGTAAACTAATTCAATTTTGGGCTTCGGTTTAGGACACAAGATTTACGTGGTTCGATCAATGTGATCTACATCCACGGGGTTAGAGTTCACTATGATTGTTGAAATTACATTTGTATTACATTGAGACTCCATTAATGAGTATTTTGAGCTCTAGGTTGGTGAAGGAAGAAGAAGGAGATAATAATAATACAAATTTTGTTTTCTCTCTCTCTAATGTGTCCCCCCTTTTGTGATAATACTTTCTCTCTCCTGCCTTTATCTTTATGTAGGTGTTCACATAGTGGATGACAACTAATATGTAGTGGGGTACAACTAATATTTCTCATATTTTCGGATCTAACGTGTGTTATTCTCGCACACTTACATTGATATTTCTCGCATGTACTCTTCATTGCCGCACAACTCTTCGTGCTTTTAGTGCGACTTTGTGATGTCATCTTTGGAATCCTTTGTGCGATCGGCTTCGCTTGGTAATGAAGTGACAACTTCGCATAGAAATGAGAGGTGCGATATTTTGCGCCTACACCTCTCTTTAAATATTTAGCTCCCCAAATTTCCGATTTACTATATCTCTTATTCTCAATCTCCGCATTAGTGCGGAAGTAAAACTAGATGGTATTCTCCGATATTTTTCAATGAAACTTATTTTGCATGTATGTATATATTTTTTTGGATTTTGTTCACAAATCATTTGGTATTACTATTGTAGATTAATATCTGGAAACAAGAGTGGAAATGGCTCACAAAAACAAGAAAGCCAAAGATGATTCTGGCCCATATACCATTGTCAATGTTTTCTTTCATGCTTTCCTTCTGCAATCTTATTCATTTTTTTGGTGGTAGTTGTGATTACTGGAAATCCAACAACACACCCAAATGGGAAAAAGCAAGATCTAAGACATAATAAATACTAGGACTTAAATTTATTTATTAATCTCAAGCGAAATACAAGTTACACTCGTGGGTTACAAGGAAACCATAATCCCTTCTCCCAGCCTATGAAGTACAGGGAAACCCTAACTCTCTCTCTTTCCTATGCTAGACCTTTTCCTCTCCAAAAGATCTCTCCCTTTACATTGTCCAAAGGTCTCTATTTATAGGCTTAAGCAACCTTAGTGGCATACATCTCATATCATCTCGCCGAGATTACTTTATGCTTCGCCCGGAGCATATTCCATAAAGTTTTTCCCCACCTTTCGCTGACTTCACGTGGTCTTGTCGGGACACCTGTCCTTTTTCTTGCGCCCTACTGCTCCTACTTCGCGGTTTATCTTCTTCGCCAAGTAATCTTTTCGTGACTTCTCCTTAGTATCTTGATGGTCCTTCTACTTTATTCGGGGTGGAGAGTTATCTCGCGCTTGGGATTTGTATTTCACCTTCTGATGTTGACTGATTTGACAGGTCACTGACACGGATCTTTGACTAGGATTTCCTTACCTTACTTGGTATGACACGTGGAAATCCTATTTCGTGTACCTACATTTTTCCTTTTCTTATTCTGTCCAAGTTGCTGCGAGGATGGAATAAGAACCGTTTCAGTTTCCTTAACCGCCACGTTCTCCATACCCATAATTCCACGTGGCCACGTTCCCTGGGTAACCGTCCGTCATCGGTCACCTTTACTTCGATCATGTCGCTTCCCGATTTTACCGGTCCCTTCTTCTGGATATAAATACACTTCTCCACCCTTACTTGAGTTTCTTTTCTACCTATTCCAATCTCTGCTCTTTTCTTGTTTGATCTTTGCTCTTAATTTTACCTTATTTTCCCGAAATCCTCTACTTTCTTCATCACCATGTCTCCTAAAGGTGTTTCTGCATCTGCTTCACTTAAAACTCTCGAGGAATTTCAAGCCGAGCTCCAAGAGTTAGGTTTAATCTTAACTCCAACTGTTGATTCTTCCCCAGGTCCCGCCGGTCTTGCTACCCAAGAGATGGAACTGAACTACCGATGGCTTGGTTCGGACACTTGGTCTGCTGATAAGGTGATAATCTCTCTAGGTCAGTTGAGAGCGGGACTATCTTTCCCTTTGTATGATCCTTCAAACCCCATTTTCTTGGAGATTCTCGGTAGGCTGCAGTGCGGGGTTTTCCAGCTTACTGGTAATGCGATTCGGATCGCCAACGAGTTCAAAGTCCGTTCTCGCGATGGTATCTTGCAAATCCCTTCTTCAGCGGACGAATTTGATTCCTTGGATTTCAACATAGAATCTTTCATGGACAACTATTCAGCTGTGTTTACAAGCACCAGGGAGCATCAAGAGTGGGGTCTTGAGCTTGTTATGAAGGTGGTTGCTCCCCCCAATTAAGGAGATTCTACTGGATGTGGGTTCCCAACTTCGTCTCTCTGTTGATGACTGGGCGAGGTTTCCTTTAGTAGTTGGCGGTCCCTTCGTCTGTTGTTTCCTCGCAATGGTCCCCTTCCCAGTCATTGTTACCTCGCGGGATGTGATCCCTGGAGACTTCGCTGGACTGTTCCTAGCGAGGTATGATTTTTCCTACTGCGATTTGTATCATTTGGAACTATCAATTGTACTTATGTTTCTCAATTCGTTTTAGTATGTGATGCCTGCTGCTGGACTTGTCAAGACACGACAGGATAAGAAAGTGGTTGCTAAGAAGACTCCCTCTAAACAGGTATCGTTTTCGTCTGTTGTTGGCGATTTTGTGATAATTGTATATCCTGACGTCATGCCTCTTCGCAGGGAGAACTACCCACTTCTGGGGTACCCAAGGCTCACAAGAGACGTTCTCATCCTACTGCTCCTCCTTCTTCTCAGGTACCATCCTTATCGCCTTTTATTTGTAAATTTTAGCCTTTTTTGTTTTTAATTTTGACTTCGCAGACGAGTGCTCCTACATCTAGTGCATCCAAGAGGCCGCGAAATACCCTAGATGTGGATGCCTTAGCTGCAATACAGCCCTCCGCTCTCCTTGGTCGTCCCGTTCGCACTAAGAAACAGTTCCCTTCAGTTAGTGCTCCTACCCCTCCGTAAGAAGCTGATTCTGTTACCCGTTCCAAGGTCGCGGATTCTCCTGTTCAGCCAGGAGTTGAACATCCTAAGAATTCTCCGGAGGTACCTCCATCTGGCGAGAAGGGAAAGCAACCTGTCCGTCCTGTAATGTCAAATCCTCTCTTCGACCCTGACATGCAATTCCTTCGAGGTATCTACCACAAGTCTCAAGAAGATCCGTCTATGAGATCTCGTGTTTTGGAGTCTTTGTCCGCCTTTGTTTCTGACAACTTCCTCTCCCAAGACTCGTCTTCGCTTTTGAGTGCTTCAATGAATCTGTCTCTCCAGCAGCACTCTTCCTTGATGAACCAGGTGATTTCTTTGTGCTTTCTATGCTATTTTTCCTTTTCGGCTCCGAGATCTATTTTCCGAGTTCAAGTTTGCTTCGCAGGAAGTCTACCGTCACATGGACACCCTCGTGGAAATTCGGCTTGTTCGCGAGATGGCTAGGAAGGATGAAGCTAAAGTCAAAGCTTTATCGGAGGACCTTCAGAAAGAAAAAGATCATTCCCGCAAGCAATACCAAAAGATAGAGGAGATTTTGAGTAAGTTCTTTTTTCTTGTACGTCCCTCTATTGTTCTTGACTTTGCTTACATTATTTTCTTATTTTATGCTTCGTCAAGCTCGATGCATGCAACGTCAAATGAGCGCCGACGAAGCTTCTTCCTCGCTGGAAGATATTCGCGCTGAGATGGTGAACCTTACAACTCAAAATGATATTTATGTTTCTGAGAACTCCATCCTTAATGAAAAGCTCGAGACCCTTTGCTTGCAAGTAGACCGTCTGTCAGTTGAATACTCCCGTAACGAGGAACTGAACCTCCATCTCCACAATGACTCGGCTTACTTCCTTGTTTCTAATGTAGTTTCTCTTATCTTCGCAGAATCAGATGAGCGTCATAAGAGTCTGGTCCTTCGTATCACCAGGGAGAGAGATGAATCTCGTGGTGACGTTTCTCGTCTTAATGAGGAGATTGAGAGTCTAAATGATAATACGGACGAGATCATCGATTCTTCCAAGAAGGTAACCAAGACGGCCCGCAAGAATACTCAAAGCTATTTGGTTCCACTCTTCAATGACTATTGCGCTGAGCATGTCATTCCTCCTCCTTCTTTTCCTTTGGACATTTTTTCTGATGATGAGAAGCCTCGGGATGAAGCTGTTGATCCTACCAACGAGGAATTGTCTCTTGATGACGACGAGAAACCAAAAGTTGACACTGCGAAGGAAAATGAGGGGTCCAAGGGAGCTTCTACTATAATTACCGAGGCAAGCGGCGAGATCCCTGAGTCAACCATCATCGATAGTACCATTCCTCGGTAGCAGTTTTAGTTTTGTCTTCACTCATCTCAGATTAGTGTTTTATAACTAGTAGTTTTTTTATGGGCGCTCCCAAGCTTGGGGGGCAAACGCTTTATTTTGGGAATCATCACATTTCATGATATTATGATTCTGTTTGATGAAGCGTGTGTTTATTTGATTTCCTCCATTTTCCTCAAGTATATACTAACTATTGAAACTCTCAAAAGAATAATGAAGGCTTTAAGTATATACTTGCCTTTTATTCTTTTGCGAGTTTTCATCTTCATTTCTTCCTTCACCTTTCAAATCACCCTTATTTCCGGCTTTCTTTCTTCACTCATCCGTGCTGCCTTTTGATTTTCGGCGAGGTTGAGAATGCTAATTTAAAATAGTGAGGAGCACTGGTTTCTAAAGTATGCGCCCGGTCTTAGTTTTTTGCTTCAGGTTCCTTCTTGCCCTGTTCTGTAGCCTTAGATTGTATCTTAAGGGATTTGTAGTTTCGTGCGGATAATGCCAAAAGAACAAAAAATATAAAAGTATATACTTGCCTTTTGTTCTTGTTGGCATTATCCAATCGAGACGAGATGGTTCTGAGAATGCTCTTTATAACTTTGTTGTTTTAGTAACTGTGTCTATTTCTTGCTTATGAGGTCTCATTGCGCCTCCTAATTAAGGTATTATTGCGATTCACCCTGTTTTTAAGGGTATTACTTAGGCGAAGTCTCAGGTGCTGATGGACACATTTTTGTGTCCAATTTTTCTCGATTCTATATATTGATAGTGCTCATTTTTGTACTTATTATGGTGTTTTATGTGTGTGTAGGTATTTTTGTCCAATAAACATTTTTGGAAAAATCGGCTCGAAAAGCGCAGCCGGAGGACACTTATTATTCGGACTCTCACTATGGATAAGGGGCATCCGAATTACTAAGGGGCACCATCAGGACATCCCAAAGGCACCTTCTATCGGCACCCCTGCTCTGGATAGGGGGCACCCTTTTTCTTCACATTTCAAACAGATTTTTCGGCACTCCTAGAGACAGTCGTTTCTTCTACAAGAATTTTCATATATCGTTTCTGTAACAGCTGTTTGTAACGCTTATACACCGTTGCAAACTGTCTGCTTAACTAGTTTTCTCTTGTTTTTCACCCTATTGAGCTATGAAAACCTATTTTGAGTATGTGAATAATATGAGGAGATAAACCCCTTAGCTGAGGCGACGAAGGAAGCCATTGTTCCATGAAAAGTGGTATATTTCTATTTTAATTAATTCTTGCAATTTCTTTTATGATTATTTGCATGGAACTAATATTGGAAAATTGATTTTTATTGAATGATTGTGATCCGTTTTGATGGAGCATGCTTAGTTTAAGACTTTTGATGTTTCATGCTTGATGTATACAATTGTTACTTCAAAAATCTACTAGAGGCAATATATTAGAATCACTTTAAACGCAAAGAATTGCATGAATTATTGATTAGATTAAATCACTTAATTAGTCAATGGTGGAATCCTGAGTCTCGGTGCTTTTTATAATCTTGATAACAACTTCATCTTGAGTTTTTATTTTAATTTAAGTCTAAAACAAATCTTCACAAGTCTGAGTGAACGAAAACCTTTTACCACTATCTACAACAACATAAAAAACCACATAAATTTTTGGCGTCGCCGACACGAATTTGTATTAGGTTTTAGGTTTTAGATTTATTTTATTTCTTTTAGAATTTTTGTTCTCTTTTACGCCTTTGGTATTTTTCGATTCTTTTCAGATTGGAGCGAAGCTACAAGGAAACAAAAAAGTACTATAAAAGGAAAGCACCAAAGAAGGAAAGAAGAGAGGAATCCAAAAGGAGTGAAGAAGAAGATTTTGTATATAGTTATTTTGTTTTATTTTTAGAAACTGTAAATAGGGTTTTATTTTTTGTAATTTTTCTTTTTATTTTTGGACACTTTTTGGACTAGGATATTATTATTTTTAAACCCTACGGAAGGGTTGGTTTAAATAAAAACTGTGTGCAGAGAAGGACGGTGATTACGATATCGCCTCGTCCCCTCGGGTTCATACATGACATAGGAGTCGTGGCCCGAGTCGACTTCAGCGGTTCTTCGCCCGTCTAATACGGGAGGTAAGTTTTTCGAAACACCCGCGAATCCCCTGTCAGCGGGTTTACTGTATTCCTTCGTTTGTATATATTCTGAGGACTTGAAAACGGCTGCTTTAATTTCCTAGTAAAGGGAAAGGACCGGCCAGACAAGATAAGGGTTCGGATTTCATCACCGTTCTCTTCTTGCCTGCCTTAGGAAAATGAAACCAAACGCGAACCTAAGCCTAAAATTTTGACTAGAACGAGACCGATAGGGTAACGAGCTTAATAGGAAAGTCGTTCGAAAAATATTGGTTACTCTTTTGAGCATACTTCGAAGTTCATGATGGTTTCTGTGAGTTGAATGCGTGACTGCGCCGCCTTGTAACCGGTGAGGCCTTGGGTATCAAATCTCACTGAGCTTCCCTCGCCTCGATTCAACTTACTTTGACTCAGATTGATTCAAGAGGGGTTTGCTCAAATTGTAAGGAGTTCCTTTTCGAAAGAAAAGAAGCTGGTCTAGAAACAATCTAAGTGGAACCACCATGCTTTTTTTTTTTGCTATAAAATTAGGTTTGATTTGGTTGAGTCATCCTTGTTTTGTGATTGCATAGAATCCCAAATATCCCGATAGTGCCAGAAATGGAAACTTTAAAAGCTTTGTTGAACCCTACTAGGACTACTCGTCCCTCATGTATCGGGTTAGCTGAAACTGAAGCAAATTATGAACTTAGGCCTGGGACCCTACAGATGATCCCAATCTTTTTAGGTAAAGAAAATGAAAACCCATACTTCCATGTTAGGGACTTTGAGGAAATTCGTAGTACCCTAAAAATTAGAAACCTTGATGATGATGCTTTGAAACTCAGGTTATTCCCTTTTCCTTAAAAGATAAAGCCAAGCGTGGCTGTATAGTTTGGCTTCCGAATCAATCAAAACATATGAACAACTTACATCTGCCTTTTTGAACAAGTTTTTCCCTAGGCACAAAACATCATCTATTAGGACGCAAATCTGCACATTTTCTCAACAGGAGGGAGAGTCTTTGTATAGGTATTTGGAAAGGTTCAATGACTTATTAGCCCAATGTCCTCATCATGGTTTAGAAAGGTTAGGCTAGTTAATCCTTTATGAGGGTTTAGATTATTCGACAACAACCATGGTTGAGTCTCTATGCACTGGTGGTTTTGAAAACCAAACTGTTGATGCGGCGATGGAATTTTGAATGAAATCGCCGAAAAGACCCAGCAATGGGAATATAGTAGGGAACCCAAGAAAACAATTCTTCTAGGTAGAGAAACGTTAATAGGGTAGAAGGAGGCTATGAATCAGATGCCAAAATTGCTGCTATAGCAAAAAGGTTAGAAGCCTTAGAATTGGGTCATACTAGTGGTAGAATAGAGCCTTTTTGGGAAGGCCAGAATAATGAAGAGCAAGCCAATGCTCTCTATAATAACACTAGGTTTGATAACCGTCAGAAGTTTGACCCATATTCAGAAACCTATAGTCCTGGTTGGAGAAACCATCCGAACCTTTCATGGTCTAAGGGACAGAGTCTAGTCAGTTTAGTAATTCTAATGCTCCCCCAGATTTTGGTTACACTAAGAATTCATCAGGCCCAGAAAATAAAACGACTAGCTTAGAGGAATCTATTAAGATGTTAGCAAAAACTCAGGATATGTTAGCACAGAGCCAAATTAGTTTTCAGCAGGAAACCAAGCAGAACTTTCAAACTAATGCTCAGAGCCTTGCTAAGCTAGAACTTCAAGTCGGCCAAATAGCTAAGACCTTAAGTGAGAGAGATAACGGAAGGCTCCATAGTCAGACTACCCCCAACCCTAGAGGAGTTCATGAAGTAGGTGCAAAACCATTTAATCAAGTGAATTCTGTCACAACCCTTAGGAGTGGTAAAACGGTAGACAATAGGGTAGCCAAGCCTAATAGTGGACATACTGTAGATCCACCTTCTAGTTCCCAAGATGATCCCCTGAAGGAGCCACTAACTGAAGAAACCGATAAAATTTCTAGTGATGCCAATGTGGTTCCCGACAGGTCTCATTTTGTACCCAAAGCCCCATATCCATTGTTAGCTCCAACAAAGAGAGAGTCGACTTTCAACGAAATACTAAGATATATAGATAAGCAGTAAACATTAAATCCCTTTATTATAAGAAATTAGGCAAATGCCTGCTTATGCCAAGTTCCTTAAGGACCTTTGTACACGAAAGCGTAAGCTTAATGTCCATAAGAAATCCTTTTTAGCTGGTCAGGTAAGTTCAATCCTTTGAACCAAACAGCCCCTAAGTATAAAGATCCTGGATTCCCCACCATATCTTGTGTGATCGGTAATTATTCAGTAGATAAGGCATTGCTTGACTTAGAGCTAGTGTGAACTTACTCCCTTATCATGTATACAACCAGCTAGGTCTTGGAAAGTTGAAACCGACTAAAATGACATTGCAATTAGCTGATAGGTCTGTCAAAGTACCTCGTGGTGTCATAGAGGATGTTCTGATTGAGGTTGATAAATTTATTTATCCAGTGGATTTCGTTGTTTAGATACTCAGCCTGTTCAGGATCCTAGTGCTCAAATACCGGTGATTTTAGGTCGCCCATTTTTAGCCACAGCTAACGCTGTCATCAACTGTAGGACCGGACTTATGAACATCTCCTTTGGTAATATGACCACTGAACTAAATGTCTTTAATGTTAATAGACAACCTTCTGACGATTTAGAGGAAGTGAATATGATTAGCACTTTAGTTCAGGATCTAACTCAGGATAATTGGGACACTTTATTTGGTGATTCCTTAGATGAACTTGATGAGGAAATTCTCTTAAGTCAGTTAGGTGACCAAACTTTTGAACTAGAAGAAGCTCTTGAGTATTTTAAAGGCTCTGAGGATCCAGAAATTCAAGCAATAGTTAGAGGTTTGTCCGAGAATACTGACTACCCTAAGTTTGGGGGTAGTAATGGTCAATTATCCCCATTAGAAGTCCCTAACTTGGGATTCGAGCCTAGTGTACCTGAGGTGTTACTTGAGTCACTTCCGACTCTGCAACCGGATCCTCCTGATATTGTCCAGGAGAAAATTCTAAAGACTTGTTGTTCGAATGAGTCAATTTGTCAAGACACTCATATGAAGCCCAAATGGGCACAACAGAAAAACCCAGTTGTCTTGCAGGAACCTTGGATGAGGATGTGCTATGTCTGTTCATTTTTTGATTTGGTGCAGTTGTCTGATAATTGTGGCAATTTTATTTGCTTTTGTTGACCCACAGTTGTTTCGACTATTGATATATGATTTGAAAGGTAATTAGCCATTTTGTGGTATTTGACGTCTCGCTGAAGACTTTAAATTTAGCATTTTTGGGAGGTAACCCAATCTCATGCAACATGGTAATATCCTTTCTTATCTCTTTTGCTTCAAATGGTAACAGTTTCTCCTTGTTCATGCTTTTAATTTTATCTTTAGAACATTGAGGACAATGTTAGATTTAAGTTTGGGGGTATGGGAGAAACTTTTTAGTTGCAGTATGAATAAATAAACTCCAGAACCTAGAAATTTATGCCTATTGAGGATTGCACTAACTAATCTAAGTGGATGGAAGCATTTTGATCGTAGGAGTTGAGGAACCAATCTGATTAGATGGAAACATCTAGAAGAGTCTATTCATAAAAGCACAGAGCTCAGGTGTTAGAAATAACATGATAGTTTCACCATATCTCGTTGTGTCCTTTTCACTTCTATTTTTATTTTATTTTGTTTTCTTTAAGTGATAGGTGGGGCCCACGATTCAAGTTGTTACCAATGCTAGGGTGAATTAGAGTGATTGAGTTACAAAAAAAAGAAAAAAAAGACCAGACCAATTAGACCAAACGGATCAAAAAAAATAAAAATAAAATAAATAAAAAAATTCAGTGAATAAAGTCGACACTGGTTCCCTTGTATATGCCAGTTGTGTTGATATTAGTCAGACCAGTATCTCATCCATTAGGATAGGTTCATTTTGGCGGAGGCCTTCAGACAGATATGGGAAACGCCGTTCACTTAGTAAACATCAAAACCATCTATGTTTTTCTATATCCATCTTCTTGATCTATCCATGTGATTAGTTTTGACTCCGGATATTGATGTCCATAGTGCGACTATCTGAGTAGAGCTCTGTCACTTTATAAGAATTTTAGTATGCTTGAGTGCAAACTCGTGTACAACAATTGGAATTTCGCATCAGGGTACTTCCTCTTGTAGTCAATAAGTATGCCAACCAAGGAGATTCTTTAGTGCCTTCCAAGGTTCTGCGTAGATAGTTAGGGTCCGGAGTAAAGTTTTTGTGGGTATATCTCTGTAAGCCCTCCCGAGACTATAACTCGGCCACTAGGGACACCTAGGGGTTTAAAGGCTTATTGCATACGCTAAATGCAATCGACGATGCCTGCGTCAGTGAGTTAGATTTTATTTTTCTATTTTATCTTTGCTCGAGGACTAGCAAATAATAAGTTTGGGGGTATTTGATGGACAATTTTTGTGTCCAATTTGTCTCGATTCTATATATTGATAGTGCTCATTTTTGTACTTATTATGGTGTTTTATGTGTGTGTAGGTAGTTTTGTCCAACAAACATTTTTGGAAAAATCGGCTCGAAAAGTTGTCGAAAAGCGCACCCGGAGGACACTTGCTATTCGGACTCTCACTATGGATAAGGGGTACCCGAATTACTAAGGGGCACCCTCAGGACATCCCAAAGGCACCTGCTATCGGCACCCCTACTCTGGATAGGGGGAACCCTTCTTCTTCACATTTCAAACAATTTTTTTGCGGGAAAATGAACCCACACACCTGCAGATTAGGGTTCGGAATTCAACAGTTTTAGAGAGATTCAAGGTCTGATTTCGTTGGGCTGGACTTCGTAGAACATTACAGGGTTGTTACGTGTGTTTGGGTCGAATGAATTGGGCTGAATAAGCCGGGAGAAGGAAACATAGGTGTAGGAAGTTCACGGCTTGTAGCGAACTTCTGGATTTGGTTTTGTCTGAGATACAATCATTTTGGTTGTCGCTTTGGAGTCAGTTAAGCCTGTTTCTATAAAAGGACCGAAGTCTGTCAGATTCGATAAAGTCGTGAGATTTCGTCGAGTTCAAGCTAAACAGAGGATAAGGAAGTTTCGGGATTTTCTTCAACTATAATTGGAAGTTACGTGAAGTATTAATAGTATACTGATGGATATGATTGAGGATACCATCATTGAGAGATTCTGGTACGTTGGATTAAACTTGGAAGACACGTGCATAGAAAGCTAGAGAGAATTATTCTCGGGACTTGGTGAAAGAATAATCAAGATAAACTTGAGTTGTTTAGGGTTCACTTGAGAACTGTTGCCTATATATAGGTTGGTTGCAAGTCATAGAAGGGTTACAAACAGTTTGGGGTAGTTTAGATAACCACAAAAGCTCAAAATTGAAATTGCAGACATTCAGTTCTGTTGGTGTAGGGGAAGAACACGAAGAACATACTACTCCTAGAGACAGTCGTTTCTTCTACAACAGTTTTCATATATCGTTTCTGTAACAGCTGTTTGTAACGCTTATACACCGTTGCAAACTGTCTGCTTAACTAGTTTTCTCTTGTTTTTCACCCATTGAGCTGTGAAAACCTATTTTGAGTATGTGAATAATATGAGGAGCTAAACCCCTTAGCTGAGGCGACGAGGAAGCCATTGTTCCATGAAAAGTGGTATATTTCTATTTTAATTAATTCTTGCAATTTCTTTTATGATTATTTGCATGGAACTAATATTGGAAAATTGATTTTTATTGAATGATTGTGATCCGTTTTGATGGAGCATGCTTAGTTTAAGACTTTTGATGTTTCATGCTTGATGTATACAATTGTTACTTCAAAAATCTACTAGAGGCAATATATTAGAATCACTTTAAACGCAAAGAATTGCATGAATATTGATTAGATTAAATCACTTAATTAGTCAATGGTGGAATCCTGAGTCTCGGTGCTTTTTATAATCTTGATAACAACTTCATCTTGAGTTTTTATTTTAATTTAAGTCTAAAACAAATCTTCACAAGTCTGAGTGAACGACAACCTTTTACCACTATCTACAACAACATAAAAAACCACATAAATTTTTGGCGTCGCCGACACGGATTTGTATTAGGTTTTAGGTTTTAGATTTATTTTATTTCTTTTAGAATTTTTGTTCTCTTTTACGCCTTTGGTATTTTTCGATTCTTTTCAGATTGGAGCGAAGCTACAAGGAAACAAAAAATTACTATAAAAGGAAAGCACCAAAGAAGGAAAGAAGAGAGGAATCCAAAAGGAGTGAAGAAGAAGATTTTGTATATAGTTATTTTGTTTTATTTTTAGAAACTGTAAATAGGGTTTTATTTTTTGTAATTTTTCTTTTTATTTTTGGACACTTTTTGGACTTTATTTTTGGACTAGGACATTATTATTTTTAAACCCTACGGAAGGGTTGGTTTAAATAAAAACTGTGTGCAGAGAAGGACGGTGATTACGATATCGCCTCGTCCCCTCGGGTTCATACATGACATAGGAGTCGTGGCCCGATTCGACTCAGCGGTTCTTCGCCCGTCTATACGGGAGGTAAGTTTTTCGAAACACCCGCGAGCCCTGTCAGCGGGTTTACTGTAGCCTTCGTTGTATATATTCTGAGGACTTGAAACGGCTGCTTTAATTTCCTAGTAAAGGGAAAGGACCGGCCACAAGATAAGGGTTTCGGATTCATCATCACCGTTCTCTTCTTGTCTGCCTTAGGAAAATGAAACCAAAACGCGAACCTAAGCCTAAAATTTTGACTAGAACGAGACCGATAGGGTAACGAGCTTAATAGGAAAGTCGTTCGAAAAATATTTGGTTACTCTTTTGAGCATACTTCGAAGTTCATGATGGTTTCTGTGAGTTGAATGCGTGGCTGCGCCGCCTTGTAACGGTGAGGCCTTGGGTATCAAATTCACTGAGCTTCCCTCGCCTCGATTCAACTTACTTTGACTCAGATTGATTCAAGAGGGGTTTGCTCAATTGTAAGGAGTTCCTTTTCTAAAGAAAGAAGCTGGTCTAGAAAAATCTAAGTGGAACCACCATGCTTTTTTTTTGTATAAAATTAGGTTTGATTTGGTTGAGTCATCCTTGTTTTGGTGATTGCATAGAATCCCAAATCTCCCGATAGTGCCAGAAATGGAACTTTAAAAAGCTTTGTTGAACCCTACTAGGAACTACTCGTCCCTCATGTATCCGGTTAGCTGAAACTGAGTAAATATGACTTAGTGCCTGGACCCTACAGATGGATCCCAATCTTTTTAGGTAAAGAAAATGAAAACCATACTTCCATGTTAGGGATTTGAGGAAATTCGTAGTACCCTAAAAATTAGAAACCTTGATGATGATGCTGTTCTTTATTGAAACTCAGGTTGTTCCCTTTTCCTTAAAAGATAAAGCCAAGCCGTGGCTGTATAGTTTGGCTTCCGAATCAATCAAAATATGGAAAACTTACATCTGCCTTTTTGAACAAGTTTTTCCCTAGGCACAAAACATCATCTATTAGGACGCAAATCTGCACATTTTCTCAACAGGAGGGGAGTCTTTGTATAGGTATTTGGAAAGGTTCAATGACTTATTAGCCCAATGTCCTCATCATGGTTTAGAAGAGGTTAGGCTAGTTAATCCTTTATGAGGGTTTAGATTATTCGACAACAACCATGGTTGAGTCTCTATGCACTGGTGGTTTTGAAAACCAAACTGTTGATGCAGCGATGGAATTTTGGAATGAAATCGCCGAAAAGACCCAGCAATGGGAATATAGTAGGGAACCCAAGAAAACAATTCTTCTAGGTAGACGAAACGTTAATAGGGTAGAAGGAGGCTATGAATCAGATGCCAAAATTGCTGCTATAGAAAAAGGTTAGAAGCCTTAGAATTGGGTCATACTAGTGGTAGAATAGAGCCTTTTTGGGAAAGCCAGAATAATGAAGAGCAAGCCAATGCTCTCTATAATAACACTAGGTTTGATAACCGTCACAAGTTTGACCCATATTCAGAAACCTATAGTCCTGGTTGGAGAAACCATCCGAACCTTTCATGGTCTAAGGGACAGAGTCTACGTCAGTTTAGTAATTCTAATGCTCCCCCAGATTTTGGTTACACTAAGAATTCATCAGGCCCAGAAAATAAAACGACTAGCTTAGAGGAATCTATTAAGATGTTAGCAAAAACTCAGGATATGTTAGCACAGAGCCAAATTAGTTTTCAGCAGGAAACCAAACAGAACTTTCAAATTAATGCTCAGAGCCTTGCTAAGATAGAACTTCAAGTCGGCCAAATAGCTAAGACCTTAAGTGAGAGAGATAACGTAAGGCTCCATAGTCAGACTACCCCCAACCCTACAGGGGTTCATGAAGTAGGTGCAAAACCATTTAATCAAGTGAATTCTGTCACAACCCTTAGGAGTGGTAAAACGGTAGACAATAGGGTAGCCAAGCCTAATAGTGGAAATACTGTAGATCCACCTTCTAGTTCCCAAGATGATCCCCTGAAGGAGCCACTAACTGAAGAAACTGATAAAATTTCTAGTGATGCCAATGTGGTTCCCGACAGGTCTCATTTTGTACCCAAAGCCCCGTATTCACATTTGTTAGCTCCAACAAAGAGAGTCGACTTTCAACGAAATACTATAGATATTTAAGCATGTAAACATTAAAATCCCTTTATTATAAGAAATTAGGAAAATGCCTGCTTATGCCAAGTTCCTTAAGGACCTTTGTACACGAAAGCGTAAGCTTAATGTCCATAAGAAATCCTTTTTAGCTGGTCAGGTAAGTTCAATCCTTTTGAACCAAACAGCCCCTAAGTATAAAGATCCTGGATTCCCCACCATATCTTGCGTGATCGGTAATTATTCAGTAGATAAGGCATTGCTTGACTTAGAAGCTAGTGTGAACTTACTCCCTTATCATGTATACAACCAGCTAGGTCTTGGAAAGTTGAAACCGACTAAAATGACATTGCAATTAGCTGATAGGTCTGTCAAAGTACCTCGTGGTGTCATAGAGGATGTTCTGATTGAGGTTGATAAATTTATTTACCCAGTGGATTTCGTTGTTTTAGATACTCAGCCTGTTCAGGATCCTAGTGCTCAAATACCGGTGATTTTAGGTCGCCCATTTTTAGCCACAGCTAACGCTGTCATCAACTGTAGGACCGGACTGATTATATATTTTTCGTGGTTGTAGTAATGATGATAAGGGGTATCGTTCAAACTCGAACTTGTGAAGGTAATGGATTTTTATATTTAAAAATATATATACAAATATTGACAAATTGGTAGAGAGGTACTGGGACTAATGATTCGGCCAATCTTCATAACATAAGGCTTAATGATTTATTCTCAACAATAATAGCTCAAAACATATATGGACTCTTATTTTGCCAAAGTCGATTCTCAAAACATTGGTTGTAAATGTTAAGCATGGAACATCAAATCACCTAAGCTAAGCATGACCCATCTAATCAAATAACACCCAATTTAATCAAATCATATTTCACTTAATTTTTAATGCAAAAGTCTTAAAAAGAATTAATAAAATTACCCATTTATGAAGCTCGGCCTCCTCCGTCGCCCCAGTGTTGGGGTTTAACTCATCATAGTAAAAATGCTCTCAAAATATTTCATTGATGCTCAAAAGTGTTTTACAATGAAGAGAAATACAAGAAATTGATGTAAAACAGAACTCTGCGACCCACAGAAGGCGTCCAGAATCAACGACAGAGCTGAGGTGCTGTTGTCGTTGAAGAACTACGACCCACAGACGACAGTCGATTTCACTGTTGAGAACGACTGCTGCTGCGAGTCCGTTCTTCGTGTTCTTCAGGCGTGTTAATGGCAGCAGCAGCAGCAGGTAACTTCTCTGCAACTCCTCCTGCGCCTCTCTGCTCGCCTCCAAACCTCCCCAAACTCTCGACAACCATTCTAGTAGACCCAAAGATCATATTTATACTCAAAGACACGCTGAAATCCCTCGCCATAACTCCAAATAATTCGTCTTTACTCGGCAGTGAATAACATTATTTTGAATATTTTCTTACCAGATTTAGAATTTCACACGTAAACTTGGATCCTGCACGCTCTAGTAAGGCTTATACATGCCTCATAAGTCATCCAACTCCTCCAAAACACTTCCATGCACAACCAAAACACACACAACACCGTGTACAGGTCGTGTTCACTCCGTGTAGCTCTGTTTTGAGCTCGAGAATCAAATCGATATTTCCAGCCAATTCCGATCAAATTCGACACCCAAAATCTTCCTTAGGCTAAATCACATCTTTCTACCAAAATTCAGCCATTGAATCGACCTACCACTACTTCATTTCTTTGATCGAAAATTCTCCTGTGTGTGAACATTTTTCCCGCCAATTTTGAGAATTTGAATTGTTGAAGAAGGTGCCCCTTATCCTGGACTGGGGTGCGAATAGCAGATGCCTTGGGGGTGACCTGGGGGTGCCCCTTAGTAATTAGGTTACCCCTTATCCAAACTTGGGAGTCCGAATAACACGTGCCCTCCGGGTGCCAAAATCAACTTTTCGAGCCGAATTTTCTTAAAATATTTATTTCCAAAAAATACCTACAAATACATAAAATAACAAAATTAGTACAAAATCGAGTGCCAACAATATATAGTATTGAGATCAAATTAGACACAAAAATGTGTCTATCAAATACCCCCAAACTTATTATTTGCTAGTCCTCGAGCAAAATTTATTCTTGAAAAGTGACCGAGTTAATCTCGGGTGGGTTTATCAGAGGTGTACCCACAAAAACCAATACTCCAGATCCTAGCTATCTACGCAGAACCTTGGAAAGCACTAAAGAACCTCCTTGGTTGGCATACAATTATTGATTCTAAGAGGAAGAACCCTGATGCGAAATTCCAATTGCTGTACACGAGTTTGCACTCAAGCATACTAAAATTCATATAAGTGACAGAGCTCTACTAAGATAGTTTCACGATGGACATCATACTCGGAGTCAGACTAATCACATGAAAAGATTAAGAAGATGGAAAAAGAAAAATGTAGATGGTTGAAAAGTGAACGGTGTTTCCCATATCTGTCTGAAGGCCTCTGCCAAGATGAACCTAACCTAAATGACTGAGATACCGGTCTGACTAATATTAACACACTGGCATATACAAGGGAACCAGTGGTCAATAACTTAAATCTAGATCAACAAACTGGCAAATACAAGGGAACCAGCAGTTGACTACACATAACAATAACCATTTTTTTTTTTTTAACTCTAACGGCATGAATAGATCTTTTTGATCCAAGCGCATGCTTCTTGTCAGCAGATTACACGATAGTTCCCACGGGTCCTGCATTCCACGCTTGCTTAGGCGACGGAAACAGGGAGAACACACGCATATTGCTATCCAAGTGTTAATACTTATTCCGATTGGTCTAACTGGTCCGGTCTATTTTTTTTTTTTTTTTTTTTTTGGAAAAGGTAACTCAGTCACTCTATTTCACCCTAGCAAAGGTAACAACTTGAATCGTGTGCCCCACCAAATCACTTGAAATAAAAGAAAAAATAGAACGTGAAAAGGACTCGACGAGATATGGCGAAACTATCATGTTATTTCTAACACCTGAGCTCTGTGCTTTTATGAATAGACTCTATAGATGTTTCCATCTAGTCAGATTGGTTCCTCAACTCCTAAAACAAAAATGTTTCCATCCACTTAGATTGGTTAGTGCTATCCTTAATAGGCATAAATTTCTAGGCTCTGAGTTTATTTATTGCAACTAAAAAGTTTCTCCCATACCCCCAAACTTAAATCTAACATTGTCCTCAATGTTCTAAAGATGAAACTAAAAGCATGAACAAGGAGAAACTGTTACCACTTGAAGCAAAAGAGATAAGGAAGGATATTACCGTGTCGCAAGAATATTGGGTTACCTCCCAAGAAGTGCTAAGTTTAAAGTCTTCAGCCAGACTTAGGAAAGGATTAGTCAACTCGAACCATAAAGTAACAGTCGAAATAACTGTGGGTCTTCAAAACCAAATAGAGCTGACCAAAGGAAACTGCAGTGAACCAAGAAAATGGACAAGAATAGCATGCCCTTACCTAGTTTCCTGAAAACTATCGCTAATTGCGGTTCAGGTTCAGGTTCTATGAAAGGGTCTAAATAGAATATTTTCATTGGCTGCGTTTCTTCATAGATGGGATCCGAATCACTAGGTCTTAGAGTCTGTGAAAACTCAAATACGAACTTAGAATCACGAAGTAATAACCTAAATAATTGCGGATCATCTAAGTCAATCAGATATGACTTACATAGTTGACCACAGTGAGAGTAGTGGTCATTCTTAGGAAAATGTGTCGATTCCATTAACCTAAAGTACTTAGGCTTAGTCTCAGAACTTAATATTCGACTCATTTGAAACGTTCCCACAGTTGGAAGAAAACTATTTGGTGGGAAAACAAAGTCAATCTGGGTATCATAGCCTGGGAAAACCACATCAACCAGAGGATGGGTTTCTAACGACTGAACTCCTTTTTGGACATCATTAGGTTCGGGAAAACGTGTATGAAGATAATCTTGTAAAATGGTCGAGGCAGAGATATCAAGTCCTAAGTGTGGGGACTTTCTGAGAGTTAAAGGTAAGGCACTAGGGAAGTGATAATCACCCCCAAACTTAGAGTTTTCAGTGTCTCTAGATAGACCTCTAATTATGTCTTGAATTTCCGTATCTTCAGAGTTCTTAAAATATTCAAGAGATTCTTCTAAGTTATTATCAGGTAGTGCATCTTTACTCTCTATCTACGGGTCTATCTTCTTCTTCCAAGACTATTGTTTCTAAGTCGCTAGACTCTAAAACAGTATTTTCGAAATGAACCCGTTCCTCTAAACCACTATCGGCTTCGTAAACAGGAAATACTACGTCGTCTAAAACGGTGGTATCCCTAATCAAATCCTCGTCCTTTTGAATAGGTGAATAATCATAAAAATTATTTGGATTTGAACTAGAAAATATAATCATTATACAACTCAATTGGATTACTAGACTCCTGATCACTATGCCTACATATTTCAGATTCTTCATTACTGCTATCCTCATCATCATAGTACGAGAATGATTGAACCTTATCTAAATAAGTAGTGTCTTTTATTCTAACCTCGTCCTCTAAATTAGGCAAATATTCACTATTTACATCAAGGGTAAAATTGGAAGCACTATTTTGGAAATTTAGATTATTTCGAGCAGCATTAGCTAACTGTTCATTTTCTGCCTCTAAACGTGCTTGAATTTCACTGAGTGTAACACTTATACTTTCACAAGTCTCATTGAATATCTTAGACCGCTGTGTACTCTCTTCTCTTGAACTAACTGCACGTTCATACTCCCTTCGAATTTGTTGGTAGGTTTCTTCTAAAGATTGAACAGGTTTAGAAATGTCATAATCAGGACTAGTTTTTAAGTAATTTTCCAAAAACGCATGACTAGTACTATAATATTCCTGATTTTCTTGCTCGTAAGACCAATTCGTGTGTGGATAATAATTGGGCTCACTATGGTATGAACCATAACCTTGAAAAGGTTGGCGTTCCCAACTACTATTCCCACCATGGTCATAAAACTGATGATGTCCATATTCAAATTCAGGTCGATACTCATTGTATTGGCTTCTATCATACCAGTTCGACATTCTTAGTTGCAAGGGAATTCTACACAATCACAAACAAGGCCGACTCGACTCCACCAAAACAAACCTAAAGATTTCTAGCAAACAAAAAGCATGATGGCTCCACTTAGATTGTTTCTAGACCAGCTTCTATCTTTCGAAAGGGAATTCGTTGCAATTTGAGCAAACCCCTCTGGAATCAATCTGAGTCAAAGTAAGTTGAATAGAGGCGAGGGAAGCTTAGTAGAGCTTTGATACCCAAGGCCTCACCGCTATCACAAGGCGGCGCAGTCACGCATTCAACTCACAGAAACCATCATGAACTTTGGAGTGTGCTTAAAGAGCAACCAATATTTTTCGAACGAGTTTCCTATTAAGCTCGTTACCCTATCGGTCTCGTTCTATTCCAAATTTTAAGCTTAGGTTCGCGTTCGGTTTCGTTTTCCTAAGGCGGGCAAGAAGAGAACGGTGATGAAATCCGAACCCTTATCTTGTTTAGGCCAGGCCTTGCCCTTTACTAGGAAAATAAAGACAGTCCGGTTCGTCCTCAAACAATTATCACCTTAAGGAAGACAGTAACCCACTTGCAGGATATTCGCGGGTGTTTCGATTGGACTTACCTCCCGTACCAGACGGGCGATGAACCGTTGTCGTCGACTCGGGCCACGACTCCTATGCCGTGTGCGAACCCGAGGGGCCGAGACGATATAGTAATCGTCGTCCTTCCCTGCACACAGTTTATATAATAATTTTTTTTTTTTTAATAAAAATACCCTTCCGTAGGGTTAAAAAAAAAATAATAATAAAGTCCAAGAGTCCAGTCCAAAGTCCAAATAAAGTAAAGTGCAAAAGAAAAAGAAAAATAACCTAAAAAAAAAAATATATATAAAAAAAAAAATCTCTCTTTTTTTTCTCTCTTTTCTATATATAAAACAAAAAAAAAAATTCCTCTTTCGCTCCTTTCGCTTTAAGCTTTTCCTTCCAAGGTCCTTAGTACTCCACTTCGAACCTGCAAATCAAAGACAAAAAGAAACGTAAAAAGGAAAAAAAATAATAAACCTAAAAAAATTCTACCTAAGCACAGGTTCGCGTCGGCGGCGCCAAAATGATTATATATTTTTCGTGGTTGTAGTAATGATGATAAGGGGTATCGTTCAAACTCGAACTTGTGAAGGTAATGGATTTTTATATTTAAAAATATATATACAAATATTGACAAATTGGTAGAGAGGTACTGGGACTAATGATTCGGCCAATCTTCATAACATAAGGCTTAATGATTTATTCTCAACAATAATAGCTCAAAACATATATGGACTCTTATTTTGCCAAAGTCGATTCTCAAAACATTGGTTGTAAATGTTAAGCATGGAACATCAAATCACCTAAGCTAAGCATGACCCATCTAATCAAATAACACCCAATTTAATCAAATCATATTTCACTTAATTTTTAATGCAAAAGTCTTAAAAAGAATTAATAAAATTACCCATTTATGAAGCTCGGCCTCCTCCGTCGCCCCAGTGTTGGGGTTTAACTCATCATAGTAAAAATGCTCTCAAAATATTTCATTGATGCTCAAAAGTGTTTTACAATGAAGAGAAATACAAGAAATTGATGTAAAACAGAACTCTGCGACCCACAGAAGGCGTCCAGAATCAACGACAGAGCTGAGGTACTGTTGTCGTTGAAGAACTACGACCCACAGACGACAGTCGATTTCACTGTTGAGGAACGACTGCTGCTGCGAGTCCGTTCTTCGTGTTCTTCAGGCGTGTTAATGGCAGCAGCAGCAGCAGGTAACTTCTCTGCAACTCCTCCTGCGCCTCTCTGCTCGCCTCCAAACCTCCCCAAACTCTCGACAACCATTCTAGTAGACCCAAAGATCATATTTATACTCAAAGACACGCTGAAATCCCTCGCCATAACTCCAAATAATTCGTCTTTACTCGCGGAAGTGAATAACATTATTTTTGAATATTTTCTTACCAGATTTAGAATTTCACACGTAAACTTGGATCCTGCACGCTCTAGTAAGGCTTATACATGCCTCATAAGTCATCCAACTCCTCCAAAACACTTCCATGCACAACCAAAACACACACAACACCGTGTACAGGTCGTGTTCACTCCGTGTAGCTCTGTTTTGAGCTCGAGAATCAAATCGATATTTCCAGCCAATTCCGATCAAATTCGACACCCAAAATATCTTCCTTAGGCTAAATCACATCTTTCTACCAAAATTCAGCCATTGAATCGACCTACCACTACTTCATTTCTTTGATCGAAAATTCTCCTGTGTGTGAACATTTTTCCCGCCAATTTTGAGAATTTGAATTGTTGAAGAAGGTGCCCCTTATCCTGGACTGGGGTGCGAATAGCAGATGCCTTGGGGGTGACCTGGGGGTGCCCCTTAGTAATTAGGTTACCCCTTATCCAAACTTGGGAGTCCGAATAACACGTGCCCTCCGGGTGCCAAAATCAACTTTTCGAGCCGAATTTTCTTAAAATATTTATTTCCAAAAAATACCTACAAATACATAAAATAACAAAATTAGTACAAAATCGAGTGCCAACAATATATAGTATTGAGATCAAATTAGACACAAAAATGTGTCTATCACGGACTTATGAACATCTCCTTTGGTAATATGACCACTGAACTAAATGTCTTTAATGTTAATAGACAACCTTCTGACGATTTAGAGGAAGTGAATATGATTAGCACTTTAGTTCAGGATCTAACTAAGGATAATTGGGACACTTTATTTGGTGATTCCTTAGATGAACTTGATGAGGAAATTCTCTTAAGTCAGTTAGGTGACCAAACTTTTGAACTAGAAGAAGCTCTTGAGTATTTTAAAGGCTCCAAGGATCCAGAAATTCAAGCAATAGTTAGAGGTTTGTCCGAGAATACTGACTACCCTAAGTTTGGGGGTAGTAATGGTCAATTATCCCCATTAGAAGTCCCTAACTTGGGATTCGAGCCTAGTGTACCTGAGGTGTTACTTGAGTCACTTCCGACTCTGCAACCGGATCCTCCTGATATTGTCCAGGAGAAAATTCTAAAGACTTGTTGTTCGAATGAGTCAATTTGTCAAGACACTCATATGAAGCCCAAATGGGCACAACAGAAAAACCCAGTTGTCTTGCAGGAAACCTTGGATGAGGATGTGCTATGTTTGTTCATTTTTTTGATTTGGTGCAGTTGTCTGATAATTGTGGCAATTTTATTTGCTTTTGTTGACCCACAGTTGTTTCGACTATTGATATATGATTTGAAAGGTAATTAGCCATTTTGTGGTATTTGACGTCTCGCTGAAGACTTTAAATTTAGTATTTTGGGAGGTAACCCAATCTCATGCAACATGGTAATATCCTTTCTTATCTCTTTTGCTTCAAATGGTAACAGTTTCTCCTTGTTCATGCTTTTAATTTTATCTTTAGAACATTGAGGACAATGTTAGATTTAAGTTTGGGGGTATGGGAGAAACTTTTTAGTTGCAGTATGAATAAATAAACTCCAGAACCTAGAAATTTATGCCTATTGAGGATTGCACTAACTAATCTAAGTGGATGGAAGCATTTTGATCGTAGGAGTTGAGGAACCAATCTGATTAGATGGAAACATCTAGAAGAGTCTATTCATAAAAGCACAGATCTCAGGTGTTAGAAATAACATGATAGTTTCACCATATCTCGTTGTGTCCTTTTCACTTCTATTTTTATTTTTTTGTTTCTTTAAGTGATAGGTGGGGCCCACGATTCAAGTTTTACCAATGCAAGGGTGAATTAGAGTGATTGAGTTACAAAAAAAAAAAAAAAAAGACCAGACCAATTAGACCAAACGGATCAAAAAAAATAAAAAAAAATAAAAAAAAAAATTCAGTGAATAAAGTCGACCACTGGTTCCCTTGTATATGCCAGTTGTGTTGATATTAGTCAGACCAATATCTCCATCCATTAGGATAGGTTCATTTTGGCGGAGGCCTTCAGACAGATATGGGAAACGCCGTTCACTTAGTAAACATCAAAACCATCTATGTTTTTCTATATCCATCTTCTTGATCTATCCATGTGATTAGTTTTGACTCCGGATATTGATGTCCATAGTGCGACTATCTGAGTAGAGCTCTGTCACTTTATAAGAATTTTAGTATGCTTGAGTGCAAACTCATGTACAACAATTGGAATTTCGCATCAGGGTACTTCCTCTTGTAGTCAATAAGTATGCCAACCAAGGAGATTCTTTAATGCCTTCCAAGGTTCTGCGTAGATAGTTAGGGTCCGGAGTAAAGTTTTTGTGGGTATATCTCTAGTAAGCCCTCCCGAGACTATAACTCGGCCACTAGGGACACCTAGGGGTTTAAAGGATTATTGCATACGCTAAATGCAATCGACGATGCCTGCGTCAGTGAGTTAGATTTTATTTTTCTATTTTATCTTTGCTCGAGGACTAGCAAATAATAAGTTTGGGGGTATTTGATGGACAAATTTTGTGTCCAATTTGTCTCGATTCTATATATTGATAGTGCTCATTTTTGTACTTATTATGGTGTTTTATGTGTGTGTAGGTATTTTTGTCCAATAAACATTTTTGGAAAAATCGGCTCGAAAAGTTGTCGAAAAGCGCACCCGGAGGACACTTGCTATTCGGACTCTCACTATGGATAAGGGGTACCCGAATTACTAAGGGGCACCCTCAGGACATCCCAAAGGCACCTGCTATCGGCACCCCTACTCTGGATAGGGGGAACCCTTCTTCTTCACATTTCAAACAATTTTTTTGGCGGGAAAATGAACCCACACACCTGCAGATTAGGGTTCGGAATTCAACAGAGTTTTAGAGAGATTCAAGGTCTGATTTCGTTGGGCTGGACTTCCTAGAACATTACAGGGTTGTTACGTGTGTTTGGGTCGAATGAATTGGGCTGAATAAGCCGGGAGAAGGAAACATAGGTGTAGGAAGTTCACGGCTTGTAGCGAACTTCTGGATTTGGTTTTGTCTGAGATACAATCGATTTGGTTGTCGCTTTGGAGTCAGTTAAGCCTGTTTCTATAAAACAGGACTGGTAAGTCTGTCAGATTCGATAAAGTCGTGAGATTTCGTCGAGTTCAAGCTAAACAGAGGATAAGGAAGTTTCGGGATTTTCTTCAACTATAATTGGAAGTTACGTGAAGTATTAATAGTATACTGATGGATATGATTGAGGATACCATCATTGAGAGATTCTGGTACGTTGGATTAAACTTGGAAGACACGTGCATAGAAAGCTAGAGAGAATTATTCTCGGGACTTGGTGTGAAAGAATAATCAAGATAAACTTGAGTTGTTTAGGGTTCACTTGAGAACTGTTGCCTATATATAGGTTGGTTGCAAGTCATAGAAGGGTTACAAACAGTTTGGGGTAGTTTAGATAACCACAAAAAGCTCAAAATTGAAATTGCAGACATTCAGTTCTGTTGGTGTAGGGGAAGAACACGAAGAACATACTACTCCTAGAGACAGTCGTTTCTTCTACAACAGTTTTCATATATCGTTTCTGTAACAGCTGTTTGTAACGCTTATACACCGTTGCAAACTGTCTGCTTAACTAGTTTTCTCTTGTTTTTCACCCTATTGAGCTGTGAAAACCTATTTTGAGTATGTGAATAATATGAGGAGATAAACCCCTTAGCTGAGGCGACGAAGGAAGCCATTGTTCCATGAAAAGTGGTATATTTCTATTTTAATTAATTCTTGCAATTTCTTTTATGATTATTTGCATGGAACTAATATTGGAAAATTGATTTTTATTGAATGATTGTGATCCGTTTTGATGGAGCATGCTTAGTTTAAGACTTTTGATGTTTCATGCTTGATGTATACAATTGTTACTTCAAAAATCTACTAGAGGCAATATATTAGAATCACTTTAAACGCAAAGAATTGCATGAATATTGATTAGATTAAATCACTTAATTAGTCAATGGTGGAATCCTGAGTCTCGGTGCTTTTTATAATCTTGATAACAACTTCATCTTGAGTTTTTATTTTAATTTAAGTCTAAAACAAATCTTCACAAGTCTGAGTGAACGGCAACCTTTTACCACTATCTACAACAACATAAAAAACCACATAAATTTTTGGCGTCGCCGACACGGATTTGTATTAGGTTTTAGGTTTTAGATTTATTTTATTTCTTTTAGAATTTTTGTTCTCTTTTACGCCTTTGGTATTTTTCGATTCTTTTCAGATTGGAGCGAAGCTACAAGGAAACAAAAAATTACTATAAAAGGAAAGCACCAAAGAAGGAAAGAAGAGAGGAATCCAAAAGGAGTGAAGAAGAAGATTTTGTATATAGTTATTTTGTTTTATTTTTAGAAACTGTAAATAGGGTTTTATTTTTTGTAATTTTTCTTTTTATTTTTGGACACTTTTTGGACTTTATTTTTGGACTAGGACATTATTATTTTTAAACCCTACGGAAGGGTTGGTTTAAATAAAAACTGTGTGCAGAGAAGGACGGTGATTACGATATCGCCTCGTCCCCTCGGGTTCATACATGACATAGGAGTCGTGGCCCGAGTCGACTTCAGCGGTTCTTCGCCCGTCTAATACGGGAGGTAAGTTTTTCGAAACACCCGCGAATCCCCTGTCAGCGGGTTTACTGTATTCCTTCGTTTGTATATATTCTGAGGACTTGAAAACGGCTGCTTTAATTTCCTAGTAAAGGGAAAGGACCGGCCAGACAAGATAAGGGTTCGGATTTCATCACCGTTCTCTTCTTGTCTGCCTTAGGAAAATGAAACCAAACGCGAACCTAAGCCTAAAATTTTGACTAGAACGAGACCGATAGGGTAACGAGCTTAATAGGAAAGTCGTTCGAAAAATATTGGTTACTCTTTTGAGCATACTTCGAAGTTCATGATGGTTTCTGTGAGTTGAATGCGTGGCTGCGCCGCCTTGTAACCGGTGAGGCCTTGGGTATCAAATCTCACTGAGCTTCCCTCGCCTCGATTCAACTTACTTTGACTCAGATTGATTCAAGAGGGGTTTGCTCAAATTGTAAGGAGTTCCTTTTCTAAAGAAAAGAAGCTGGTCTAGAAAAAATCTAAGTGGAACCACCATGCTTTTTTTTTGCTATAAAATTAGGTTTGATTTGGTTGAGTCATCCTTGTTTTGTGATTGCATAGAATCCCAAATATCCCGATAGTGCCAGAAATGGAAACTTTAAAAGCTTTGTTGAACCCTACTAGGACTACTCGTCCCTCATGTATCCGGTTAGCTGAAACTGAAGTAAATTATGAACTTAGGCCTGGGACCCTACAGATGATCCCAATCTTTTTAGGTAAAGAAAATGAAAACCCATACTTCCATGTTAGGGACTTTGAGGAAATTCGTAGTACCCTAAAAATTAGAAACCTTGATGATGATGCTTTGAAACTCAGGTTGTTCCCTTTTCCTTAAAAGATAAAGCCAAGCCGTGGCTGTATAGTTTGGCTTCCGAATCAATCAAAACATATGGAAAACTTACATCTGCCTTTTTGAACAAGTTTTTCCCTAGGCACAAAACATCATCTATTAGGACGCAAATCTGCACATTTTCTCAACAGGAGGGAGAGTCTTTGTATAGGTATTTGGAAAGGTTCAATGACTTATTAGCCCAATGTCCTCATCATGGTTTAGAAGAGGTTAGGCTAGTTAATCCTTTATGAGGGTTTAGATTATTCGACAACAACCATGGTTGAGTCTCTATGCACTGGTGGTTTTGAAAACCAAACTGTTGATGCAGCGATGGAATTTTGGAATGAAATCGCCGAAAAGACCCAGCAATGGGAATATAGTAGGGAACCCAAGAAAACAATTCTTCTAGGTAGACGAAACGTTAATAGGGTAGAAGGAGGCTATGAATCAGATGCCAAAATTGCTGCTATAGAAAAAAGGTTAGAAGCCTTAGAATTGGGTCATACTAGTGGTAGAATAGAGCCTTTTTGGGAAAGCCAGAATAATGAAGAGCAAGCCAATGCTCTCTATAATAACACTAGGTTTGATAACCGTCACAAGTTTGACCCATATTCAGAAACCTATAGTCCTGGTTGGAGAAACCATCCGAACCTTTCATGGTCTAAGGGACAGAGTCTACGTCAGTTTAGTAATTCTAATGCTCCCCCAGATTTTGGTTACACTAAGAATTCATCAGGCCCAGAAAATAAAACGACTAGCTTAGAGGAATCTATTAAGATGTTAGCAAAAACTCAGGATATGTTAGCACAGAGCCAAATTAGTTTTCAGCAGGAAACCAAACAGAACTTTCAAATTAATGCTCAGAGCCTTGCTAAGATAGAACTTCAAGTCGGCCAAATAGCTAAGACCTTAAGTGAGAGAGATAACGTAAGGCTCCATAGTCAGACTACCCCCAACCCTACAGGGGTTCATGAAGTAGGTGCAAAACCATTTAATCAAGTGAATTCTGTCACAACCCTTAGGAGTGGTAAAACGGTAGACAATAGGGTAGCCAAGCCTAATAGTGGAAATACTGTAGATCCACCTTCTAGTTCCCAAGATGATCCCCTGAAGGAGCCACTAACTGAAGAAACTGATAAAATTTCTAGTGATGCCAATGTGGTTCCCGACAGGTCTCATTTTGTACCCAAAGCCCCGTATTCACATTTGTTAGCTCCAACAAAGAGAGAGTCGACTTTCAACGAAATACTATAGATATTTAAGCATGTAAACATTAAAATCCCTTTATTATAAGAAATTAGGAAAATGCCTGCTTATGCCAAGTTCCTTAAGGACCTTTGTACACGAAAGCGTAAGCTTAATGTCCATAAGAAATCCTTTTTAGCTGGTCAGGTAAGTTCAATCCTTTTGAACCAAACAGCCCCTAAGTATAAAGATCCTGGATTCCCCACCATATCTTGCGTGATCGGTAATTATTCAGTAGATAAGGCATTGCTTGACTTAGAAGCTAGTGTGAACTTACTCCCTTATCATGTATACAACCAGCTAGGTCTTGGAAAGTTGAAACCGACTAAAATGACATTGCAATTAGCTGATAGGTCTGTCAAAGTACCTCGTGGTGTCATAGAGGATGTTCTGATTGAGGTTGATAAATTTATTTACCCAGTGGATTTCGTTGTTTTAGATACTCAGCCTGTTCAGGATCCTAGTGCTCAAATACCGGTGATTTTAGGTCGCCCATTTTTAGCCACAGCTAACGCTGTCATCAACTGTAGGACCGGACTTATGAACATCTCCTTTGGTAATATGACCACTGAACTAAATGTCTTTAATGTTAATAGACAACCTTCTGACGATTTAGAGGAAGTGAATATGATTAGCACTTTAGTTCAGGATCTAACTAAGGATAATTGGGACACTTTATTTGGTGATTCCTTAGATGAACTTGATGAGGAAATTATCTTAAGTCAGTTAGGTGACCAAACTTTTGAACTAGAAGAAGCTCTTGAGTATTTTAAAGGCTCCAAGGATCCAGAAATTCAAGCAATAGTTAGAGGTTTGTCCGAGAATACTGACTACCCTAAGTTTGGGGGTAGTAATGGTCAATTATCCCCATTAGAAGTCCCTAACTTGGGATTCGAGCCTAGTGTACCTGAGGTGTTACTTGAGTCACTTCCGACTCTGCAACCGGATCCTCCTGATATTGTCCAGGAGAAAATTCTAAAGACTTGTTGTTCGAATGAGTCAATTTGTCAAGACACTCATATGAAGCCCAAATGGGCACAACAGAAAAACCCAGTTGTCTTGCAGGAAACCTTGGATGAGGATGTGCTATGTTTGTTCATTTTTTTGATTTGGTGCAGTTGTCTGATAATTGTGGCAATTTTATTTGCTTTTGTTGACCCACAGTTGTTTCGACTATTGATATATGATTTGAAAGGTAATTAGCCATTTTGTGGTATTTGACGTCTCGCTGAAGACTTTAAATTTAGTATTTTTGGGAGGTAACCCAATCTCATGCAACATGGTAATATCCTTTCTTATCTCTTTTGCTTCAAATGGTAACAGTTTCTCCTTGTTCATGCTTTTAATTTTATCTTTAGAACATTGAGGACAATGTTAGATTTAAGTTTGGGGGTATGGGAGAAACTTTTTAGTTGCAGTATGAATAAATAAACTCCAGAACCTAGAAATTTATGCCTATTGAGGATTGCACTAACTAATCTAAGTGGATGGAAGCATTTTGATCGTAGGAGTTGAGGAACCAATCTGATTAGATGGAAACATCTAGAAGAGTCTATTCATAAAAGCACAGATCTCAGGTGTTAGAAATAACATGATAGTTTCACCATATCTCGTTGTGTCCTTTTCACTTCTATTTTTATTTTATTTTGTTTCTTTAAGTGATAGGTGGGGCCCACGATTCAAGTTGTTACCAATGCAAGGGTGAATTAGAGTGATTGAGTTACAAAAAAAAATAAAAAAAAGACCAGACCAATTAGACCAAACGGATCAAAAAAAATAAAAAAAAAATAAAAAAAAAAAAATTCAGTGAATAAAGTCGACCACTGGTTCCCTTGTATATGCCAGTTGTGTTGATATTAGTCAGACCAATATCTCCATCCATTAGGATAGGTTCATTTTGGCGGAGGCCTTCAGACAGATATGGGAAACGCCGTTCACTTAGTAAACATCAAAACCATCTATGTTTTTCTATATCCATCTTCTTGATCTATCCATGTGATTAGTTTTGACTCCGGATATTGATGTCCATAGTGCGACTATCTGAGTAGAGCTCTGTCACTTTATAAGAATTTTAGTATGCTTGAGTGCAAACTCATGTACAACAATTGGAATTTCGCATCAGGGTACTTCCTCTTGTAGTCAATAAGTATGCCAACCAAGGAGATTCTTTAATGCCTTCCAAGGTTCTGCGTAGATAGTTAGGGTCCGGAGTAAAGTTTTTGTGGGTATATCTCTAGTAAGCCCTCCCGAGACTATAACTCGGCCACTAGGGACACCTAGGGGTTTAAAGGATTATTGCATACGCTAAATGCAATCGACGATGCCTGCGTCAGTGAGTTAGATTTTATTTTTCTATTTTATCTTTGCTCGAGGACTAGCAAATAATAAGTTTGGGGGTATTTGATGGACAAATTTTTGTGTCCAATTTGTCTCGATTCTATATATTGATAGTGCTCATTTTTGTACTTATTATGGTGTTTTATGTGTGTGTAGGTAGTTTTGTCCAACAAACATTTTTGGAAAAATCGGCTCGAAAAGTTGTCGAAAAGCGCACCTGGAGGACACTAGCTATTCGGACTCTCACTATGGATAAGGGGTACCCGAATTACTAAGGGGCACCCTCAGGACATCCCAAAGGCACCTGCTATAGGCACCCCTACTCTGGATAGGGGGAACCCTTCTTCTTCACATTTCAAACAAATTTTTTTTGCGGGAAAATGAACCCACACACCTGCAGATTAGGGTTTGGAATTCAACAGAGTTTTAGAGAGATTCAAGGTCTGATTTCCGCTGGGCTGGACTTCGTAGAACATTACAGGGTTGTTACGTGTGTTTGGGTCGAATGAATTGGGCTGAATAAGCCGGGAGAAGGAAACATAGGTGTAGGAAGTTCACGGCTTGTAGCGAACTTCTGGATTTGGTTTTGTCTGAGATACAATCAGATTTGGTTGTCGCTTTGGAGTCAGTTAAGCCTGTTTCTATAAAATAGGACTGATAAGTCTGTCAGATTCGATAAAGTCGTGAGATTTCGTCGAGTTCAAGCTAAACAGAGGATAAGGAAGTTTCGGTATTTTCTTCAACTATAATTGGAAGTTACGTGAAGTATTAATAGTATACTGATGGATATGATTGAGGATACCATCATTGAGAGATTCTGGTACGTTGGATTAAACTTGGAAGACACGTGCATAGAAAGCTAGAGAGAATTATTCTCGGGACTTGGTGTGAAAGAATAATCAAGATAAACTTGAGTTGTTTAGGGTTCACTTGAGAACTGTTGCATATATATAGGTTGGTTGCAAGTCATAGAAGGGTTACAAACAGTTTGGGGTAGTTTAGATAACCACAGAAAGCTCAAAATTGAAATTGCAGACATTCAGTTCTGTTGGTGTAGGGGAAGAACACGAAGAACATACTACTCCTAGAGACAGTCGTTTCTTCTACAACAGTTTTCATATATCGTTTCTGTAACAGCTGTTTGTAACGCTTATACACCGTTGCAAACTGTCTGCTTAACTAGTTTTCTCTTGTTTTTCACCCTATTGAGCTGTGAAAACCTATTTTGAGTATGTGAATAATATGAGGAGATAAACCCCTTAGCTGAGGCGACGAAGGAAGCCATTGTTCCATGAAAAGTGGTATATTTCTATTTTAATTAATTCTTGCAATTTCATTTATGATTATTTGCATGGAACTAATATTGGAAAAATTGATTTTTATTGAATGATTGTGATCCGTTTTGATGGAGCATGCTTAGTTTAAGACTTTTGATGTTTCATGCTTGATGTATACAATTGTTACTTCTAAAATCTACTAGAGGCAATATATTAGAATCACTTTAAATGCAAAGAATTGCGTGAATATTGATTAGATTAAATCACTTAATTGGTAAATGGTGGAATCCTGAGTCTCGGTGCTTTTTATAATCTTGATAACAACTTCATCTTTAGTTTTTATTTTAATTTAAGTCTAAAACAAATCTTCACAAGTCTGAGTGAACGACAACCTTTTACCACTATCTACAACAACATAAAAAACCACATCAGGTGCTTGCTATTTTTGCAAATAGCAATCCATCAACCTCTCCCTAACATTTTTGATAAGTTTTCTTTCTGCGACAATATGACAGGCCTATCTATTCCCATGAATAGCAGCCCCATGACATTGCCGTCTTTTTTGGTCACACATTTCCCTAATCTGGAGGGTGCCATACCTTTATATTCCCCCTGAGTGCCCCTTCAAGGAGGTTAACCCTAACATCTTGTTGGTCTCCTCCCATCGGGTTATTACGACATTCCGTTGTTTTCGTGACTTCTTATCCTCTTCGCCGATAAGGCTCGGATTTACGAAGTCACACCTTAAGTGGGCTTTCTTTGGGATCAAGTGCATCGTAGCCAAGACTTTCCAGACGGACATGGCCGGTAACGCTCTAGACGTCCCAGGCACCCGCAGCTCAACCGAATACGTCGGCGTGTTGGTTATATTTCTGCACCCCTTACCAAAGGCCGTCATAAAATGGACCCTCAGCGGATAGGTCTTATCATTGCCCCTAGCTTTCTGCCTGAGAGTTGTCCATGACATGCGTTAGGTTTTTGCCTCTTGCATTTTCATGCAAACTAGGGTGCATGCCGTGGGTTCCCAGCCTTCCTAGGCGAAGGGTTTAAGTTTCCCTAGAAACTTTTTATTTCATATTCATTATTTGCCTCCTAATCTTGAGGTCTTACTGTCTTTGGTTACTCGGCGACTATTTATTTCATCAATATTTCATCAAATTTTTATTTTTATGCTCTTGGAAATTGAGTACATCGATCGTTTCATTTTTATCGTCAAAATAAAGCGAATACATTTATCTTATCTCATTGTATCTTTCCTATTCTTCTTCCATAAGAATGTGCTCGACTTGGCATTTTTTCAACTCCTTTATTCGTACTGCATTTCTTATCTTGAATAGTGCGGAAAATAATGGTTGCCCGGTTGATAAAGCATAGATGAACGATTGCACCAACTCCTCTTCCGAGATTCTTCCCTTCAATTCTTTGCATATTGCTTCCCACCTTGCGACGATACTTTGCAAGCTCTCATGCTCTTTTTGCTTTAATGAGAAAAGCGCTGCTATTTCTCGCTTGCACGGTTCATTCCTTGAGCATTTGTTTACCATTTGCAAATCACTTTCTCTCATTTCCTTGGGGATTTTTGTTTATTCCTCGAGTAACTGCTATTGATTGTTGCATTCGATACTCCCTTTCCCTGAATTCTCTTCTGCTTCTTTCTATGGCCTTCTTCAAGTCTTCTCGCTCCTTTTGCTCACCTCGTCCCAGGCCTTCTCGTTTTCGCGTGTAATGTCTTTCTTAAGTTCGTGCTTTTCCCATAGCATATCTATCCTCCTGCATATTAGTATCTTCCTGCTTCCTTTTCAAATGATTATTTCTGATGATCAACTTCTCATTTTCCCTTTCTAACCTTATTCGTTCCCTGACTAGATCCTCTTTCCTTCGCCTCACTCGGTAAAGTTCTTCTTTTAACCGGGCCATCTCCTCGTCTTCGCGACTTCCTTTCAATTTATTATACGAATTTTTTATTTAAACGCTTTCCTCGGCCTCTTGTCCCTGTGTATTTTTGCCTCTTGACCGGTTCATCTTCCCTTCTTCTCGTGGAATTTGCTTTTCTTTTGTCGTGGGAGTTTCCTTTTTATTCTTTGTCATTTCATTTCCTTCAGCAACCTTCCCCTTCTTGGACTTTCCACCTTGTTTTTTGATTGACTTGGCTTCATTGGTTTCCTCCTCGTCCTCCTGCGTTCCGCTCAGTTCTTTGCTAGACTCTATCGTAAATACCATGAACTGTTCGGCTCTTCTTTCTTCGCTGACTTTCTTCCTTTGTTCCATCTTCTTTCTTAACTTCTCCTCGTAGTTATGCACGTCTTTTGTTATACATTCTTTTGCATCTCTCAGATCTCCTCTTATCTCGTCGATTCCGCTTGGCATTGGGAACCAGATCGCCTGGTGATATGTCGAAGCAACTCCCTTTATTACATGTATCCAAGGCCGCCCTATGAGAGCATTGTAGGGAGAATCGACATCTACGACACAGACTGTGACTTTCGTCTCTAGTTCGCCATCGATAATCTTCATGGTCAGTTCCCCCTTCGGTTTAGACGCTACCCCATTGAACCCATATATGTTATATGTAGAAGGTACAAGATCCGTCCTTGTATCCCATGGTCCTAAAGGTATGGTAAAAGAGGATATCGACTGAACTCCTAGTATCAACTAAGATTTTGTCTATTGCCGAAATTCTCCTTTCCCCAGCTTGCTCTTCCTCCCATCTGAAATATTTTCTGAATCCCAAGGTCACGACCAAAGGATTTGTGTGCGAAATTTCCCCATCAGGTACATCCTTCGCGGAGAAGGTTATCTCCCTCTTCTGCCATTCCTCTAGCGGCTCTTTCGTCAAGACGCTGAATATTTCTTTTCCCTCGAAATCCCTCTTGTGTACTCTTTTAAGCACATTGTCATGAAAGTCTTGGAGACTTCTTTCCGCGTGAATTATCGAATTACAGTTTAATTATTGC
Source organism: Papaver somniferum (assembly GCF_003573695.1). Lineage (NCBI taxonomy): Eukaryota > Viridiplantae > Streptophyta > Magnoliopsida > Ranunculales > Papaveraceae > Papaver > Papaver somniferum. The sequence goes on along the minus strand of NW_020619603.1, from coordinate 6,376,286 downwards.
TTTCCTCGGTCTATCTCGATCCGGTATATTGGATGAATCTCACGAGGTGGTGGGGTTGGCACATAACCCTATAGGAAATGCGCGAGTTTCCCTTGGTCTATCAAGCGAAGTATAATTCTCCGAACGTTTCACCTGTTTGGTGCCCATGGAAGCGATGATACTTACAAAATTCATGACTTTGAGACCCTGGTGAGGGCTCTCTTCCGAAATTTGGTTGCGGCGGGTTTCCTTCGCCAGCACTATTGCCTCCCACACTTTTTCCACAGTTGTGTTAAGTCTTGGGAGTTTCACATCTTCAAAGATTGGTCCATTGGGCCTCCTTTCCCCGTATCTGGGTCCCTGATTATTCCTAGGTTGGTATCCCGTATTGTAGCTTCGTGGCTCATGATTTCTTCGTTTTGACTCCTCATAACTTGGTTGATCAATCCACTCCTGATCTCCACTCGAGAAGGCCACAAGCTTCGTTGGGACGGGAACTGCTGACTCTCCCTTTTCTCGCCCGAGTTCATCCTCTACTGCGTGCACCGTCCTTGGTAATAGCCTAGAATTCCCTTCTTTCGCTGGGACCAACGTCATTTCGCTGACCTGCCTCTGCTTTTCCTCCAACGCTATGTATTCCTCCTGTTACTCCCTCTGCTCATTCATAGTTATCGAGTTTCGAATAATGAATATGTGTGTGTACAGCGGGTCCATTGGGATCAAAGCATTCACGAAGGCTAAGATGAAGTTTCGTTCATCTACTCTCCCGGCTAACTCGCTTCACACTGTTCTCCATCTCGTGACCAACCCCCGCAAGCTTTTTGTTGGCGATCTCCTCAAGTTGAACAGTGTCTCTATCCCTGGTCTCAACAAGTTTTTGCTTATGTACGTCGTCAAGAATATCCTCTGCAAATCTTTGAATGATGATATTGACTTTTCCGGGAGTCCATCGAACCAGACTAATGCCTTTCCTATTAAGCTCGCGGGGAAATATCAACAAAGTACTGCGTCATTTCGGCCCCATTGCATCAACGAAAGGGTATATTATTTCAAGTGTTGCAATGTACTATCCGGTCCACTGAATATGCTTGCAAGCGTTGGTAATACGCATTACTCCGGAATGTCCGTATGCATGATCTCATAGGTGAATGGCGATTTATTGGCTTCCTCTATTGCTTCTGCTAACTGTACTCTTCCACCTATTCGTGAGTTATTAATTAAATCCCTCATGTCTTTCAACTCGTTCAAGACTTCTTGGTTCAAGTTTCCTCCATCCTCCTCATGGTGACGGCCTTTCATCACGCTAAGCCTCCCTTCGCATGGTCGTCGTCTTTCCTCCTCGTCTCGGATAAGGTTCGCCCGACGTTGCAGTTCGTCCTCCTTCCTCTGTTCCTCCCCATGTCTCCGCCTTTGATCTTCCCATTGTGAGATCTCTAGTGCTCTTCTCAAGTCTCTTTCTTCGTCTTCATTCATTCGTCTTCTTCTTCTTCGTCCTCCTTCATCTTCCTCGTGGTCATATCTCCTTCACCGCAGTTCATCTTCCTTCGAACATACAGTGTTTCCTTCCGAATCTATGGCATTCATTTCCACGTTTTCGTTAAGTTGCCGGTTTTGTTGCCTCAACCTAGCATTATGCCTTTACAACTGCACCTATTTTTCCGCTAAGTCCCGGTCCTGTTCTCGTTCACGATGGAGCTGATAGACGCATTTATGTGTTTATTTTGTTCTCAATTATGTATATTGTTAGTTCTCGATTTTGTGCTTATTTTTCTATTTTATGTATTTGTAGGTGTTTTTGGAGAAATGGATTTTTACAGCGAAATCTGCTCGAAAAGTTGATAAAGGTACCCTACTATTCGGATTCTCAGTATGGATAAGAGGCGCCCATGAATATTAGCACCCCACAATTTACTGTTTCCGCCCCAGTTGCTAAAGGGACACCGTAGCTGGATTAAGGGGACACTACCTTCTTCCCCGTTTAAAGTATGTTATGGCGGAAAAGAAGTCAGTTAGCAGCGATGCTTTTCTTGGCAGATTTGGTCGGCGTTTTGATGGATTTTCTCGTCAGTTTGACATGGTATGAGTGTTACAACAAAACGGGACTACTACGTGTGCCAGAATTGAAATAAAATAGGAGTACTCGATAAAACAGGGTGAAAACAAGTTGCGGATTTTTCAGGATTCATTTGGACGAGAATTTAGTGGAATTTCTATTGGATATGGACTGGGAATGATCCAGTACATCAAAAAAGGGAAGGTATTGAAGTTGGATTAGATAAAGATGGAAGTTCACCGTACTTTCATCGAAACATGGAAAGAAGAAAGTTTATTGGGATAGTTTGGTTGTTCTTTTGGAAGTTACGTGCAATTTTGGAGAGGATATCGTGTTTGAATTCTGCCAGGATTTAGTTACCGAGTGTGGAGAGTTTAGATAACTCAGGGAAGGTTGGAAGCGTGCAGAGAAATATTATCGCAGCTTGGCCGGGAATAAAATGGAAGATATTTTCGTGATTTCTTTCACCTGTTGTGTATATATAAGAGGTTTAGAGTCACAGGAAGGGGATTGGGAGTTGGGGGTACGCTGCAGAGCTAAGAATCAGGCTACAGGAGAAATTGCAGCAGCAGGAAGAAGACTAAGATGAAGAACATAAGGCTGTAAAGGACAGTCGTTTCGTAGGGTCTTAAATTCAGAATCCTGTAACAGTCCATTAATAACAATTATCTTCAGTTTGCAACAATTTCTGTAACAGTTGACTCTGTAACAATTATATCTGTTACAGATTCGTTGTAATACTATTTTTCTTAAATAAAACACCTTTTGAGCCATTTTTATATCTTTGGAGCGTGTTTTCACCATGAAGAGCTAAACCCCAATGCTGGGATGACGGAGGAAGCCTAAAATCATACTGGGTAATTATATCTAATTCTTATATGAATTTTGCACTAATTACAATTGATTTATGATATTTATTAATTAGTTTCCATCTCATCTGATGGGTCATGCTTGCTTAGATGTTGATGTCCCATGCTTAGGAATTACAACTAATATTTTGAGAATCTGCCTTGGCAAAAATAAGAGTCCATGTCTTTATCTATTGAGCTATAATTGTTAAAAGAATTAATGTTTGAACCTTATGTTATGAGTTTGGTGGAATCCTGAGTCTCAATACTTCTCGATATTTGTGACAATCCTTGAATATATTTTCTTTTATTAAGTCTAAAATTGATCTCTACAGGTCTTTGAACGAACTTTATTTACCACTTAAAAAATTACATCAATTTTTGGCGCCGCCGACGCGGACTTGTATATAGATTTGTTTTAGGTTTCTTTTTATTTTTATTTTTTGTTCTTTTTTACGCGTTTTGGTATTTTTCGATTCTTTTCAGATTTGGAGCGAAGCTACAAGGGAAGAAAAAGTGTTATAAAAGGAAAGCATCGCCAAAGAAGGAAAGAAAAGAGGAATTCGAAAGGAGTGAAGAAGAAGATTTTGTATATAGTTATTTTGTTTTATTTTTAGAAATTGTAAATAGGGTGTTATTTTTGTAATTTTTCTTTTCCTTTTTGGACATTTTTATTTTTGGACTTATTGGACATTCTTGGACATTATTTTTAAACCTTAAGGAAGGGTCAAAATTAAATATCAACTGTTTGCAGGGAAGTAAGACAGTTACGATAATGTCTCGGCCCCTCGGGTTCGTACACTGACATCGGAGTCGGTGGCCTGAGTCGACTTCAATGGTTCATCGTCTGTCTGGTACGGGAGGTAAGATTCTATCCACCCACGGATCCCCTGTCAGTGGGTTTTATTTTGTGTGACAACTCACACCCCTGCAATAGAATGTCGAACTGGTATTACAATAGCCAATACAACGAATATCAGACTGAGTTTCAAAATGGACGTTACTACTTTGACCATAGTGTGAATAATGGATGGGAACATCAGACTTTTGAAGGTTATGGTCCATACCATGGTGAGCCCAATTACTATCCACACGCCAACCGGTCATACGAGCAAAATTCCTCTCTACTAGAGTCAACACGTAAGTTAGCTGAGTCGACACGTAAGTTAGCAGAAATGAATAACTTAGTTATGGACGAAAGCAATGCAACAAGTGAACTTTCTTTCCTAGATTCAATCAGGAAGTCATGTAAGTCGACTCAAAATATTTTGTTAGAGGCCCAGAACATAAGTGCTCTTAATTTCCAATATAGTGTTTCCAATAGTACCTTTGAAAATGAAGATAGTTATTCACATAATCAAGATGACGAGGATAAAATTGGTAACACTACTTGTTTGGATGAGGTTCAACACCATTTTCATGTTATTATAATGATGATTATGATGAGGATAGTGTTGATGAAGAATTTGAAATAAGTAGGCATAGTGATCAGGAATTTGTTACTCCAATTGAGCTTAATAATGATAATGTTTCTAGTTCAAATCCAAATAATTTTAATAATTATTCACCTATTCAAAAGGACGAGGATTTGATTAGAGATACCCCCGTTTTAGACGATGTAGTATTTCCTTTTGATTACGAAGCTAATAATGGTTTAGAGGAACGAGTTTCTTCTGAGAATATTGTTTTAGAGTCTAGTGATTTAGAAACATTACTATTAGACAAAGAAAGTGAACTCGTAGAGATGAGTGAGGATGAACCTGACTTAGAAGAATCAATTGACCATTTTCAGGAATCAGATGACCTTGAAATTAGGGAAGTTGTGACTAGTCTTTCTAGAGAAACTGAAAACTCTAAGTTTGGGGGTGATTATCATTCTCCATGTGCTTTAACTCTTAGAAAGGTCCCATACTTGGGACTTGACATATGTTCCTCAACCATTTTACAAGATTATCTTCATACACGTTTTCCTGAACCTAGTGATGTCCATAAGGAAGTTCAGTTGTTAGAAACCCATCCTCTGGTTGATGTGGTTTACCCATTGATTTTTTTTTCCCACCAAATATTTTTCTTTCAATTATGGGAACATTTGAATTTGAAATGTGTCAGTTATTAAGTTTTGAGACTAAACTTAATTACTTTAGGAAATTAGGGTCGACATATTTGTTTAAGGAAGACCACCACTCTTATTGTGGTCAGCAGTGTAAGTCAAAGATGATTGACTATAAGGATCCTCAAATATTCAGGTTATTATTATGTGCTTCTAAATTATTATTTGAGTTTTTGCAGACATTACAACCTGATATTTCCGATTTTACTTATGAGGAGGTGCATCCCATGAAAATATTTTATTTAGACCCCTTTATAGAACCTGAACCTGAACCACAGCTAGATGTAGTTGTCTTAAACAGGATACTAGACAAGGGTATGCTTTATTTGTTCATTTTCTTGGAAGGTTGCAGATTCCTTTTATTGGTCGTAGCTTTATTTGGTTTTGATGACCCATATATTTCGTCTATTGCTTTATGATTTCATAAGGTGACTAATCCTTTAGTCTGGCTGAAGACATTAAACTTAGCACTTCTTGGGAGGTAACCCAATATTCATGCAACACGGTAATATCTTTCCTTACTTCTTTTGCTTCAAATGGTAACAATTTCTCCTTGTTCATTCTTTTAATTTTATCTTTAGAACATTGAGGACAATGTTAGATTTAAGTTTGGGGGTATGGGAGAAACTTTTTAGTTGCATTAATAAACTCCAGATCCTAGAAATTTATGTTTATTAAGGATCTCACTAACTAATCTAAGTGGATGGAAGAATTTTGGTTGTAGGAGTTGAGGAACCAATCTGATTAGATGGCAACATCTAAAGAGTCTATTCATAAAAGCACAGAGCTTAGTTGTTAGAAATAACATGATAGTTTCACCAAATCTCGTTGAGTCCTTTTCACTTCTTTTTGATGTTGTTTTGTTTTTAAACTATGCTTCTCTAAGTGATTAGGTGGGGCTCACGATTCAAGTTGTTACCAATGCTAGGGTGAATTAAAGTGATTGAGATACCATAAAAAAAAAGGAATTGAGACCAGACCATTTGACCAAAAGGAATTAATTCAATAAAGTCGACCACTGGTACCCTTGTATATGCCAGTGTGTTGATATTAGTCAAACTAGTACCTCAATCCATTAGGATAGGTTCATTTTGGCGGAGGCCGTCAGATAGATATGGGAAACACCGTTCACTTAGTAAAGCTCTGTCATAGTGCGACTATCTGAGTAGAGCTCTGTCACTTATATATGAATTTTAGTATGCTTGAGTGCAAACTCGTGTACAACAATTGGAATTTCGCATTAGGGTACTTCCTCGTGTAGTCAATAAGTATGTCAACCAAGGAGATTCTTTAGTGCCTTCCAAGGTTTAGCGTAGATAGCTAGGGTCTGGAGTAAAAGTTTTGTGGGTATATCTCTGGTAATCCCTCCCGAGACTATAACTCGGCCACTAGGGCCACCTAGGGGTTTAAAGGCTTGTTGCATACGCTAAATGCAACCGACGATGCATATGCTACAACGAGTTAGGATTTTATTTTCTATTTTAATTTTGCTCGAGGACTAGCAAATAATAAGTTTGGGGGTATTTGATAGACGCATTTACGTGTCTATTTTGTTCTCAATTATGTATATTGTTAGTTCTCGAGTTTGGGCTTATTTTGCTATTTTATGTATTTGTAGGTGTTTTTGGAGAAATGGATTTTTACGGCGAAATCTGCTCGAAAAGTTGATAAAGGTACTCTACTATTCAGACTCTCAGTATGGATAAGGGGAAACCAATTGATAAGGGGCGCCCAGGGCTATTTGCACCCCCACAATTTACTGTTTCCGCCCCAGCTGCTAAAGGGACACCGTAGCCGGATTAAGGGGACACTACCTTCTTCCCCGTTTAAAGTCTGTTTTGGCGGAAAAGAAGTCACTTAGCAGCGATGATTTTCTTGGCAGATTTGGTCGGCGTTTTGATGGATTTTCTCGTCAGTTTGACTTGGTATGAGTGTTACAACAAAACGGGACTACTACGTGTGCCAGAATTGAAATAAAATAGGAGTACTCGATAAAACAGGGTGAAAACAGGTTGCGGACTTTTCAGGATTCATTTGGACGAGAATTTAGTGGAATTTCTATTGGATATGGACTGGGAATGATCCAGTACATCAAAACAGGGAAGGTATTGAAGTTGGATTAGATAAAGATGGAAGTTCACCAGACTTGCATCGAAACAGGGAAAGAAGAAAGTTTATTGGGATAGTTTGGTTGTTCTTTTGGAAGTTACGTGCAATTTTGGAGAGGATATCGTGTTTGGATTCTGCCAGGATTTAATTACCGAGTGTGGAGAGTTTAGATAACTCAGGGAAGGTTGGAAGCATGTAGAGAAATATTATCGCAGCTTGGCCGGGAAGAAAAGGGAAGATATTTTCGTGATATCTTTCACCTGTTGTGTATATATAAGAGGTTTAGAGTCCCGGGAAGGGGATTGGGAGTTTGGGGTACGCTGCAGAGCTAAGAATCAGGCTGCAAGAGAAATTGCAGCAGCAGTAGGAAGAAGACTAATCTGAAGAACATAAGGCTGTAAAGGACAGTCGTTTCGTATGGTCTTAAATTCAGAATCCTGTGACAGTCCATTAATAACAATTATCTTCAGTTTGAAACAATTTCTGTAACAGTTGACTCTGTAACAATTATATCTGTTACAGATTCGTTGTAATACTATTTTTCTTAAATAAAACACCTTTTGAGCCATGTTTATATCTTTGGAGCGTGTTTTCACCATGAAGAGCTAAACCCCAACGCTGGGATGATGGAGGAAGCCTAAAATCATACGTGTGTAGTTATATTTAATTCTTATATGACTTTTGCACTAATTAAAATTGATTTATGATTTTTATTAATTAGTTGTCATCTCATCTGATGGGTCATGCTTGCTTAGATGTTTTGATGTCCCATGCTTAGGAATTACAACTAATATTTTGAGAATCTTCCTTCGCAAAAATAAGAGTCCATATTTTTATCTATTGAGCTATAATTGTTAAAATAATTAATGTTTGAACCTTATGTTATGAGTTTGGTGGAATCCAGAGTCTCAGTACTTCTCGATATTTGTGACAATCCTTGAATATATTTTCTTTTATTAAGTCTAAAATCAATCTGTACCAGTATTTGAACGAACTTTATTTACCCCTTAAAAAACTACATCAGAGCGTCTCCCTTAGCTGGTCCAACGTCATGTTTTCTTCTCCGATATTCTCTTCCATATCCTCGTGAGTCATCTCCTCCTCGACAATGGTGTCTGTATCATATGTGTGCACTGAACCTTATCTGAGGCCATCTTCCTCCGTATGCCGCTGGTTCTCTTCTCGTCTGCCTCCTAAAGCTGATGTTCCGACCCGTTCCATCCTTCCCCTCTTATCCGCCAATCGTTTGCTTTTCCTTACAGCTATCACATGCACTGCTCGATCTGATGTTCTAGCCACCAACCTATCCTTATTTCAATATCAACTAAACTTTTCCAACCCTAATTATCTAGATCTCCTATTTTCACAACCTCGACTTTCTTCTAACTCTTAAATGAGGATCGACCCCTAATCTCCAATCCCTGTTTCTAGCGCCAAAATGTGATTACTGGAAATCCAGCAACACACCCAAATGGAGAATATGCAAGATCTAAGACATAATAAACACTAGAACTTAAACTTATTCATTAATCTCAAGCGAAATACAAGTTACACTCGTGGGTTACAAGGAAACCCTAATTCTCTCTCTTTCCTATGCTAGACCTTTTCCTCTCCAAAATATCTCTCCCTTTACATTGTCCAAAGGTCTCTATTTATAGGCCTAAGCAACCTTAGTGGCATACAACTCATATTATCTCGCCGAGGTTACTTTATGCTTCGCCCGGAGCATATTCCATAAAGTTTTTCCCCACCTTTCGCTGACTTCACGTGGTCTTGTCGGGACACCTGTCCTTTTTCTTGCACCCTACTGCTCCTACTTTGCGGTTTATCTTCTTAGCCAAATAATCTTTTCGTGACTTCGCCTTAGTATCTTGATAGTCCTTCTACTTTATTCGGGGTGGAGAGTTATCTCGCGCTTGGGATTTGTATTTCGCCTTCTGATGTTGACTGATTTGACAGGTCACTGACACGAATCTTTGACTAGGATTTCCTTACCTTACTTGGTATTGATAAACATGAGCATAGAGATTCTAATGTAGTTGTGAGAATAATTCTTTGTATCTTCATTGATAGGAAAAAGCCTGATTTATACATGTTTACACAACTAGATAAGGCAAATAGAAGATACACCTAACAACTAGATAAGGCAAATAAAAGATACACCTAACAATATCTAGGATATATACAGAAAGAATATATATGCAGTTACAACCAAATAACAAACACAAAAATGTCAAGATATATCATATCTTGACCATATCTTAACACCCACCCCCCCTCAGACTCAAGGTGGTGGAGTACACATCTTGAGTCTGGAAATTAAGAATCGAAGACGAGCTGCAGAGTGAGTCTTGGTGAAAATATTAACCACTTGAAATTTTGATTTAACATGCGGAAGAGTGATTGTACCTTTCTTGAAATGATGACGAGTAAAATGACAATCTATCTCTATATGTTTTGTACGCTCATGAAAGACATCATTGTGTGTAATTTGAATAGCAACCTTGTTATCACAATACAGTGGTGTAGGAGCAAAAATTAGAACTCCCATATCACGAAGTAGCCACCGTAACCAAATGAGTTCAGATATGGTGTGAGCAAGTGCTCTATACTTCTCCATGAAATCAACGAGTCTCCCAAGAACACACAATAGCCTGTAATAGATTTTCTATCCGTAATATCCCCAGCCCAATCGGAATCTGAGTAAGCTTGAAGAGTGAGATCAGACTTTGATGAGAAACACAGACCTTGATGAAGAGACCCCTTGATATATCTTAGAATTCTGAGAACAGCTGCATAATGAGTAGACCTTGGAGCAGACATAAACTGACTGACTATGTGAACTGCATGACTTATGTCTGGTCTCGTAATGGTCAAGTAATTTAGACTCCCTACTAGTTGACGATACAGTGTTGGATTAGACAATAGAGTCCCATCTGTAGGACTGTATTTTACATTCAATTCAAGAGGTGTGTCAGTTACCTTATTGTCAGATAGCCCTGCACGCTGTAGAATCTCAGATGCATATTTGACTTGTGATATGAAATAACCAGTGGGTGACATGCCAACTTCAATGCCAAGAAAGTAACTTAAAGATCCAAGATCTTTCATCTTAAAACAATCACTGAGATATGATTTGAGTTCAGTAATACCTTGTAGATCACTGCCAGTAATAACCATGTCGTCAACATACAAGAGAAGAATGACAATTCCTTTTTCTGACGATCTGACAAACATAGCTGAATCACAGAAGCTTTGTGTAAAGTACTGGAGAATTGCATTGCTAAACTTCTCAAACCAAGCACGAGGTGCTTGTTTGAGTCCATATAATGCCCGTCGAAGCTTACATACTTGATTAGGTTCATGAGGCAAACCAGGAGGAGGTTGCATGTAAACCTCTTCTTGTAACTCACCATGAAGAAACGCGTTTTCACGTCCATTTGATGAAGCCCCCATTGTCGTGCTGCAGCAACACAAGTAATGTACGAACTGTAACCATTCTGGCCACTGGTGCAAATGTTTCTTCATAGTCAACACCATACTCTTGTGTATAACCTTTTGCAACAACTCGTGATTTACATCGTTCAAACTCACCATCTGACTTGGTCTTAACTTTATAGACCCATCTGCTTCCAACAACTGATTTTCCAGGAGGAAGGTCCACCATTTCCCATGTGCCTGCCTCTGCATGTGCTTCCAATTCATCATCCATTGAATCTTGCCATTCTGGAATGGCTGCAGCTTCTCTGTATGTTTTTGGTTCATAAAATGACAAAATAGAAGACAAGGAACAGTGATAGTCTGCATACTTAGCTGGTGGTCTTCGATTGCGAGGTGGCAAAGAATTTTCTTCAGAATCAGGATCTCGTTCCTGAGTTGCACTGTTAGGTTGAGTCGTAGAGTGGTCTTGGTCATCCGTATTTGGTGGATCAACAACTAGAGGAGATGGACTTTCAGGAGTAGATATAGGAAAAGTGCTAGGATTGGATTCACTAGGAAATGGATCAGAATAAGTGAAAGACTCAAAAGATGATGATTTGCTGCTTGGAAGTGACCAGAATGGAACTTTCTCCCAGAATGTGACATGACGAGAGACACGAAGCTTTCTATTAACTGGATCATAACAACGGTACCCTTTTTGTTCAATACCATAACCAAGGAAGACAACAAGACATTCTTTTGACCAAGTTTATGACGTTCACGTTCTGGAAGGAGTACAAAACAAGTTGAACCAAAGACTCGAAGCTCAGAATAGTTTGGTTTCTTACCATAGAGACGCTCATAAGGTGACATTCCTCCTATGACAGTTGTTGGGACTCTATTGATGGTGTAGACTGCAGTAAGGACTGATTCTCGCCAGAAATTTGAAGGAACTGAGCCAGAAATTAACTGAGTTCTAGCTGTCTCTATAATATGACGGTGTTTACGTTCTGCAACTCCATTTTGTTCTGGAGTTTCAGTACATGACAGTTGAAGAATGGTGCCTTGGGTTTTAATAAATTCTTTGAATTGATTGGAAATATATTTCCCTCCTTGATCAGCACGAAAAACTTTGATCACTTTACCAAACTGAGTTTTTATCATGGTTGATAAATCAACATATAACTTAAGAAAATCTGCTCTAGAGCTGAATAGATATACCCATGTATAACGCGAATAATCATCAATAAAACTGACATAATACAAAGAACCTCCCTTTGACATAATTGGAGATTTACCCCATACATAAAAATGTATAAGAGCAAAAGGTTCAATTGAGACAGAAGTGCTAAGATTAAAAGAAAGAGCTGGTTGTTTTTCCAGTCTACAAGAGATGTAATTTGGTTCTTTATCTAACCGAGTATCTCATAGTAAACCCTTATTGATCATATATGAAAGACGAGAAAAGGAAACATGACCTAACCTAGAATGCCAAGACATGAAGGGAGATATTGACACAGGTGCAGTGGGAGTAGCAGCTACGACATGACTTTTAGATTCCGCTGAGAGAGCAAGAGATTGGAGGAGACACAACCGACCAACTCTACGGCCTATCCCAACTAGCTTCCCGGTTTTGAGATCCTGCATAGCACAACCAAAAGGAAAACAATATGTGTTATAACCTTGATCACACAGTTGACCAACTGAAATAAGATTCATCGTAATATTTGGAACAAGAAGCACATCTGGTACATAGAAGTTATTTGAATTGTTGACCAAGCCTATATGGCTTGCAGTTACTGTTGATCCATCAGCAGTATGAATTTTAGGGGTGATGACAGGATGAAGACTTTCAAAAAACTTTTGATTAAAAGTCATATGGTTTGATGCTCCTGAGTCGAGAAACCATTCTGTTGAATAAATACCCGAGGAGATAGATAAGGCAGATGCAGTTGTAGGGTTGTTACCAATTGAGAGTGCTTGTTTAATCATCTCTTGAATATCAGCAAGGTTTGGTGCTGAATCACCACTAGGTACAACTAATGCAGATGAGGTTGTCGATGTTGCATATGGATCTGTTGCAGATGAAACTGGAGCTGCCGTAAATCTGGTAGGTGTATTGAATTTGTTTCCTCCATTAGCATTGATCCTTCTCATGTTTCTGGAGGTTGGTGAGGTGCAGAATCTAGATGAGTGACCAAATTCCTTACAATACCCACACTGTGTTGTGGGTTTGTCAGGTATTGAGGCAACAGGTGATGTATTGGCCGATGGGAGATTGCAGTTCCTTGCCAAGTGTCCAAAGGTCTTGCAGTTATGACATTGTACTTGAGACATATCACGTTGCACTTGAGCATTTGAGTTTCTTGTAAAATTGTTAGGGCTGGATCGTGAGGGCACATCAAATACTCCTGTTATCTCCGGTGTGATTCTTCTCCTTGTTTCTTCTATAATAAGTTCAGAAAAAGCAACTTCCACCGTGGGAAGAGGTGAACGATGAAGGACTGATACCCTAACAGACTCAAACTCATCACGCAAAGCCATTAGAAAATGAACTAAACGTGTTTCCTCTCTATACTTCTGCCACAATTCCAAATCTACGATCCATACTGGTTCCATGAGTGCTAATTGATTCCAGATTAAAGACATCTCAGAATGAAAAACAGAAATAGAATGATCATGCGATTGTTTCATAGATCTAATATCTTGTTCGAGTTTATACCTCTGAGCAAAGTTGATTTGGGTGTACCTTTTCGAAAGAAAATCCCATGCATCTTTGGCTACCTCAAAACTTGTGAGTTGCATGCTTATGGAAGGAATGACTGTGTTTCCAATCCAAGTGAGAATCCTGTGATTGTTAATCTCTCATTCTTCTTTTGGATCCTTTTTCTGTGTTTCATTTTCTCCCTTTTTCAACAGAACTGCTTGTTGTAGGTTTCTTTTCTATACCATCGACATACTTCCACATACTCTTTCCTTTAAGAAAACTCCTCATGAGGAATGAACAATGATTGTAATTGGTTCCATCAAAACGGACAGTGATAGGTTGAGAATCTTCTCTTGACGTGATTACTATGTTTTCTCTGGGTTGTATTTTTTCTGGATTGTATTGCAGCGGAAACTGGTTCTCAGATCTTTCCTAGCTCTGATGCCATGATAAACATGAGCATAGAGATTCTAATGTAGTTGTGAGAATAATTCTTTGTATCTTCATTGATAGGCAAAAGCCTGATTTATACATGTTTACACAACTAAATAAGGCAAATAGAAGATACACCAAACAACTAGATAAGGCAAATAAAAGATACACCTAACAATATCTAGGATATATACAAAAAGAATATATATGCAGTTACAACCAAATAACAAACACAATAATATATCTTGACCATATCTTAACAGGTATGACACGTGGCAATCCTATTTCGTGTACCTACAGTAATGAACCAATTAAACCAATGAGTAATCGTCGGTTGCTTGTATACAGGTTGTACGAAATGAAGACCTGTTTCAACAAATTGGGAGGGATGTTTATTTTGGTCTTGTTGATCACTTGAAAGTTCCCTGTTTCCAGATTCTCAACTCTACATCTTTTTACGATTTCTCGGTACTTTTTCTTGTTCTGAGAATGTAATTTTGTTTTTTCAATATATATGTGCTTTTATTTGTGATACTCTTTAGTTTCTATTGACAGAAAATCATTCCCAGACAATCTGGTGTACCACTGCATTTTCCGCGTTTCTGGATGTGGTCAAAGCGTTCAGTAACTTCAATTGCAAATCAAACGCACCAAACATATCGTCCTAGCCGACCCTTGACAATTGCAGAAGAATCACAATCTGTACATATACTTTATGCATACGATTTGAAGAGATGGATTAATTGCTATTTTAATATTCTGGTGCGTGTTTCATAATTATTAATCCTTCTGGATCTGTAGGTTGGTCAGTTGGAGAGGGTAGAGACAAAAGCTCAAAATCCGTATGTAATATTGTTTATGGAATTTAAAGAGCCTAGGCCGGTAATCTTCTGTTACAAAAAAATGGGTGTTTTCGTAAGAGTGATACCAGATTTAGCATAAACTTGTTCCATGTAACCTCTAATCTTTAAGCTAGTTTTTCACTTTGCAGCAAGACAAGATTTTTCACCCCCACCAGACAGAAGATGATCATATTCTGCTTTTTTTCAAGCTTTATAACCCCGTAAAGGAAGATGTTCGGTACATATCAAGTTTTTTAACTTACTGTGTTCAGTAGGAATGGGGATATAATATATTTATCACTTCTAAAATAAACGTAAATTGTTTCAGGTACGTGGGAAAGCTTTTTGTGAAGGGTAATAATATGCCCAGAGATATTCGTAAAGAGCTGAATGAAATGGCTAATTTTTCTCCCAGTGTAGAATTGATGTTGTATAAGGTAGACCACGCATCTCCATTGACTATATTGCACCCTGCACTATTTTATCTTTGCCACTAATGATATTTCTTGTGGTCTTGGATAGGAAACAGGGTTTGCGTGTCATCACCTTGAGGATAGTAGCTTTGAGGAGAACATGGTATGGATCATTTGTAGGTGTACTGTGTGATACAAATCTATTGGTGTTAGTTTCTTTATTGTCGTTATTCTTACTTTCCTTTTCTCTTTTCATGTGTTCTTTCTGTTTGCAGCTAGATAATGGTGACATAATCTGGTTCCAGAAAGCCTGTACAGAGGAGGAGTACTGCCCCTATCCTGATGTTCCCTCATTTGTTAGAAAAATTCATTATTCTCTGTATAAGGTCATATGCACTGCCCGAGAAGAGGTGAGCAACAAAAAGGTTGAGTTGAAGAAACTCGAAGCAACGGTGATCCAGATTAAGGATAAGTTGAAGGAATTGGAAGCGGATGTGGTTGCTTTAGAGGCTAAGTTATATCTCTGATCTCATGAGAAAAATGAAGTTAGTCATGTCGCGTCAAAGCAGTAGTGCAATATGTTTACACAATTGAGTAATTTCTGCTAGAGATGCTCTTTGTTTTGAATAGTGCCATTGTGCGTAGACACATTGCAGATTATTTCCTTATCTATTTAAGAACTTATTTACTGTAGTTGCTCTTCTAAAATAGTAGGAAATAATGCTGACTCCTGATTAGCTAGTTTAATGTTTTCTCAGTTCTACCAGTTCCCGTTCTCTTGATGGCGTCGACCAGGTCATTGGGCTTTGATTGTAGAGATTATTTCTTTGGAAGATTTGAGATCACTTACCATGGGTATATGATTATTCATTCAAAAATCCAGGAAGTACCCATGGAAGTGGTGGCCTAGGATTTCCCCTCCTAAATTATATAGTTCTTGAGAATGGGATTCTCTTCCGGACATCCAAACCTACACGCCATGTGGTAAGGCAGTTTTGGGGCGTTATTAGGGCATTAGTTAAGAAATTTTGTTTTCACGGAGTCTGGCTGCTGCCATATCCGAACACTCAGTAAGTTTGTGCTTATTATTTTTGACAAAACAACAGACATTTTCAAAGGACCAACAAAAAAACTTATATGGTGATGTAGCCTACATTGAAGTTGTATCAAAAAAAAAAAAAAACAAAAAAAAACCTATAACGTGCATGCATGACCTTGTTGCTTCAAAAAAAATAAAATGACCTTGTTTATTAAAAAAACTAACACAAGAAGCCAACAACCCATACCGTGTCATGTTTGGCAGAGATGTGCTATCACGTCTTCTTTCCAACCCGTAAATGCATAGACTGTTAATTATAAGATGTTAAATTGGTGTAGTAATGCTGCTATAAATAGAGCACTGTGTTGCATAGATGTCTCATAATTCAAATTCTTTCTTTCGCTTCTTCTAAGTCCAGAATTTCTAATATTATTGTTAATCAAATTTTGAGTTAATTGATCCAAAATGGGGAAGAGTTTCACCAACATAACTTTCATTGCGGCGCTTCTTCTTATTGTCACCATTATGATGTGTTCTCCAGCCCGTAAGTATACTTTTTTCTCCTCCTATTATAACTAAAATCTCCATACTTGTTACTAAATTGGAAAATGTTCCCCCCACATAAATAGTGAAGTGGATTCATGTTTTTGCCGAAGGATTCAGTACAAGGTAGGGATCATGTTGTTTGCTAGATCTATCAAGTGAATTGGGCCCAACTGTCTCGCGTAAGAAAAAACATATGGAATTTAGCACATCATATTTATTTATTTATTTTTACAATTTTGCGTTTAATGATTTGCAGAGGTTGAGAGCCTGGGAGATTTGCTTGGTGGCTTGCTGGGAAGTCTTGGTCTTTGGAGCGGTAAGCATGAAAACAGGGATGGAGGGAACTCTAACGACCCGTAGCTCCCTCACGGTTGCGGTGATGAGATATGCATGTCCCATCTTCTTTTCTTGGTTTTAAGCACACTACAGTACTGATCATATGTGCTATGTGCATTTATTATTTTTTTCATTGTGTTCTCTTTTGTGGCGTATATGTCATTTTTGATCAATGTATTTCTTTTTTGCCAACCGGAAAAACAAAAAGATATTTTGTTGAATATTAGTTCTATACGCAGTGCCTCCCAAAACAACACAAACATAACCCTTTCACATAAGCCAGGCCCACAGAGTTTTTGGAATTACGAGGGGTTCACTTTTGAGCCCTACAATTAGAAGTTATATGAGAAGATTGTTTGAGGTTGTCCATATTAAAGGTTTATAAGTATTTAATAATGTATCCTAATTCAATTCGCGATGTACTTGCCGATTAGTGATCATCTGTATTTGGGTTTGATTATATTGTAGTTTGGTATTTTTTATAATCTTGTGAGCAATCATGTAATCACTATTTCGATTTGAGTGTAGTGTAGCACAGATAGAGATGGAAGCAAACTAGTTGCTGAGGTTATGAAAATAGTTTAAGTTTCGTCAGAAACTTAATAAAATCAGATTTTAGGATCAAGATTCTAAGATTTGTAAAATTGATAATTGAATTGATAATATATTGATAATAAGATGTATCTCTAAACAAGAAGGATTAACCTTTATACAGGTTTTACAAGAACCGACTAAAAATAAAAGAAAAGAGAATTCTATCTAAACTAGGAAAATAAAGACTTGAATAACAAGTAAACCTTAACAGACGCAAGGGATCAACAATCATTGTTGATACAGACGCAGATATCCTACATCAGTCCCCCTTCTTGAAAGAAATTCGCCCTCGAGTTAGCTAATAAGAAAAACTTCATTTTCTCTATATATTGCTCTAGACTTCGAGCTGTCATTAAAGAATACGAGTTCTTTTCCTCCATGAAAAATGTAGATATCACGTTTACCGGTTTACCTTTACCACGATCAAACACAAAATTCATAGCTCTAGAGATCATAAACCAAAACATCCAAAAAATGTGTCTCCAAACATGATAAGGGTTGTGCTTTAATTTTCCTCGATCGAACACAAAATTCACGTCATCAATGGCGGTAATGTAAAGCATGCCAACAACGTCCACTATGAATACAACATGTGTATCTCCCAAGTTCTGAGCTATACCTTCGAAAATGCATTCAACTGACTCGTTTCTTGGCTGATCCAAGAAAATCTCTATGTTGAAATAGCATCCACCAACCAAGTCTTCATTATAGTTTCTAGTAATAATTAGAATTATTCTAACCAGCAATGATGCAGAAACAGGTGGCGAAAAGAACGTGGTATTCATGTCGACCATGTCAGTAATGGCTATTAAATTCCTTTCTCCTCGTACTCGGTTTACTCCAAGCATTTCTTGGTCTTGAAGATTATCCAGCTGATCAACTGTTTGTGTAGATTTGCCACGATCGAAAACAAAAATCCCAAGACCACCAATTAAAGAAATCTTGTGATTAGCGACCAACACCTCCGTCATGCAATCGTTTTTGCTTATGAATTTTGTAAAAAGAAAATCATTAAGCTGTGTCTTCTTCTTATGGTTTTCAAGTTGGTACGTTTTGGAACTGCCTACCATAAACTTCTTTTTGACTTTTGGTAACAATGACAAAGGTCCATGAATTGGATCACTGTTTAACTCTTCAAACAACACCAATACGTTAAAGTATAGTTTGACCCATGAATAAGTAAAACCATACAGCTGACGGGATGATTTCAGACACTGGATTGAAATATAGCCTCATTTTATCCATGCTTCTGTCATACTTATTTCGCTAATATCGATGATGAGTAACATTTCCTTTTCTAGAACATTTTCTTTGGACTTCTGTGGAGTGTACAAGTCTGGAGATGCACTAAAGAGGATTTCCAAAGATTTGAGAACCAAATCCCAAACATTCTATAAGAGAGTTGCCCAACAAAAATGATTGACCACGGATATTTCCCAGCGTAAGAACGATATTTAACCGTCGACTATTTATCCAAATCATTTTAGTTCTTGCTAATGAAGTATAACCAAAAGACGAATTATCATGCTTGTAGTATAACCACGGGCACAACACACGAATTTTGGGTTGTATGTGATAATCCTGAACCCTGAATCCTGAACCCTAAATTTTGGGTTGTATGTGATGACAATCTTGCTAATGAAGTATAACCAGAAGACGAATTATCACGAATTAACCGTGAAAAGCTAGGCACAGCACAGCCCACAGGCACAACACACGAATAAACGTGATGTGACGTGCTGTGTCGTGCTATAAACAATTTGAAATCGTTTAATGTATATATTAAGTCGGACATTATTACGATAATTTAAATAGATAACATATCATTTGAAATTATTTCAAGTAAAATTAACAAGTTTATTCAATAAAAATAAATAGCCCATCAAATGTAAAATTGGATTATTGTCATGTAAACTAATGTTCTAGTCAAATATAAGTGACGACATTATAACAACGATGTTGAAATATATTTTCCAAATATTGAGGTATTATATGTGTTGTTATAAATAAGTCAGCATAAAATGTCAAAAACTAGTTAGAATAGTGATTATTTTGTGAGATATACAAAAAATGTGATGTATTATGCCTTATTATATGGTGTATTTGTGCATGCTATGACGTGCTTTCTTAACGTGTTGTGCTGGGCTGGACCAC
This sequence comes from Papaver somniferum, assembly GCF_003573695.1. Classification (NCBI taxonomy): domain Eukaryota; kingdom Viridiplantae; phylum Streptophyta; class Magnoliopsida; order Ranunculales; family Papaveraceae; genus Papaver; species Papaver somniferum. The sequence goes on along the minus strand of NW_020619603.1, from coordinate 6,356,704 downwards.
GTGCTTATCTGTGTTGTGTGTTGTGCTACTGTGTCGATTAGGCTAACCTAGCACAACCCACAAAACTAACGTGTCGTGCCGTGCTGGGATGGATTGGACTCAGATTTTAACGTGCTGTGATGGGCTGTTCTCGTGCTGGCACAGCCTGATTTACACCTCTAGTACGGTGACATGGACATATTACTTCCATGTGAAAGCCGATTTTCGTGTGTTTCTCCATTTTTGTGCTTGTATAGCCTTTTCTTGTGGGGTCCTGCTATCACACGAGCTTTCGTGTGATAAGAAAAATGAACTCCCACCCCATGGCCGTTGGATGTATCAGTCATAGAGATGATACAAATCTAGATTTAATGTTATTTTATTATTATCAATATTTTTTATATTTTTTAACTCCATGTAAGTTATGATTTGTTATTCCTTAGCACCTCATCAAAAAAACTCAAAACTCGTTTTATTTAAGAATCATCGACACTGATTAGTTTTTTTAAGCATTAAGCTTCTGTTAAAGAAAAGATGCGGTAGGGATGTGGGATGAGTATGAGCTTGTGCTTTATCAAGTAAGATATGGTGTCGCTCCAATTTACAGTACTAGGTACCCCGGTGATGAAAACTCGTTTTCTTTTGATCACTCCGTCACCACTCATGGGATAACCCTATATCCATCAAAATATCCATTAAGATTCCTTCTCAGGATTCTTATTCCTGTCGTTTTTAGTTTTTCTGTGAAAGATCCATCAAGGTCAGATATGGTGATAACTTAGTCCGATCAATTTTGTAAACTCCTAGTTTGTTGATCAAATATCATAGTAATAATTTAGACATAGTTACAATTTCCTTCACGCCTTTTTTCGACTTAGTAAATTATAACCATATCTGTTGATTTACATATCACGATTGCTAGTCTTCTGGTAGTTGGCTAAATCAAGTTACATAGACTCTGTTTTTTTTTTCTTCTTCATTTTACAGTCTTTTGCCCTTTTTGAATCTTAGATGATCTGGTTATTTGACTTCACATCAATCCAAACGAAGTAACCTACTGAAAATAAGCATGAAAAATGGTACAAACCCTATAATGCAGAAAAAAGAAAGAAAATCAATGATTGGATAGCTTCTCTTAAAGTTTTAAATCGTATCAAGGGTTCAATTAAAAACACTGTAAAGATTAAGGATATTTAAGAAATAATTTCAAATAATATAACGTGATATCTTTAGTAATCCGGTCAAAAATAGATGATGTATATCCTACGGTGAATACCCTCGAGTTCATTTTTCTTATCACACGAAAGCTCGTGTGATAGCAGGACTCTTTCTTGTGTTTGTATAAAATTTTTGAACGATGGTTTGTTTTTTGTTAAAACATCTACAACGTGACAACATGACCTTATTTAGTAAAAATGACACCTGTCTAACACAACATGCATGGCCTTGCTCTATCTTGTCACGTTCGCTATAGATTTGGCAGATCTCCAGTCATTGGTAGAGATTCGGCAGATCCCCAGCTCATGAGTATTCATTATGATGTTAGTTCAATTTTGTTTGTAAATTAGAGGGTTTTGATTTTAGTGAGACGTTGCTTCTATAAATAGAGCGTTTCTTTTGGCTTAGAAGTCTCACAAATCAAACTCCTTTCTTTCCTTCTAAAGAATTAAATTCGAGAGAATTCTAATATTGCTCTTGAGTTCATTCAAAATGGGAAAGAGTTTCAACAGCAAAACTTTCTTTGCCGCGCTTCTTCTTATTCTCACCATTGTGATTTGTTCTGTCGGTAACTATTTTATCTACTCTTATAATAATTTAAGCAGAAAGATCTATTGATATAGTTATTTTCACACTATCTCATGATTTAATTGCTCATGCACCATATTTATTAAGCTAAAAACAGTTTGCGCCTTACGACTATTTCACTAATGAATGAATTCACGTTCTTTTTGTCCGAGGGATCATTGCTTCACAAAAATAAAAAAAAGTACATAGTTTTTCTTACCTGAGAAGGCTAATTAGCATCGTTGTTTTTTCTCTTGCATCCGTCTATGAAATTCAGCCACAATATATCCTATTTCTATTATGCTACAAACTATTTACAAAATAAACCATTTGCAGACGTTACTGTTGGGGGCCGCCGCTTGAGTGGTGCTAGCTCGACAAGTAGTAGCAGTGTGGGCGGTTTGTTGGGTGCGGGTGAGGGCGAAGGTACCAATGTGGACGTATCGTTAGGTGATGTGGGCGGTTTGATAAATGGATAGCTTCGGTGATGGCAGTAACAGTGGTGGTCAAGCGGGGAACCTAGTTGACCCTTGGATTCCTAACGTTCATGGTGAATTTGCTTTTCTCGTTATAAGCGCACAGTCGAGTATCGATTTAATTATGTTTTGTGTTCTTCTCTTATTCTTTTTCGGGTGCTGACATCACCGTAGTATAATAGTAAAATCGTTGGGCAATACGAGCGATCTGAGCATCAACTTTTTGGTATTTCATATTTGATGTATTCTTTTTTCCTTTTTCTTTTATATAAATACTAGGCATGACCCGTGCCGTTATGTTTGTCCTTATTATTGCCGATTGTTAGCTTCTTAATGTTTATCGGTGAGATTTAGAGTTAGCATGAAGGTAAAGTTATAACTTCAAAGTTGTGGATATGGGCCGGTGAGTTTTCATCTTTAACTCTAAGTTGTTTCATGCAAGGTTCGAAAAATGGATCACAACCCAGGTTTAATGTGAACAACAGTATAACTAAAAGAATTGGTTAACCGTCATAATATCCGTTATAACAGAGGTAGTGTTAAACTTTTATGTTCTTGTTTGTTGGTTCGGGTTCCCTTAAACCGAACATGCTCATTTTTCTCTATATAATTAAGTTTTATGTGGAAAACATTTTCACACCGGTCGAAACGCGTTATATGGGTTGTGACCAATTTTTCGAACCTTTGGTTTTAAATGTTTTCAGTTGATTCAAAACCGTTTTTTTTTTTAATGTCTAGAAAAAATTAACATCTCTGAATTTTGCTTCTAATGAATCGTTAGCCCCGCATTTTTAGAGAGAACATTAATATTTGGCCTTATTTGATTTCCGTATAATGATCATCTCGCTCGTAAGTTATCCCTATATATCCTGTGCTTTTTTTTCTCCGGAAATTTGTCTCCTCTAAGATAAAATGCATTTTTGCTGAAATAATTATTATGGTTTTGCAGTTTTGCAGGTCATCGTTTAGTTAAAAATCTTCTCTTTTCTATACTCAAATTTTAACTTCCACTGAAACAGTGTTTAAGATTTTTTGATGTTAGAAATCAAAAACATTACGTGAGACCTATCTGATTAGGATCGTGTTTGATACTTTTGAAAATGATACTTGGTGTGTTCTTATTTTAATACAATAGTTTAATACAATAGAAATGCAAAACAAACTTTGGGCCAATATATATGTAGATGATGTACACTTTACAATTCGTAATATTTCGTGCCCAACTGCAATAAACTGGACAAATGTGTATAAAATGCGAATGAAGTATCAAAAAATATGAGCATTCAAATATACCCAAAAATTTGAACTAACCACTTGCTAAGTCATTGTGAAATTACAAAACCGAATTTCACAATGACTTCTACATGCACAAAAAAAAAATGCACAATGTTTTTGAGTCATCTGGCCTTCACATATTGCATCCCGTTTGACTCAACATTTACATTGTATCCTATGAAAATGATACAGTGAATTCAATCAAAGAGGAAACAAATCTACAATATTTTATAGGTTTATCGTAGAGACGAATAAACACAATTAAAATTTTATTTCTTTACAATATTATTGATACATAAATCTCTAAGAATTACATGGTTCCATCTATCCTTGCACTTGCGATCACGAGGTGTAATCTGGCAAAATAGAATATCAGTCCATAAAATAAACCTTTTGCACCTTTACGCAAATACAGCAAAGTTGAGCAACTCAAAGAGAATTTAGCATATTTCCAATTTGCTAAAAGTCTATACATTGACCTTATAAAATTCTAACTTAGATATGAAGGATGAAAGAGTCGGAAAGTTCAAACACATAAAATCAAGTGGATTAGACCAAAATAGCGCTAGATGGGGGTTTGAAACTTATCGAGCACCAACAAACAAAACCATTTTCATTACATGTAATATAACTATTAGAAAACATTCTACTTGGAAATGTAACAGGTGGATGGAATCCCATATCATATGTTCATTGTTAAATTCACACTACTCCCAACTATCAAATGTGTTCTAATTTTATCCAATGGAGCAACTACAGTTATAGATGCAACCCCTGAAACTACCAACCCAGAAGCAAGTAGATGATTCTATAATACCGAATACAAAAGCCAATCCATTACCATGGGCGAATTACTTTTTACACTTGCATTTTACTCAGTCAGCCACGCAACCCATGTCCAATAGGTTAACAGAGAACTCAAGCAAAATATGGATCCCAAGTAAAGAGGCATCCACTGGTGTTAACAACTGCCTTGTTCTTAGAAAAGAATTTGAATTTCATGAAGATATGCCCATGGAAGGTATAACGTGCTTACTCTAAAAGTGCAGCAGTATATTAAAAGAAAATAAACTTGTATCACTTGTTAAAATCCCCACAAACTTTAATTATTTTCACATAACAACCTTACAAAGTTGTACCTGTTGTCCACCTCTCGCTAATTCAGTTGAATCCTGGTCGTGATTTACAATTGAGAAGACCCAGGCCTTGTTAGAAGCAATGGTAAAGTAAACCCAATTAGACCTCATATTAACAACTAAATGAATCACCAATATAAAAAATTAAATGAATCAACTTAACAGGGCTTTATTTCTTTGAATCATTGTATGGTTTAAGTTTAGAGCTGGAACTTACAACAACTCAATCCTTGAACCATTTACCCGCCAGATGTGTGTATAAAATGGTGTCCGATACAATTTAATTGTAACATAGTATTCCGCAAAATGAAATGAGTCAGTATTCAACTCCCATCAAAAGTTTTGAATCTCAACCAGTAAATCACAGGCCATACTTTGGCTTTAAGAAAAGTGTGAGAATGACCTCCTCGCAGTGTTTTTGGGTAAGCAAGTATGACAGATTGAACTGGAAAAATTAAGGATCACCATTGATGGCTCTGTAAAGATATCAAAAACCCATAAAGAGGTGAAATGACAAATCTACAACACCGAACACAAAGAACATAATTCTCTTGCCGATTTAACACTAAAAAGACATATACAACTTAAAAATGAAAAACAAAATGTAAACCAAAAAAGAAGAAAGCCAAATTGAATTACATATAGTCATATTTACTGACATCGAACTAACTAAATTAGGAAAAAGACATACAGATGCCGCAAAACAAAACCAAGGTCACTAACGAAATGTATTTAAGCTAAAAGATTCTCAGACATCTTTCAGGCATTTATACAATCATGTTGGACTCAGTAGAATGGGTTTAATTATAATAATTTCTAGAACAGTGCCAACACTTAGAGAGGAATAAACTCATAAAGAAATCGAGTTCCAAAGATGGAGTTTATATTCATTTGTTTACATAATCCTATTGGAAGCATTTGTGAGGAATCAAAACTCTACCCAACACTAATTCGAGATGGTAAACTTGCTACAATTGCAATTGATAGATAAACTTACCTATTGTGAGAGAACCAAACTTTCAATCAAATTATCAAGACCTGCAAAATTTAAATAAAAATCAAATACTTCAACAAAAACATCAACATATAATTTCAAATAGAAAAATTGGAAATGGGTAACTTTCTGTATTTTCTACCTGGATCTGTCGACGATGACGGAAAAAACCCTAAACTAACAAAAGAAAGAAAAGTGAAAAGAGTTTATTTATTATGGCATTAATTACACAATAATAACGCCTCTCACGTTGATAGCGTTGCTGCTGGATAGGGAATTTTGAAACGGCTACGGCTGAATAAGAAGAGAAATGGAAACAAAACTCAGAACAATATATGAAAAGTGTAATCGGGTAAGAATATGTGGAGAAATCTAGGCCGCACTTTATAAACCCAAAATGTGGATATCCGTCCAAAATACTGGCTCCATCATGACCGTCATTTATGTGTCGAAACTATAGAGTGCCGTCGATGTAGGAAAACACCATTATCCCTTATAATATCAATTAACTATGAGGCAGTTGTCTTTTTGGGGGAGACAAAGAGTGGTGGGATGGATTTTGGGAAAGACAATTAGTGGTCGTGATGTTTTAATCCAACAGGAAAAAATCTGCAACTTCGGTTAACTAAAATGGATAGCTATCTACCGTCCATTGAACTCTGTTGGTTTGTATCCATTAGGGTTTTATTTTAATAAACGGTTAACTAAACGGATGCAACCCACTACCATCTTCAGTTGCCGAAACCATTTCATAACTTACTCAACTTACGTGATTCTGTCTTATAAATTCCAAACTGCTATACCATTTTTCTCATGTCTTCGTTTTTCATCGGTGTGTTTCTCATTCAGTCTGTGATTCTGTCTTATAAATTCCAAACTGCTATAGAAACTGATTTCTAGCAGATATGTATGCGGTGAAATATACGCAAAACTATATCTATCGAAGACGTGATCGCACGAAAGTGGTGTTAAGGTCTGTGTCCACCGATTCGTCAACCATAGGGATCCTCAAATTTATGCACAACTACATATACAGGAGCCATAAGTGCACCAAAATCGTGCTAAATAGAGTGTCCGGAAGCGAAGCCACCAAGTCAATTAGTACGATTGCATTTGCAAGAAAGCTGATGCAGTTTAACAAAGAAGAGGAACAGATTCGGAGATGGGACGCAGCCCTGCAAATTGAAAACCTTAGAGCAGAGAAGTTATCCAGTAAAGAAGATAACTATGTTGATAAGAACCTGGCGGTAAATTTATTAAACTTCTAAATTGATTTGTCAGTAATCGGTGTGCTTATTTCTTGCTTACTTATTTCGGTCAGTCTTTATGGAATGCTTATCAGTCTAATAATAATAAGGTACAATGGACGTCCGGAAAACGTGGTTTCTTCTTGGACAACAATTATCCATATACGGGGAGGTATGTTAAAATTGATTGATTAAGTTTTAAGGCTTAAATGGGTTTTGTACTTTTGTTTCTGACGATTTCTTTTTTAATAGCAGATGGACATGGGCTTGGACTACACGGTAAAAATTCTCATAGTTTAGAGTATTTTTTGAATGATTAAACTCACATCTGATGCGAATGTAAATTTGAAATGCAGATTAAGTATTTATGTAGAAATGGTGTGCTGATCGACTTCCATGATATGAAGGTTTATCTCTTTCATGTTTGATATATGTTTATTAAAATTTTCTATCCTATTACAAGCCTTTCTGAGAACTGAAATTTCTATGATGATGACAGTCCATTGAGGACGAGCAGATCATTACTGAGGAAGGGGAAATAAAATATGTTGTGACTTCGGAGGTAGAAACCACGTTACACAGACTTCTATCGCCTACTTTCTAATACACTTCTATCGCCTGCATTACATTTCTATCGCCTACTTTACACTTATGTTTGGATTTTACACTTCTATCGCCTACTTTCTAATACAAATTATCCATGTTTGTAGAAAGATCGGCAAATGGGAGACCGGGTATATCTTAGTTTGTATTACGGGAGTGAATGGAAACAAAAGCACAAGGTAAAATATTAAGTTTGTGGCCAAAAAATTATTTATGAAATGAATAGAACTTATGAATCACTTATTATCAGATTGGAGACACGTGCTCCTCATTGGAGACACGTGCTCCTCATAAACACTTTTACATTCTCAAACTGGTGAAGAAAATGTACCCTAAAAATGGATAAATAGCAGCTGCGACAATTGAGAGGTGTTTAGATTCTTTGCAGAATTCTATGCACTGTACTGCGACAACATCGTATTATGTATTTTAAATGTTCTTCAAAAATCAGATCTGTGTATTTTTTACGTTTTATGTGAAAATTTGGAAATGTATGCACTACACTGCGACAAGATGGTCTTATGTATTTTGAATGTTCATCAAGAAAAAGATCTATGTATTTTTAATGTTTATATAAAAGTTTAGATTATTTATGTAAACGGAGGGCACCTTGCTTAGTCTAATGTTGCTTAGTGCTTAACTGACATGGCTCAAATCAAATTTCCCTTTAATTATTCAACTCATTAGTTTGAGAACTATTTGGTTTGGTAACATTAACTTTAAAAGAACAGGAAATAATGACGTAATATGGGTGTGCTTAGTCTAATGTTACTTACTGCTTAACTGACATGGCTCAAATCAAATTACCATTTAAGTATTCAACTCTTTAGTTTGAGAACTATTTGGTTCCGTAACATAAGATTTAAAAGAACCGGAGATAATGGCGCAAATGGGTGTGCATGAGGCGGTATTGAATGGAGTACATTAATGAAGACTGTTGGGTGAAATCCAAATCAACTATTGACAAAAGAATCAAGATATGATCCCATCTAATGATAATTACATTTAAACAATGAATCTGGTAGAGCAATTATTGGACCTTTTGACCGTCCCGTTTTAGTAACAGTTGAAATTGCAAAATTCAAATTAAAAAGAAATTTGAAAAACTAAATAATCAATAACTGTTGACACCCACGGCCTTGCAGTTTTGTGGATTTATAATAGGGAGCAGTTCCAGATAATGCAGTTTTCTTGAGATCATTACTCTATAAATACACTGATTTGGTGCGTTTAAAATAATTTTTTTAAAAGTTCATGTTGTGGAAGGTTTAACATGTAAGTAGAAGTCAGTATTACGACAATTATTTAACCATTCTATTGATCAATCGGTTTATTTACTGCATTACGAATTTTTTTTATCATGCATCTTTCGTGCTCTCTTCTATTTACTTTCTTTGATTTAAGCTAATCCAGTTCAAGGTTAGTAAAAAAAATGAAAAACGGAAATACCAAATGGTTCTTTAGTAAATGGAATTTTTTGGGTTATCAAATTCATGGATGAAAGGTACACTGCAGGACAAAAATACTATCCTTCATCAACTCTGATCTAATGATCAATGACGCAAAAAAGAAGTTCACCAGTTTTTCATGGTGGGAGGCACTAGGATCATCCGCTATCTGACGAGAGCATATTTCAGAAAACAAAAAAAATTAAAAAAAATGATTATTAACTATAAGCATTTGTTCATGAATGCAGGAGACACGCGAATCATGAAAATCAAGGAAATGATGGAGTTCACGTGTTCCATAATGGTCAGAATTTGGCTACCCGACCAAATGTATGCCTAGTTTTTTTTTTTAAGTTGTTTGTTTTATACTGTTCAAGTTTTTGAGTTTAACGATTTCATGGATTGTCAGAGGAGGGTATTGGTACAACAACGGAGGCCTGCAAGAGAACGTGTAGAAGACGACACAATAACACAAGTCAATGCAGATGTACGGGATCATCACACAGGACAACCACAACATGCAAAAAGTTGTCTTGAAAGAAGGCCAACAACATTGAATGAGTCACCAGTCCAGAGGCGTCGATGTAATACAGAAAGTGAACATCACGCAGAAGATCATCATAGCAGAGAGACCCAAGTAATGTTCACAACTATATATTCTACATAGGAAGTTTTGTAGCTGCGACCAATAATAATTGTGCAATTTGAAATTCAAATCACATTATTTTTAATAGTTGCAGCTTCCACATGGTCCAAGGCAAAGGACGACAAATATAGGAATACCAAACGAAGCTACAAATGTTTATGTATTTTTCCGCCTTTAAAGTTTAATTAAATACTATTTGTTTTATCCTTGGACAAACAAACAACTCTAATGTTCCTAAAAATGATTAAAAAATCCCAATTTTTTAGTTAACCTACTTTAATATCTATGTTATCAGCATCAATCAGTTGCATATTGCGAACGACATGAAAATTTGCATAGTGACACAACAGCGGAACATCACCAGCGGTGTGTTGTTGCGGGAGCACCAACGACGCAAAATATATATCTAACATCGCCAACAACATCTCGAAGATAAGCAGCCTAGAAGCGGCGCCGTGAGAAAGAAAAACAACTCAAAGAGATGAGAGAACAAGAACGTCGTGAGAGAGAAGCACAAAATGAAACGGAAGCAGATGCAGAACGACGACGAATACTGAAGGGAAAGGGAAAAGTTGTTTGCGAAGAGGTGCGTAGATACTCAGTAACGTGTTTGTCAAACTTCGGCACGACCATTTCAATATTTAATACTTTGATTTCCAAAACTGTAGAATCCTCAACTGAAACGGATGCGATCAAGTGAAATATAAATTAGAGAAAGGGAGGCTATGCGCTCAAGTGGTATACAAATTAGAGAAAGGGAAGATACACCATATGCACATGAACATGCAGAGTCTGGCGAAGAGGTGAATTAAAAAAATTACATTTTACACATACACAATTATCATTTTTAAGTTTTAAAATATAAAAATATTCATGCGATGACAAAATTTACAATGCAGACGGCTATATTACATAGGAAAGTTAGTGTCACATCAACCGATCAAAACATTGAAATGTAAGGATTAATTTGAAGATAGAGATTGCATTATTTATTTTTAGTTTCGTCTAAACTAGATTCCTACTTCTCATTATGCAGGTCGTCTGTTGGAGAAGATGATGTTGTGTCAGATGATTACGAAAATGATGAAGTAGATTACGACAGTGATGAATTATGTGATACAACTACAACTGAGAACCGGGGAGATGCTCTTACTACTGATGTGCGCAATTTTCCGGGACAAATGGATGTCAAATGTCATCACTGCGGGGCATTTCACTGGATGGCAGAAAAACTCACAAATTCGTCTTTAATAAACCCGAAATTTGGATCATGTTGTCTCCAAGGAAAACTTCGCCTACCGTTACTGCGTGAACCACCTATAGCATTCAGAGAATTGTTTGACGGAACCAACGCCGAATCAGTATCGTTTCGGACATATATTCGAGAGTATAACACGGCAAATGCATTTACTAGCCTTGGATGCAAAGTAGATACAAGAGCTTCTAAAGGGAGAGGTCCGAGACCTTTATCAATACATGGGGAGTTGAGACATTTAACCGGCGGTGTTTTACCAGCTCCTGGGACTAAGAGGAGGGAGGTTTACTCCCAATTGTACATCTACGATCCAGCTTTTTTCATTGTTTGTTCGTGGAGAACGAAATCCTGAGTTAAATATGAATGTCCTACAGACAATTCAGAATACTATGCTCCAATTCAATGTTTTTTATACCAAGTATCGTCAGGATTATGCAATTTTAGACCACATGAGCCCGATCGACCAGAATATAAGAGTTTCCCTTCAATATAACAAGTCAACTGATATTAGGCGTTATAATCTTCCGACATCAGATGAGATTGTGGTTATCGTTCAAGAAATAACTTATAAGGAGACTGGGGTGCGAGATATTATATTGCATTTGAGAGAAAACAACGGGTTGAAACAAATTTCGGAGTGTCATCCGGCGTACTTTCCTTTACATTATGTTTTACTATTTCCTTTTGGTGAGATGGGATGGTCACCGACAATGAGGCAATGGGATGCAATCACCCAAACATATACGAAAACCAAATTATCTCAAATGGAGTATTACAGTTACCGCATATTTGAACGCACCGGAGAATATTCCACCATCTTAAGAGCCGGAAAACTATTTCAAGAGTTCTTAGTTGATGCATGGGCAGCGACAAAGCAGAGTAAGTTGGCATTGCTTAGATTCAACCAACCAACTTTACGTTCTGACCAGTACAATTACATTGCTGATATGACAAATGTCGATTTGAATCCAGGTGATAGAGGTAATCCTTTTATTTTACCATCTTCACACACTGGGAGCTGAAGGCATATGAACGAGATATATCAGGATTCGATGGCTATTACACGTTTTCACCACCATCCAGACATTTTTCTTACAATGACTGCAAACCCAATTGGCCAGAAATAAGAAATGCACTTATTGGCGATCAAAGTGTCACTGATCGCCCTGATTTGGTGGCTCGAGTTTTTGAGCTGAAAAGAAAAGCATTGATGAAAGAAATAAAGGAAAAAAGGTGTTTGGCACGGTTGTCGCCCATGTTTATACAATCGAGTTTCAGAAACGTGGGCTACCACATATGCATGCTCTTATATTTTTAAAAGACTCGGAAAAAATTTGTACGACAGTCATGGTTGATAGATTTGTTTCTGGTGAATTTCCTGATGAGAAAAATTACCCAATACTATTTGACACCGTAAGAAAATGTATGGTTCATGGTCCATGTGGAGAACGAGATCCAGGTGCAGCATGTATGTCAAAAGGAAAATGTACGAAAGGATATCCAAAGAAGTACACTGACACAACAACTTTGGACGAGGGTGGGTATCCCAGTTATCGTCGTTGTCGGGATGGAATAGAAGTAACTGTCAGAAACAACAAAAAGGCGTATAATATAGATGTTGTACCCTATAACCCGCATCTGTCAAGAATGTTCAATTGCCACATCAATGTTGAAATATGTGCAGGCATAAGAGCTGTAAAATATATTAACAAATACATTCATAAAGGGGTAACCGAGCTACGATGGTTTTGGGAGAATATAACGAGATTCAACAATATATTGATGCAAGGTCATTGGACCACCTGAGGATGTATGGCGTTTACTTGAGTACCACTTGCATGAAGAATATCATGTTGTACAACGGTTGGCAATTCATTTACAGAATAAGCAACGGGTTGTTTACAATGCAAGGAAATCAATGACCTCGGTTATACGAACAACACAAGAACATAAGGCGACTTTGATGGGTTATTTTGAGAATTATGCTAAAAATCCTACTGCCCAGTCCTATACTTATCAAGAGTTCCCGCAACACTTTGTATGGAATAAAAAGGCTAAAGAGTGGAAAATTAGACAACAAGGATTTGCAATTGGAAGAATGTATTTTGTTAGCCCTAACGCTGGAGAGTTGTACTACTTACGTATGTTACTCACAACTGTTAGAGGTGTTAATTATTTTGAGGACTTGAAGACTGTAAGTAATGGAGACATAGACGAGGTGCACAATAAGTTTCAAGATGCATGTATTGCACTTGGGATTTTAGCACATGATGGAGAATCAAAAAAATGTTTTCAAGAAGCAGTGGTTATGCAAACTGGAAATCAGCTGAGAAAACTATTTTGTATTATCCTATCGCAATGAAATCCATCAAGACCGGAAGTGTTGTGGGCGAAATTTGGAATGAATATATGTGATGATCTACCACATAGATTGCGAACAATGTTTAACATCCAGAATCCAACAGATGAACTGGCAATGGATTACAGATTATACATGTTGGATCAACTACTTCAACGATCTGGAAAAAAACTAGAAAAATATGAATCAATGCCGAGACCAAGACATGATTGGGGTCAAATAGTAGGTAACAGATACATTTGGGACCATAGACAACTTCAGTTTTCATTAAGTGATTCGGTGATTCAGTCAGATATTGAGAAATTGAATGTCGCACAATGTTCGGCATACAATGCGATAGTGGATTCAGTGAATGATCGCAATGGATGAATGTTTTTTCTGGATGGCAGTGCAGGGACTGAAAAAACTTTTTTGTACAACACAATGGCAAGAAGATGTCGTAAACATGGAAAAATAGTCTTAATTGTTGCTTCATCTGGTATCGCTTCACTACTTCTTGGTGGAGGTCGAACGACACATTCCACTTTTAAGATTCCATTTGAAGTCCAAGACGATAACAGTATTAGTATTAGTAAAGACTCGGATTATGCCCAGCTGCCTAAAGAAGAAAGATTGATCATATGGGATGAAGTTTCAATGCAACATAGATTTTGTGTGGAAGCAGTTGATCGCCTACTTCGAGATATTCGCAGTGATGACAGACACTTTGGAGGTGTAACAGTCGTCTTGGGTGGATACTTTAGACATACTTTACCAGTGGTCTCGAATGCAAGTCGAGAACAAACTGTTGGAGCATCTATAAGAGGTTCATTGATTTGGTATTACATTACTGTCTTGACGCTAAACCAAAATATGCGATTGGAGTAGGAACCGAAAAAATTTGGAGTTTGCTGACTACTTGCTTGAGGTAATGAAATTTCATTAAATAAAACTATATTTATCGTAGACATAACTATTTTAAATATGATTAATTGGTATGTATATTGGAACGAACACTGAAGAGGTTGTTAATCTGCCATCGACAATGGGTAGATGTCAAAACATGCATGAGCTAATATCTTCGGTGTATCCTCTGTTCGGAATGGATGAACCAATGTCACCCGAATACTTAACCGAGAGGATCATTTTATCTCCACGTTATGAAGACGTCCATAAGATTAATATGGATGCATTAGAAAGATTACATGGGGAGACTTACACGTATTTTGCTGCTGACAAAATGATTCGGGATGATCATAGAAGGGATTCGGATTTTACAACTGAATTTCTCAACAATTTAAGTCCATCAGGATCACCTCCATTTAAGCTAGATCTCAAAGTTGGATGTCCCATTATGTTGCTGAGAAATCTAGCACCGAAAGTAAGCCTTTGTAATGGTACAAGACTGGTGGTGACGAGGTGCGGACGACACGTGATTGAAGCTAAAATCATAACCGGAGAAAAAGCTGGTGAAGTAGTGTTCATCCCTAGAATAACTTTTCAACCTTCAGCTTCAGAGCTAAACATGCAAATGGAAAGACGTCAATTCCCCATACGCGTTGCATATGCGATGACTATTAACAAATCCCAGGGACAATCGGTGAAGTGTGTGGGCATTGATTTACGTGCTCCAGTATTTAGTCATGGCCAGCTATATGTCGCATTGTCCAGGTGTACTGCTGCAAGGAGAATTACTTTATTATTTCCAAATGAAACAAATGTGTCTTTAGATCCGATAAAAAAAAATGTAGTGTATCATGAAGTATTATTGTAGAATTTGATGCTTCTTTTAATTTTAAAAGAAGTAATGGTACATGTAATTTTTAATATTGCTTTATATTGGATGATTTTATTAGTTTGTTACTTTAGTATTTGGTGAAAAAACAAACTCCCAGCATAAAATATTCTCAAGGCTTGCACCAATCCATATTTGGTGAAAACACGACTAAAATTAAAACAACAACACGCCGAAGACGTACGAGAGGTTGAGACCAGGCCGAAGGCCTGGTTGATACCCTAATAGATATATCTTTTACAAGTTCATTAAGCCCGCACAAATTGCACGGGCTAGTTTATTATTTACTCAATCATTTCCTTCTCTAGCTTTCATATATCTAGGTATCCACATATATAGTCCCAAATAACGCATTGCCCTTGTTACACAAAAGTGGATTTCTGATCAAGATATGGTAGCCACACTAAGATGATTAACGTGACTCAAACTGGTCAAAGGTTGATCTTCTTTCATATTGATCAACTAAAAATAGTTATCCAAAATATAGTGTATAACGATAAAAGTCTAAATTTTTGTCCCAAAAAAAAAAGAAAAGACTATAAAAGCCTAAATTCATAATTGTATTCTTATTTGGTGATGTTAATCCAAGCTGATGATGTATAAAAAGAATAGATGTAAACGTTCATACTGCAACTCCGAAAATAAATTGGAGACATCATACAAACAAAGAGTTGTCCAAATTGTCTGGCCACTCATCAATACATTCAATGCTTCCTAATGTAAGGATTGGCTATGCAATAAATATAGAGAGTAACCTACTTAGATGATCTATTACCGGAGTTATCGAGTTCATCAAGTTATGTACAACAAAATAAAAACCTTCGGAATTACTGAATTACATCATACTTGTTGCATTTTCGAATGCAACCAGGCTTTTCGTTACAGCGTAAGATTCGTTACTTCCCGATGCTATTTCACCTTCAACGATGCCCCGAGTCAATGCCAGCTAAACAATTTGTAACTATGTGCAGAACTTGATGAACTGTTTCTAATTATAAGATTCCTCATCATATTTTTTATTCTTTACTAATAATGTGTATAAATTAAAGCCTGGAAATGCTTCAATTGTTCGGGTGTAATTTTCAACTTATAGCTTTTGATCAAGTCTGCCTAGTTTCATTTAAAATTTAAAATGAAACTGTTACTTACTGTAGTAGCTAGCAAATTACTGCCTCAGAGTGAGACACAGTTCCTACACTATTATCAACAAAAATGTGCATCACATTGTAGCCAAAACTTTCAGCATGCTCACTACAGTTTTCTGTCGCACATATTCTTGCATATTGCCCATAAATCAACACGAAAATTTGGATCATGGAGAAATAAACAAAGACACCCATCTAATGCTCCAAGTTCTGGTTCTTTGACGACATCTTCATTTTCAACACCTACTGGGTAACCCATAACATCAAATTTGTCATCACAAATATCAAAAGAACGATGACATCAGGACATTCTTGCGAAAAATGTTCAACTCCTACATGGCCAACCAATGAGGTCATCCATGAACAATTGTATCCGAACGTCTAAAATTACATGGAAATAACAAGGTATAAATTTATGAAAACGTCTTTGATCCTAGATTATGTACCTAAATTCCATCCCTACTTGGGGATCCGATACAGCCCACAAATTTAGTCGATTTGTAATCATCAATCTTACGATCATAACAACGCACGAGATAGGTTTTTGTCTTGACGTTTCTTACTATTTTAATTTTCTCTCTTTCGGAGTTGAAGTGTTGAACACCCCAAGGCATCGAACATTGTCTTAACACAAATTGATTGTGCTGATTGATATTGGATGTTGATGGCGACATTAAAAATAATTAAATCCTCTAAAATATCTCATCTAAAGTGTGTATCGTGCAAGCTCTAGAGTGTTGCTTCAGTAACCCAATCCTGTTACATGATGTTCTATAAGATCATCAGGACACGAATAAGTTAATGTACAAAATTTAAGTTGATTATAAACATTTAAGACCAATTGGTGAAAGATATTTATTCCTTGAATCACTTGATGTAATTAGTACTGTTATGTGATAGGATGTATCTTCCATGAATGCGTTTATATCTCTGGGTATCACAGCTGATGTTCTATAAGATCATCAGAACACAAATATGTTAATGCACAAAATTTAAGTTATAAACATTTAAGACCAATTGGCGTAAGATATTTATTCCTTGAATCACTTGATATCATTAGTACTGTTATGTGATAGGATGTATCTTACCATGAATGCCTTTCTATCTCCTGGTATCACAACTCAAGATTCCCAACTTTAATCGTGAAATAGAAGGGTTATTTTGATTTTGGTACTCAAGTTTTGACCAACTTTACTGTTTGGTCTAACATTTATCCAGCTTGGTGTTTGGTACTTGGAAATGACGTTGACCCGCGTGGATTCGGTTTGACCTAACACCAAGCTGGACAAATGTTAGACCAAACAACAAAGTCAAACCGAGTCCACGCGGATCAACGTCATTTCCAAATTAGTACACAAATGGTGGAACAAACTTAAACCCACTATGTGTTCGCCGCTGCTTCTTTTACGCTTTAAGTTTACATCCCTAAGAGCAACTGCAATGGACGACTAAACCCAAATTTTCAGTCGAGTGGGCTGGCGTAGTGGGACGGACCATCGATCAAAATTTGATCAAAGAGTAAAATCCAGACCAAATTTGGTCTGCAATCAGGACCAAATCCAAATATAGTCGGGCGTTGATATAATCTCCGCTACACATCGGGCGTTGATATAATCTCCGCCATTCATCGGGCGTTGATATAATGTACGCCTGAAACGGGGCGTTGATATAATGTACGCCTGAAACGGGGCGTTGATATAATGTACGCCCGATGGGGCGTTGATATAATGTACGCATGAAACGGGCGTTGATATACTTAACGCCCCACTTTCACAAATTTTCAAAACTTACATGGGGCGTTGATATACTTAACGCCCCATTTTTTTCTTTTTTCAAAACTTACATGGGGCGTTGATATACTTAACGCCCCATTTTTTTCTTTTTTCTTTTTTTTTTCTTTTTTGTTTGTGAAGCGTAGAACAATACCAACGCCCCACTCGCGCGTTATCTTTACCAACGCCCCATTCGGGCGTTATCTTTACCAACGCCTGATCCCAGGCGTAATGTTTATCAACGCACGACCAAATATACTCTTTTCCCACTACGCCACATGACGGACTAAACCCAAATTTGGTCTTTTTTTTTAGTCTTTGGTCTTTGGTTTTACTCGCACCATTGTGGACGCTCTAATGACGTTTCTTTCTTACACGCAACTGTACATACGGTGGAGATGTTCAAGTGAGAGAAAATTAAAAAAACCAAAATCCAAAAAAGCGAAAATGAAGACCTGAACTTGAAATGCAGATACGAAGGTATTTGATATCCTTCCGAAAACATTGCAAAAGAATAGGGGTTTGCTGATAGGGGTTTATACCATTGGCATGATTATTTATACAACTGAATAGTCGTGCCGATAAAGCCTAAGGTCATGTACGGAAACAGTTATTTGCTTGAATCTTTCCATGTATTCTGTGAGATAACAATCTCAACCAAAAGACGCGTCTCTTCTGTTACGCAAAGATAGAATGGGATGACAGCTAGGCAGGTTCCTATTGGTTTTCCTAAAATTTTGTGTGCCATGTGGCGCTCTATATTGGCACCATCCGTCAAGATAAATGTAGGGACGTCACATCAGCATAATCATTCTCCTTTATATAAAGAAGTATTGATGCTTTGTGTACATTTAATTCTTTCATTTATTTGTTTTTAGAATGTTATCCAAACAAACACATGACATAATATCTCAAAAATCTTTGAGCTTTTGTAATTACACTCCAAAAACTTCTTTTTATAATTGTTTTTTTTTATAAAATTATCTGCAAACAAATCTTCCAGAATCTTTTATTCTTCAATATTGCATTCCAAATGTGTTGGAATCATGTGAATCATACAGATCTTCCGGACAAGTTTCTAATTTCAATTTCATTTTTCTTTGTAATGGTTTTCTCATACCTATTAGAGATTTTTCATAGCCTTAAAGTCGATTCCTGCGAATGCTATGATCTTTTCAAATACATCAAAGGCGATTCTTCCCTATATGTGTGATTCTACAATTCTACGATGATCAACAGATACTAAATATGATACTCATAATGGTGTCTTGTGCTAATTATTCCCTTTTGGGATATTTCCATCTTGATTAAGAAAACAACAAGGAGGAAGATAAATTCTTCAAATCAAATGAAAAAATGTTAACATAAAGGCAAGGGGCAATCTCTGAAGTATCATCAATTTCCTTTTTGAAAATTAACTACTTAATAGGATTTATGTATCACAATTTACTTATTATTGCGATACACTACACCTATATTTTATTTTATTTTACATCAATATATGTTAACACATGTATGTGCAATCTTTCTAATCAATGAAATGAGGATTACTATTTTCTTCAAAAAAAATAAAAATTAATATCTCAAGAACAAGATTCTGTAGCAAAAAAGGAATCAAATTTCTGTTTATTAACCACAGAGAGTACAATCTATATATTATGATAAACCAATAACAGTGATATTGTCAAGGACAACTTAGCAAGGTGCAAACTTAACTATAACTGTCCTTGTTTCTGGTCCAACATTATTTATCATACCAAATTTGTAAAAAAGAAATTTAACCTATTTATGTCAAGCATTCCAACCAGTTAATTTATTTTTAACCCATTTATATAATTTGATTTCAAAGTCTAGTCATAATTCGTTAATATTGTTACCAACAATTTTGTTTTACCCGGGTATAAGATAATTTTTAGGCTAAAACATGTTGTTTCTTATTTAAAAGCAAAAAAAAAATTCTTGTCAACAAAATTACTTCCAATTTTTCTTCCATAAACTAAACATTTCTTTCAGTAGACACTTTACATTGTTGATTGTGTTTGTTTTAGATTTTACTTCTCTATCTATCTCGAATATATTCTATTTTTGTGAATCAGAATTGGCAACTATCCAAGCGGTTTGCTTCTAAAAGTTCTCACGACCTTCGAACTCCTGGCATATTGGTGACATTCCAGTTATAATCAGGGAAAAATCCCCTGGATAGCCTAGATATTTTCATATGTTATTCATGTTGAACAAGAGCGATATTAATTTAGGGTTACTTTTTATTTGGTACTTAGGGTTTGACCGATTTTGGTGTTTAGTCTAACATTTATCAAGGTTAGCTATGTTGTGAAAGGCGCCCTAGACGCTCGCCTAAGCGCTCTAAGAAAACGAGTCGCCCAATAAGGAGCGCCTAGGGCCTAGGCAGTAAAACGCCATAGGCGCTTTTGTTTCTTTTAATTTTTTTTCACCTCGTGCGTAACACGAACATAGCAGGTTAGGGAAATTTCTATGGTTGTGGACAAATATGTTTTTTGTTGAGCCACGTGGATGAACCAACTGTGTTTTCCACTATAGAAAACTAGATAAAAATGAAAGGATTTGGTTTCCAAGGCCCTACTAATATTTCTTTTTGATAAAAAATATTTTATAGGATAAAGGTAAAATATAAAATATAATATTTGGGTGAGATAAAATAGGATGAAGTGAGATAAAATAGGATAAAAAGTAGTAAATAAATCGGGTGTTGTACTTCGCGTGAGTGGAAGAGTCGCGGGCATACGAGGAAGAGCCGCGGGCGTGTAAGGATGGTCCACGCGTTTTTGGTTCAACCGCCAGCGAGTGTTCCACGATCGCCCGACCTTCAATCATACGCACGTCTCTTCTTCCAACTCACTCATTGTTCATCCGTTTTTCATGTTTGTTGAGTCCATATAGTAATTGGGATAAAAGGGAGGGGCAATTTGGAAATTTCCAGGGTATGACACCAAACCACCAATCCAATCTTTTTGTGTCTAATTGGAAAAAAAATCATGTCCAAAATTGACACAAAGTCACCATATATAGAATCCTCCATCGCTTCGCTTGGTCGGCCTAACTAGGATATGCTACACTGAGATAATATATATGCACATCAATAAAGATTTAGTTAGTATTAAATTATTTGTACCAAATCAAAAATGCATAGCCGACCGTCCCGTGCTCATCAAATTAAAAACTAATTGCTAAGGGGTGAGGGAAGCCCCGCGCGTACCAAATAAAAATCTGAAAAATTACCCGGTGCGTAGCACATACATAATTATAAATCTAATCCGAAAGTTCCACTAAATTAAATTAGAATCCAAACCCATTAACAACCCTAGTGTAGGAAGTCAAATTCTAACTAGTCGTGTTCAGGCAATAACCAATTTAAAGTCGTCGATGGAAGTTGTTTCTTAAATATCATCGTGATTCTAGAGACGAATATTGATGAACTGGTGAGCCTCACCCTTAATTAGTTCCCTCACCGGCAGCAGAGAAACCGTAAGGAGTGAATAGTTCACGAGGAAGACAAGAAAGAAATGTCCGGTAGTTACAGGTGCTTAAAGAGAACATGGCTCTTATTATATACACATACTATACGCACCTAACCTTGTGCAATTGCTCATGTTACCAGGTTATTCCGTTTAATTTAATTTTATCTCCAACCCATTAATGCATATAATTTTGGTTAATCATGAATTTTTTAAAGATTAGTTGGATCATTGACTTAAGTGTAGTAAATGGAACAATGTTTTGCATAGAGCCTTCTCCTAATTCAGACTTTTGTTTTTCTCTTTCTCTGTCCTCCCTTCTAACGGAATCAACATTCCAAAGAATTCCAATCAAATTCGGAGTTTATTCAAAATGGGAAAAGGTTTTCTCATCTACAATATCTTCTCTGTGGCGCTTCTTCTTATTCTCACCACGATGATTTTCTCTACTGCCAATGCCGTGGCGGGTAAGTATTTTATCTCCACTAGACTATTTCACTAATGAGGTGGAATCACGTTTTTCTTTTATGGGGATGTCAAAATAACAATGGCAGTAGTATCATGTTTGTGAACAACTGCTATTATAACTAATTTTGGGTTTTTGATACTACGATGTCTTATTGGTGGGTTCCTAGTAAATTAGAATAAAAATTGAGATAAATTGTTTTCCCCATTGCTAATCTATGAAATTCGGCACTAATATTATTTTCGGAAAATGGGTCACTTGTCCAAAATATTTTAAAACATGATTCTAATGGACGAGTAAAAATTATTATGGGTGAAATGGACACTAACAAAACAACAAGAATGAAATTGGGTTCATCTTAGCTTAAACTTAAAAAATATTGTGGATGAAACTGGATGCATCCTTATGTAAATTGAAAATAAGAAAAACTATTTGAAAATAAGAAACTGTTATTGTCCATTTAAACAGTATCAAATTTTACATGTCTTTTTCACCCAGAAATTATTGATTTTAATCTTTTAAACCAATTTTGTGTATTGTTTTTTATTTTTAACAATAACTTATGTAAATTATTTGCAGGCCCTGGCTCTGTTATTGGTGCAATCAATCAAGCGATAGATGACTTGACGGAATTCATCTGGGTGGCGACAGTTCTGAAAATGGTAATTAGCTAGCAATGGAGGGAACTATGTTGACACCGGCCCTTAGCTCTCCTCACGTTCACAGAAGAGCTATCTGCATTTTTTTTTAACTTTTTGTATTTAGCACGTATTGTGTTCCCTGGTGCCATATGCATCTTCTTTTCTTGATTTTAGCATCATGCGCATTTTCTTCTGCTTGTTCTTTTTTTTCCCCTTCTTTTGGTGATTCTAACTTCATGTATTTCCCTTTTTCACCAATTAATTCATTTAAGATTATCAACCAAAATAACAAATAGTGTAATATCAATAATTAAGCAATTAACTATTTCATGTATCCATTATCGTCCATGTTATCTTGTTGGGGTAGCAGGAGTGTGTACAATTAGACTCGAACATCGAACAACAAAGTTTCCCTTCTTGGATTATGTTCTATGTATTTAGATTGGACTTTATTTAGCGGTCCACAGGATGTATAATCTAACGGTACGTGACACCCTTTATTAAAATTCAATTTAATTAGGTAACTGTCAAGTGAAAGGATTAAACGAAACGTAAAATGGGTTATTTGTCCAAATATTTTTAAATCACGGTTTAAATGGACGAGTAAAAAATGGTTTGGGTGAAATGACCAAAAAAAAATAAATACGGATGAAACTGGTTTCATCATAGCTTAAATTTAAAAAATAGCAAAGATGAAACTGGATATATCTTGTGTAAATTAAAAATAAGAAAAAATATTTAAAAATGGGCACGATAAAACTGGTTACATCCTGCCTATTTTTACATTTTTGTCCATTTAAACAGTATCAAAATCTAACTGTTTATTTCACCCAGAAATTGTTGATTTTGGTCTTTTTAATCAATTTTGTGTAAACGAAAAACATGAGCAAATGCAGGTCATTAGGTAGGACTCAAACACAGCACTGGCCACGAAACTGGAACAATAAGTGAAAGGATTAAACGAAAAGCATGAGCAAATGCAGATGCCTTTTTTTTATTTAAGCGACAAAAAAGAAATGCGTTTTTCCATTAAGCAACAAAAAAGAAATTCGCTCATCAAAAAGAAAGAAAGAAAGAAAGTGGAATACATGAAATTTGAACCACAAAATGCAACGTGACCGTTTGGAGCTAGAGGTAACAGAGTTCCCTGCTGCCTGCGGCTGGGCGACGCGTGGACCTTTGTTAATGAATCACACCTGTTGGAAGGATATCCATCTCGCACGATGTTGGAAGGATATCCACCTCGCACGATGAGTTTATTGTACTAACTGTGTGATCAAGGCTCGAAAACATTGGTAGCAATCTTACGGCTACCACCACTCTTACTGCCAACACTAGTCAAGCCGCCAAACAAGACATCACTCTGCTTGCCGTTGCACCCCAATTGCAGTGTGGCTTCCTCTGCCAATGCGGGAATTACCAACTGACATAACAGGTCCCTAGGAACAAGTTCTGCAAATAATTTATATACGTTACTGGAAAATAAAAATAATTTTGATGTCGAATATTAGAGCAAGTCTTATGGTGGAAGAGTTTCATCTTCCATCTTCCACGCCACCTCAGCATTTGGAACCGTGGATGGAAGTGCAAGTGTAGTGGTGGAATAGTGAAACGCTATTCTTAATAGCGCTAAAAAAAACGTTATTAAGAATAACGTTTTTTTCTCAGTCGTTAGATTTCAACAACTCATCCTAAATTTACGGAAAAAAATAAAATAAACGCTATTCTTATTGGCATTCAGATGAATTCCACGAACACTTCCACGAAATTGTGGAACCTTGCTTGGATTTTATGTGAAAAACCCCAACTTGGAAGTCATTAGACTTGACATTCCATGGTTTTTCCACACTTGGAATAGGTTGAATTCCACCGTAAGACTTGCTCTTATTTGTTAATAATACTTGCAAGATAGGGAAATACCCAGATTAATTGGGATATACCTAATAAAACAAAATAAAATCATTATTATAGGTTGTTACGGAAATGCTATTCCCCCTACGAATATCTGTTTTTTTTTTTCTCTCTCCACCTTTTTGTTCATCAAAAATTGTTCTTAATCTCCAGTAATTTGATCATCGATCTCCATTCAAAATCTCATAAAATGAATTCATCCTATCATGAAATAATGTTCTGAAACTTAATAATTTTCTGCTAAAGGTTATTCATTAATCTTCTCTGATATGATAATCTTCAAGAAAAAACTAATACTAACCCACATCATAATTTGAAGCTTAGTTTTACAATACAAAATCAATATCAATTTATTTAAACTAACATCGACAAGATCTAGCATCAAAATCAAACTATAGACCAAATCACCCAGGACCCGTTCATAAACTGATGAATCAAAATAAGATCTTAAACATATTCCACATCTTGATTCTAAATCTTCATCACCATCTGATTCGTATTATACTTGATGTATTGATTGTTACCTTATTTTGATCAATCCCAAAGTTAACATCGAAATACAAAGATGGGTGATTTGATCTGTAATTTAATTATTTCAAGGAATCGTTTTTGAACATCTTCTGGTCTTCACTTCTGTAGAAGAATTGACCCAGTAAAGAAGACAGTAGAACATTATATGACGAGAGAGAAAAAAAATTAGAAAATAAAGGACTTTGACACGTTAGGGATGACACATGTATGCCACATCAGACAGTGTACTGAATAGAGAGGTAAGGCGTGAGGGGGAATAGCATTTCCGGTTAATGATGCCCACGAGATTGGCTTATATCCATATTAATTGGGGTATATCTAATAAGACAAAATAAAGTCATTAGGAAGTAAAATCTAAAATCCTTTAGACATATATTTTTAAAAGGATAAACTATCCTTGATTGATTAGTACTAATTTACTTGTTTTAGTTTAATTAAGATTAAATGGTTGGATTGAAAGTTATAAAATCTTGTTTTGGTTAGATTGCAATTATGGAATTTGTTGAAAGATTTTTGAGAATTATTTTTTAACACAAATATAACCATACTAGCCAAACACTTCTAATTACAGGATTGCGCTTCAAATTATAGAAGAAATCAACATTTTCAGAAATCACAGTATGAAAAGTCTGCATGCTCGACTGAGAAGAAGCATGCCGACTAAGTACTTTCAGAACTCAGTCCATGAACAATTGGCATGCTCCACCGAGACAAAGCATGCCGACCAAACATTAATTTTTTCAGATTTATAATTGTCATGATCGGAAATGTACAGTCGTCATGTTATTTTTACAAAACCATGAAGACTAATAACAAAATTGGGACCCAGGAAAACTTGTTTTCTGGGAGTTATTAATCGGCATGCTCGACTAAAACTAAGCATGCCGACCAAAACATTGTTTTTTTCGCATTTACTGTCGTCATTGTCGAAAATGCATCACACTGACGACTATCTATTAGTCGTCATCTTATTTTTACAAAATCATGACGACCATAACAAAATTGTTCACAGGAAAATTTATTTTCTGAGAGTTATTAATCGTCAACATTTAGCATTCCAAAACCTGACGACTATTAGTCCTACATCACTACTCGTCGAGGTTTTTGGATGTAGACCATGACGATCCTGTGAATGTTACTTTCAGAAATAAAATTCTTTGGAAAATCGTCACGCTATTCATCCTACAACCTTGACGACTGTAAATAATATGAAAAATCGTCATGCTCGACCAAAAAATACCATGACGGCTGTGTAACTATAATTCAACAGTTTCAAATTTTCAGATCTAATTCGTCATTCAAATAGCAAAACAGAGTACTAGATAGAGTTTGAACGAATTAATCGACAATAAAAAAAGTATAATCGACGAAATTGTTTCATTTGAAAACGATGAAATATAGAGAAGGAAAAAGAAATTGATTATTATATTGATGATGAAGGAGAACGAAAAGAATAAGGTCTTGATCTAAAACCAAAAAGGGATAGTTTTAGTTATTATTAGTGGAAGGGTAATAGAGTAACTTTACACATATTAGACACCCCTTGGACTACTGTCTTGGTTGGGAATAAAATAAATATATCCGAATTAATCTAGATATACTCTAATCCAACGAGTTTAATAATATCAAAAATAAATAAAAAATAAGACAATTATTTTGCAAATCTTCCGACCTATGCAAAGGAAATTAATGTGTGCAAATTCGCACCGCATAAACCATCAGAGAAAAAACCGAGTCCACCGCATTCGTGAAATAGTATTTTGTGGTGTGAACATTTTTTTATTTAGTAAGCATTATGGACCATGGACATCTTAACTATAATAGCAGATATATAATGCTTATCGGGGTAACAAATCATAATGGTAGAAACCTATCATTTCTACCAATCATAATTTACTAAGCATTATGGACCATGAACATCTTAACTATAATAGCAAATATATAATACTTACAGGCATAACAAATCACAATGATAGAAACCTATAGTAGAAGCTACGAGGAATTTGTTTTGAGGGCTCATCGGATGACAAATCGGTAGGAAAAACTTTATGTGTGTAAAAAAATCCGAATCCAACTGCATGAACCATTGGAGGAAAAAAAATCGGAATCCAACTCATTTGTGAAATAGCTTTTGTCGTGTGAACACTTTTTTAATTTAGTAAGAATAACGGACCATGGACATCTTAACTATAATGGCAGAAATGTAATACATACTGGTACAACAAAGAGCAAATCATAGTGGCAGAAAAAATCATAGGAGGTCCAAGCATTTGGTTTTGAGGTCTCATAAGATAACAAAATCAACAAGAAAAACATTATGTGTGCAAATCAGCACTACACAAACCATTGAAGAAAAACCCCAAATCCACCTAATTTGTACGCAGATACTTTTTTGGTCGTGTGGACACTTTTTAATTTGGTAAGCATAATGGACCCTAGACATCTTAACTGTGATAGCAAATATGTAATACTTACCGGCATAACAAATCATAATGGTAGAAACCTATCATAGGAGATCCAAGTATTTGATTTTGAGGTTCATAAGTTGAAAAAATCGGGTCATTAAATATCAATCAGCAAAACTTTTTAACCTATTAATTGTGCTAATGGCTTGAAAATCATCAATCCTAAATAACTAGTGCTAATGATTGATTAACTATCCATAAATCCTAAATACAATTGAGATTTCATGTTTTCTCAACGGTAAAAATTTACTTTTATTAACGGTCAAGACGGTCCACTATGGTCCAGGATCCAAACTCTAATTAAAATTTTCTCAAAATCCAAACACAAACCTGGTCATAAAATGGGGACCCAAAGTCTAAATATCCCTTGTTTTTATCAGTTTACCGATTTCTTTATTAGTTCTTACCGTCATGAATTTATTAATTCTAAAACATGGTCCCAATATTTCATTAGCGAGAAACAATCCCGTGCGTAGTACGGGTGAAAAACTAGGAGAGATAAGTTTAGAACTTGGGAAGTTAGGCTTCCTACGGGTGCTAGTTATTTAATTTAATTTGGGCTTGCAAAACACAAATACCAGTAGAAAATCCAAGGGTAGGCAATTGGCAATCCATAGGCCCTGACTTGGGTTGGCTCCTCCCTTGATTAAAGGACAGTGGTGCTCAACCACAAACATTAAATCACCGGAATGGTGCATCTTTTCAGGTCAATGCAATGACAGAGCACCACACCACCATCTGTAATCAAGCGACATACAACTAATGTGAACCATATCGCCTCCGAAGTTGGTGCGGCAGTGACAGGTGGTATCTCGGTAACATTGTAAACGGACATGGAAGAAAGGACCATGAGATAACAAATACAAGGTGCATTTTGTTAACTTTCTTTTATGCTTATGCAAAATCAACTTTTTGTTCATATGTACTCACTCACTCTTTTCTTAATTATTATCTTTCCTTCACATGACTTCAACCTTGATCAGTCAATCATTTTACACATCCAAACGTACATACAATGGCTTACAACTTTTTTTATGGGGATATTGAATCAAGTGTGTGTCATATGCAGCAAAACATGAACCGTCAAAATTTCATTTCTGCTTTCACATCGATTACTAGCTAGTACAATATGAATAAGATAAATACAGAGACAAGAAATATATCTTGTGTTGTGGTTGTTATTGAGAAGATGCATGATCACTCTTACCAAGTTGTGTGCATAGATATATCAAATCATATCTATCATAGGACGACATTGTCTGTGGGCTGTAATTTTTTGCTAGAATGATATCGACTTAATATAATTTTCAAAAAGAAAATACCGAGTTAACATTTGCACTTTCTTTTTTTAACCTTTACAAAAATGAATTACGAGATGTCAAACAAAAGTGATATCTAGTGCAAGTCCACATCTATGGAAGGTTTGCACTTTGCACGCACCTTTAATTAGAGGTTTGTACTCATCCTGGAGTTTATCATGTACGTGCGCTTTGGATATTGTATTTTCTTTTACGCACCCCAAGAATTTCATATCCCAAATGACATGATTAGCTAACATAATACCAGTAATACGCTCACTACACGCCTGTATCAATGGTGAAACCAGGACCGAAGGTAAGAAATGTTGGAAAAAATACAGTTTTATGTGAATAAAAATTACTAATAAAAAGGTTTTTCCAAAAATAAAAACACCTTCCAAATTTTATCGGGTTAGGGTTTTATATATATGTAGAATTTTTTTTATTATATAGAGATATAGAAAAACCTCTCTTATATCTCCTAAAGGTTTTTAGTACTTCTTCTTCGTTTTTCCGATGTTTGATACGAGGGTTTTAAGTGCTAACGATTCGTGACTTTTCCGCTGCCAAGTTCTAGAAGGACAAGTTTGAATGTGCTATTCAAGCTTGTTAAGATTGTTGTATCTTGGAGGCAGATGTACCCGTAGGGCTATAGCATCATCTTTTTCAGAGTGTAGCCGGGCATTCTTGTCTTAAGGACAGTATGTTGAACATGCGCCTCAATCTACCATTACCGTTTTTCTTGTTTCCATGGTGTTTAGCAGGATAATCAAGATATTAACAGTTGACTAAGGAGAACACACGAAAATCAGATAAGTGCCTCTTATATTAATTAGTTGTTTGATTTGTTGAATTTTAATTGTTATTCTCCAACAATCTTAAGACAAGAATTTTCTTTTTTAATAACAATTAAAATTGCGGAATTGGGTTTAATAATGAATGTCGGTCTTGATTATTATGAATCTAAAATTTGTACGAACCCTAAGAAGAAAAGATCCTTACAGTGGGTAATTGAGACCTAATTATTGAGTTAAAAGTATCTTGGAATTGGTCGTTTCTCGTTTCCTTGTTTAGCCAAATATGTTATATGGTAACTGGAAGCTAAATTTTATGTAACGATGATGCCTTGTTTTGTGAGGAACTGTTCTCATACAAATTTGAAATTTGAGACATGAAAAATTACTATGTCATGTTGTTCCGTTAGAGTCAAATAATTGATTTGTCTCCTGTGATTTTACCATGTGGAGTGTGGACTCCTATATCGGTTTTAATGAGAATGTTTCTAGCGTCTGTCAATTGATCAAGTGGTTCATTCTTTTGTCAGATAAATCAGGCCGTCATCTGTCCTTATACATATACAAGAGCATTAACATACCGGCATGATACGCGGGATAAATATCTGACAGTATGTGGAGAGAAATTCTTTCTTTTGTCAGTGGTTTCCCTTAAAAGAAAGCTATGACTCAGTCGGTTATTTGAAGAACGGTAGCTCTTTCCACCTGTACCGTTACGGATTAGTTGAAGCTGCCGAAACAGATTGAAGTTCTAGAGCTCCCCGTCAATTTCCGGAGCTAACTGGTTATAATGATAGTCATCATAAAATTTAGTCTGTGATCAGTGGTACCAAGGGATACCCTTTTAGTGGTCCACGGACTGTTATAGATGCAACCAAAGAGGTGAATAAATCTGACTTCGGTTCTCTGCTAGAGAAGAGTTTGCTGTCAAAACTCATGATTCTACAAAGGATTCTTGGTAATCAAGCAATTACTTAGCACCACCCTTTAGTGGTGAATTTGAGCATCTGTCAAAAGCCGAAGCCATGTTGACTTTTTCTTCAGAATTAGAGCCGTTAAATCATCTTCAAGTGAGCTGTTTTCATCAATTTTCGGACTTGATATTTGAAAAAAAAAAAAAAAAAAAAAAAATTGACAGCAACGAGGTCATTGTAGATAAGGGTTCTGATTTGATATGACGCATGCTAAAGCCTGACAAGTGAATACCAGAGGTAATAGGCATTTGCGCAAGAAATATGTCACTGTCTTCTTTTCATGAGTATGAATTTACTGACGTACAACCCCATGGTCATTCTACTTCAAAAGAAGGAATGGTAGAGTAATATGTACTGTAATTAGGTACGTGCACTATAATTTACAAACCA
Organism: Papaver somniferum; assembly: GCF_003573695.1. NCBI lineage: Eukaryota > Viridiplantae > Streptophyta > Magnoliopsida > Ranunculales > Papaveraceae > Papaver > Papaver somniferum. Next base: position 6,325,846 of record NW_020619603.1, on the reverse strand, counting down.
TTAAATACTACAGAGATGGTTTAATTGAGACTACCGGAGCTGTTGATACAAAAGGTGATTATTTCTCAGAAAATTTTACTTGAATTGGGAGAATTTGCTTGCCAGCATAATGCATAGCCGGACCTCAGTATATAAGATTTCAAAGATGCTAATGGGTCTAATTGATGACATTGCGATTTTACTTCGAAGGAAAACTTTTAGCTTTGCAGATTCTAGCCTGTCACATAGATGGGTTAAACGTTTCTACTATACTGTAGACATGGGAATTATCACTGTCTGTTTTGCAGGGGTTCTTAGGAGGGGAGAAAGTATCTCTTGTGAAGTCAAGAGATGTGCTAAGAATGCCCAGAATTATCCTTATGAATTTGTTGGATAATTTTAGCTCAATTATTAAGACATTTCCAAGTTAAATACTTGACTTGAGCTTGAAGAACCGTGCTAGATGGCACCCAGGCAGATAAGAACCGTGCAAGGGCTAAGACTAAGATACATGATTATGAACTCCTTGTATGTTACAGGGACTTTGGGAGCATCTACTACAAAATGTGCTGTGGGTTAAACTACTGAGTAAAAATATGTCTACTAGTCATGTTAATGGTTTGTGTAGCTTGGTATTGTTAACCTTCAGATCCAATATTTGTAGCTTATATAGGTAGTGAACGATTGAACTGTTAATGTTCACGATATACCTTAAAGTGTGCGGATATTTGTGGAATTGTACCATATTCTTGACTAACTAGTTTTTATCATTAACCTTGGTTGTGAGTATAAGTTAATCAGGTGAATGACTAGGTGCAAAGATGAGGCGATGGATGTGGAACTGGCACACTAGAATTTGCGAATCGAAGTGCGTTCTCTACCAACAAAAGCATCCGTGTCGGTACTAGTGAGTATTGTGCAGCAATTCATCTCCTTCAATAATTATGAAAAGGTACTGTGGAACTCGTTTCAGGTACCAACCCACATCTTGGGAGATATCTTTGAAAAGGTAAATCTCTACTTGGAGTGGAAATTTGATAATCAGGGTTAACAGTCCTGTTACAAGTTTTGTATGTGATTTTCGTTGAAAACTATATTGGTAGTACACCTTTATAATGAGAATGTAGAATAAGAACATTCTAAAATATGCTGAGAATTTCAACGAAAAGAGATGAGGATCATTTTGTGATGATTAGTTGTTGTACCCATTGCTGCTATGCACTAGCTCAAAGCAAGAGGTAAGCCTTAACTAATTTTAAATCATCTAAATGTGGGGGGCTGTTAGGCATAGGAATGCTTAACGTGTTCAAGGCCTTTTGGCCAGTTTGGTTGCAAACGTACATATAGAATTTGCTGGATATTGATGCATTTTTTGAACTTTGAATTTTGTTAAAAATTAGGATTATTGCTTGTGTGCGATTCAAGGGATGCTGAGTTTTGTTGAAAAATATATTGCTGGTTTTTTCTTTTGTCAAAGAAATCAAGAAATCCCCTTGACTTGTTTAATTCGATGCACCGCAGTGCTGATAGCATACATAATGTCAATTAATTTTATTCTGACCAAGCTTGTCAAGAATTCACTATAGGTGGAGGTGTTGATATCTATGATCTATATTCCTCAACTGTGAGAGATTGCAGAGATATGAGATTATGGACCATTTCAGGCAGCGGTGATCTAGAGAAAAGAGGTAATCAAAGATTACTTTGGCTTGTTTTTACAATACAGTAAGTTTCTTTACTGTATGCGTTAATTGGGTGTAACTGTGTAACGATACATAAGTAGTCGTAGTGGTGGTATCCTTGAAGGGTTGATCAAGATGTGAGACAAACTACTAGGTAAGAAAACATGAAGTGTACCTTATACAACCGGATTGTATATATATGTTAGTGAATAATGCATATATTTCGGTATTCCATTGTTATATATTTTACAACCACTAACAAATCTCAGATGTTGAAGATTTGGCAGGAAACTAATGTGTTTTGACGTGGTCTAAAGGATCAGTAAATAATCAAAAGAAATTTTGAGGAAATAGTTTCTGTCTAACGTGTTTATGTGTTGTAAAACAGATGTGCATATCCTCGTTTACCCTGGGAAATCACCAGGATGCTCTGACTAGAGGTCGAGAGATTAGAATGCATGAGGTACATGTTTGATTACAAATATGTGAGATATATTGCACTAACCTTAATTTTGAGGTAGCTATAAAGAATGTACTAGTGAATAGTAATGTGATATTTACGATTTGACTGAAAGACCGAGTTGATTGATATGATCTAAAGGATCTAAGTGAACCAGAAGATATTCTGAAGGAAATGGTCTTTGTCAAACTCGATGCGGTTAATGTGTGTTGTAAATGTGCAGTATAGCAGGCGTATACAAATACACTAGTATCTCAAAAGAATTACCGGGATGATCTGATCAGAGACTTGCAATACGACTTGCAATACTTGAGGTACATCTTAAATTGTGTATGTAATACATAATGTACTGACCTTAAGAGATGGTGTTGTTTCAGGCTATGTAAAAATCTTAGCCTATGTGGGTATCCTCTTAAGGAGTGTCTGTCTAAGGAAGTCGTTAAAACAGACAAGATGAACTTGTATATTGAAGAAATCAAAGTTCATGTGCTTTAATTCAAGCATAAGAGGAAGACGAATGATTACTAAGATGCTTCTTAGAAGATATTCCTATGTGACCGAAGCCTGTGGCCATCATTGCAGAAACTCAATTGACTATGTGAGTCTAAAGTAAATGAGCAATGACAAAGTCTAGACATACTCGAAGAAGGCTAATTCGGTAAGACAACTATACTCTTTAATGAAGTAATTTTAGTTGATTCGGTGAAGTCAAAAAGAGGTCTCAGTAGACATGTAAAGTCAAAAGAGAACCTCACAGACTTAGGGAAGTCAACAGAAAAATTAGTGGTCCTTTGACGAAAGGATTTTCTAAAGAGATAGTTCGTAATTATACATCGAGGGGGAATGGGACTTAAGCTCATATAAAATAAACTTGCCATGAAGGATACTCAACCTTGCTGACTGGAGATCCCAAGATCAAGGTTTCGAATGAGACAACTAATTTATGGTAGGTAAAGGTAAACACTATCAGAGAATTATATTCTCTCTGTCCCTTCCCTATGGTGTAGATGTGATAGTGTGACTGCATGTGAAGGGTGACTTTAATAAGTCTTAATGAGTTCCATAGTTTCAATTTAAGATTGAAGTGGGGTGTAGCAGTGAACACTCTTAATGGAACTCACCTATCTGAATGAGGAAGTGGGTCGCTTTCTATGAGAATATGAGCTGATTCTCTAGAGCATTCTGAGAAACAAGACGTCCAGGGCCAAAATGGACACAACGGCAGAGCTTGGCAGCAACCGCGGAGATATCATGTGTGGTTGTTATCGCGAGTTACACCAAATGTTAGACAGTTCAAGACCTAATGGACACTGGCTAATAAGTAGTTCAGGTAACCTCTCACTAAGCAAAGGTTCAAGACCTTATGGACACCTATGCCTATTCATGATATTTCTTGTTTTCCGTGTTTTATCGTATTTTTATTCATGTGGGGGATTGTTGGAAAAAATACAGTTTTATGTGAATAAAAATTACTAATAAAAAGGTTTTTCCAAAAATAAAAACACCTTCCAAATTTTATCGGGTTAGGGTTTTATATATATGTAGAATTTTTTTTATTATATAGAGATATAGAAAAACCTCTCTTATATCTCCTAAAGGTTTTTAGTACTTCTTCTTCGTTTTTCCGATGTTTGATACGAGGGTTTTAAGTGCTAACGATTCGTGACTTTTCCGCTGCCAAGTTCTAGAAGGACAAGTTTGAATGTGCTATTCAAGCTTGTTAAGATTGTTGTATCTTGGAGGCAGATGTACCCGTAGGGCTATAGCATCATCTTTTTCAGAGTGTAGCCGGGCATTCTTGTCTTAAGGACAGTATGTTGAACATGCGCCTCAATCTACCATTACCGTTTTTCTTGTTTCCATGGTGTTTAGCAGGATAATCAAGATATTAACAGTTGACTAAGGAGAACACACGAAAATCAGATAAGTGCCTCTTATATTAATTAGTTGTTTGATTTGTTGAATTTTAATTGTTATTCTCCAACAAGAAAATGGGAGGAAATTTATACAAAAATATATATAACTAATCTCTATAACCTACTTGGCAAATGGTCAGTTGCACCTGCTTGTCCTTAGCTGGCTTCGCCCCTTTGCAACATTTTTTCTTTGCATTCAATTATTAGGAACGAAGATGCTGCAAACTTTAACCTTAATTCATGGATATCAATATTTATGAATCTACCACCCTAAACTGACACGTCTGTATCGATCACTTATTAATTAGCTTAAACATCAGAATCAATGTTTGATTAACCCCCTTAATTGCATCAACTTTTATAGTAAATCATCATTAAAGAAGTTGTTTGCAGAAGATTATAGAAGAGGCGTGAAACATATAATTGTCATGATTGCATGTTTAGCGAGTTTCACGGAGATAGAGCATGTGGTATGTGGTGGGTGTGGTCACAACATCCCTGTACATAAAATGGACCTACACTCTCTGATGTGACTATGAGTCTTTCATAAAAACTCTAACCCTTTGCTGATCAAAAAAAAAAAAAAAAAAAAAAAAAACGGTAATGGCTCAAATCTCTGCATTTGAATTGTCTGGGCAATGCTACACATACGTCGGATTTTTATGCATGCATCTAAACCCTAGATTTTGAATGGTGAAGTCCTCTGAACGTTTGGTGAATCAAGTTCTGAATGCCATAAATCCGTACCTTTACAACACATAGTCTTGTAAAAGTTAGGTATAGAAATGTGAAATTAACATCTAGTATTTTCAAAAATAAATAAATATGGCGTTTCAGAATTGATCAGGGCACTGATTTTCGTTTCAGAACTAATCAGGGCACTGGATCAACATTGATTGAAAGTCTAATCTGTCATTCACAATGTAAGTGGCCAAGTTTGAAACAGTTGACACTTATGGATACTTATCCCATCTAGCTATGTCATTGTTTATCTGCAAAAACTAATGCATGGCTGCACACTTCCTAGGAAGATGTATGATTTTAGGATGAGCTGTTTTGGTCCACATACTATCCCATTTGGCCACAAATGGTTTAAGCAATCAAAGTTCTATTATCTTGGCATGCTAGTTGAGTGTGTCTACGTAACATTGACTATCATTCCACAAGTAAACCAACTCATTTAGCATCTCACAATCTTACTTGCATAAACAATTTTGAAAATAACTCATTGACTAATACTTTTTTTCCTCTTTTTCTTTCTGACTAAATACTCATGGCTACTAGAGAGGATTATCAAGTTCCACATGCATTGCCAAATCTTACGGATACTAATACAAAAAAAAAAGAGCTCTTTTTGGTAGAAGACCCCCTAGATTACTTAGTTATCCCCATTTTTTACATATTTACATAAATATCATTATTTTAAATTAGATCAAAATTTTTAAAAATTTAATATCTTTCAAAATATACATCGGAATTTTTAAAATTAATATATTTGAAAATCTCTTTCAATTATCTACGTAACCAGTACGAATAAGAATAGTAAATTTTTGTTTTAGGAAAAAAATTTCATGGCTTTCAAATTTAGTATTGTTGGATGAGTAAAAATTCAAGCATCTGCATCACACCCTTACTAGTCAATATAAAGAAATAATTAATAAATTGACAATTCAATGAAATTATGTAAATATTATACTCCCTCCGTTCCTTTTTAATAGGCTGGTTTCTATAAATAAATGTTTTAAAAAATAGTCTGGTTTCCTAATTGGAAAGTCAAAGTGTTTTACTTTAATTTTGTGGGACCACTTTTCTCTTAACTTCTTTTGATGGCAAGTGTCATGTTGATCATTTCACTTTACTTCTTTTGCTGACAAGTGTCATGGAGACCATTTCACTTCACTTATTTTATCGACAAGTGAGGACCACTTTCAATGATTAGTTCTCTTAATATCCTTAAATTTCTCTAAAAACAAAACCAGCTTATTAAAAAAAGGAAGGGAGGAAGTAGTTACATGGGAAATAAATGGTCAAAAACACGTCACACTAGAAGTGTGTTTCTGTGACACCAAAGTCCAGTCCGTTGTTCCTGCTGCGCATGCACCCTCAGTCGGGGCATTAACATCGTCATCTCCGACTACGCAACAGTATCTTATTAGTGAAGGTACCGACACGTGTCATCATTTCCACGGTTATAAAATGACACCCAAGAGAAATAAATTCGTTTGGTAGGAAAATGTTCACACTTCACATGATTATTCAGCTGGCATAATATTTTGCCAGCTGATCAAATGAGTACGACATCTAGAGAGAGAATGTTACACACGCCACGTAGATAAGGATTAATGGGAATGGTATGTGGTGTTTGGCAAGTGGATAAGGCTTAAAGTCATTCCAGGAAAATAGCTTCGAGTAGAAGTGGTTCTCAGAATTCATATACATAGATAAGTTTGTAGTATACTTTGCCGGACCTCATAAAATGGTATGTACGGGGTATCGACTTCAAAATCTATGCAAGCATGGACAAGTGTATTATAGGTTTCAGCACAGTCATCATGTGCAGTAAAATTCGTATTCATTTGCAAAAATCTACAAAAACAAACAAAATTCGCTGCAGAATCAGTCTCTCAACTGCAAATATTCACTTAATACCAAGGAGATCCGAATACTAACCGGATATCAAGAAAATCGCGACTGCATAAATCAAAGCCTTAAAAGAGAATCGCCAAACACAGGTAGCATAATGGAATATTATGTGTAAAATAATGCCAGATACTCAGACAGCTCAGCTGTATATTAGGCAATAAAAAATAGAATATGCTGACATGGATCCAACCAGAGAATCAATCATTGAAGTCCTTTCCTTATATAAAAACAGAGACATCTCCATTATGTTGTAATTACAGAACAGAGTGAAATTAGGGTTTCTACAGGTGCTAAAATCATATAACATATAACCAAACAAAAACAAGTAGAGAACTTAGCATCCAAGGCTGGGGCAATTGGCCATCCATAGTCCATGACTTGGGTTGGCTCCTCCCGTTGATTAGAGGACAGTGGTGCTCAACCACAAATATCAAATCACCCGTTTGGTGCATCTTTTAAGGTCATGCAATGACATAGAGCACCAAGCCACCATCTGTAATCAAGTGACATACAACTAATGTGAGGTGGTATCTCGGTGACATTATAAACGGAAATTGAAGGAAGGACCATGAGATAACAAATACAATGTGCATTTAGGAAACTAGCTTTCTTTTATGCTGGTGTAAAATCAACTTTTTGTTCATATGTACTCACTCTTTTCAGGTTTGCATGCATATCTCATATCATATATATCATAGGACAAATTTGTCTGTTGTTATGACTATTTTACATATGCACTCTTTTTTCACCCTTTACAAAAGTTGTGCGAGTTGTTTCATAAATCAAAGAAACGTACTGCACTTAAAAACCGAGTGTGTAGTGAAAGTGCATGAAAATGTATGCCCAGATCTAGTAAAGGTATCTCCACTCATCTTTAGCAAAAAAAAAAAAAAAAAAAAAAAAATGGTTTGCACTCATGCTAGGGTTTATCATTTGTGCTTTTGGTTTCCACTATTTCTTCCCCAGGCCGGCAAATCTCCCGACGACATGATTGTTACAAACAAAAAAAAAAAGGGTCAGTACCACAGTTTTTACGATTCTATCACCCTACACGTAACACGATCGCTTATTGGTTAGCTTAAACATCGGAATCAATGTTTGATTAAGCCACTTAATTGCATCAACTTTTGTAGTCAATCATCATTAAAGAAGTTGTTTGCAGAAGATTATAGAAGAGGCGTGAAAGATATTATTATCATGATTGCATGTTTAGCGAGTTTCACGGAAATGGAGCATGTGGTATGTGGTACGGGTGTGATCACGGTCCCTGTACATAAAATGGACCATACACTCTCTGATGTGATTATGAGCTTTTAAGTTTAACTCTAATGCTCTTGACCTCTTGTATTGCGTTTGTGTCCGATAGATATGTGAATATCGTCTGGTTCTCATATTTCGTGTCACTGGTTAAGATCAAGGTTTGGAAAACGGGTCACGGCTCAGGTAAACCGCTACTAGACGTGACCGCAATAATGCATTTTGACGGGTGTGAGCATGTTTGGTACAAAAGGTGCGTTATTTAAGAGAAAAACGTGTTTTTTTACCTTATCTTAGAATAACAAGCATTATAACGGTTAAATAAAAAATCAAAAAGAATTATGATCTGAATTCCTATCTATATAACTTAGTAGTCAGGAGCGGGAACGAGGTCGGGAGCGAAAGCGGGATCAGAAACGGGATTCGCGAAATTCTAAAAAATTAAGATTCGAGGAGCGTGTCGGGAGCGTAAATTAGGTTTTATAAAAATATTATTATACTACTGATTTTCCTACGATGACTCATTCATTCATTCACTTATTTCTTTCTTCCTTTGAAGCATTCTGAAGCTAGTTTTCTTCTCTATGCGGCCCCGCGTCTGCCATCTTCTTCCCTTTCATCTCCTCTAGTTTTCCCATTTCTTCTCCCATTTCTTTTATTTGCTTTCTTTTCCCCTTTTTTCTTCTCGACTTTCCTCTGGGATAGTATTGAAACGTTTCTCATCCAAAGAAAGCGCGTTTCTCTCCTGTTTGGTGCGCGTTCCCATCACGAATCTCAGTGAGGAGTGCAAAATCGTGATTCTCAATGAGATTTGTGATGTGTTTGGACGTTCCTGGCTACTAAGGGTTGTAACGTGCGTGTAAACAGTTATACGGATCTAATCAAACTGTTACAACGTTTTTAATATATTGTTATTTTATTCTTTTACATTTTAAAATTTTATTTTTAATTGTAATTTTCTAGTTTTTCATTTAAAAAATAAAGAATCGTAGGAAAATATTTTTATATTGCCTTTTCTGAAAAGACGGTTATAACTGGCATGAAAACGGAAAAAATGGTGTTAAACTCACGTCCGAGCAAGGTTTGAAAAACACCTATTTTTTCAGAAAAACGACCGTTAAAACGGTCACACTCATATAATGTGGTCGTGGGGGTCCCCGAACCCCGTACCTATATAAAGCCGATAAATAAGAAATAACGGCAGTTGTTTATGACCGTTTCCGTTTTCATACACGTTATAACCGTTTTTCTAAAATTGAATTTTACGTTTTTTGCTTCTAAATAACATTTTAATGCGAGTTTTTTAGACAATTTTTTCCATTTTCATGCCAGTTATAACCGTTTTTATAGAAAAAAGAATTTAAAAATATTTTTTTTACAATTCTTTAATTTTTAAATTAAAGATTAAAAAATTACAATAAAAACTTTGAAAATAAAAGAATAAAATAATAATATACAAAAAATGTTGTAACAACGTTATTAGACCCGTTATAACTGTTTTCACGCACGTTATAACCGTTAGATAGCAATTTGAGATCATAATTCTTTTTTATTTTCTATTTAATCGTTATAACGCTCGTTAATTTAAAATAACGTATAAAAAACGCGTTTTTTTCCTAAATAACATTTTTCTTGTCCGAAACATGTTCACATCCGTCAAAACGCGTTATAACGGTCACACCCAATGGCCGTGATCGGAGGTGTGACCCGTTTTTCAAACCTTGCGTCAGAGTGTTGTTTAGAAGGAGAAAAACAATTATAACATGCAAGAAAAGGTTATAACGGTCTAAATAACGTCGTGATATATAGACACAGGTATCGTTGATCCTCACGGACACGCTACATAGTGAAGTCTTCTAAACCTGCGATTGAAGTTCTGAATGACATGAACCAGTAACAACACGTATTCGTCGCAAAAGTTTGGTATAGAAATATGAAATAAATACCTAGTATTTTTGGGTTTTTCTATCCTGTCTAAATTGGGGCATATGCCACTTAATTGGGGCCTAATACTAGATGACAAAATAGGGTCATTGGGAAAAAATTCATAGAAACCCCTTATCCAATATTTATATTAATGTCAATATACCCTTATTAAATTAGTGCTAATTCGGATTATTAAATAAGGTTTAATCAAGTTAAGCCTGAAATTAACTTTCATTAATCGTTAATCAAAACTTGTAAAAAAAAATTAGTTTTTACTCGATCCAGAATCGGTTTATGTTAGTGCATTTGTAAACCGATTCTGGGTTGAGTTTTCTGCTTAAGAAGATGTAAACCCGGAATCGGAGTTTTATCAATACCCACATAAACCGATTCCAAAAATCGGACATTTTTAATGCACATGTAAACCGATTATTCCTTACTTTCAGAAATAAAATATTCATTACATAGTTTAGGAAATTATCCCACTACATATATATAGGACTCAGTATGGGAATTCTAGAATTTGACACATCAAATGCTCATCAATGAACCCCCGAGCACGTCGGTACAACGTCGTATATTCTTTGTGGTGAATGAACTTTCTTTCCCCATTACGAATTCTACATAGCCCGTTGAAACGTTCCAGCTGAAATTCAATGAATTCTTATATGTTAGTATGTGAACTAGTGTAGTTGACATAGGTATAAAAATGATCGCATTACTCACTTTTTCCCTAAGAGGAGCTCGTGCATGATAGTGGTACACCATATTTCTAAATATTACGTACTCTCGCATTGCCCCTTTAATGTATTGGAATCGAAATGCCATGTCTCTACATTTGCGGTTGTTGGGATTCGCAGTACGCCCGTAAAAGAACTCTTTAACTCTCTTCCAAAACATTGAATAGATTTCATTCAGACATTCACGAAACGTATTAGCAAAGGATTTAACGAGACATAAATCTTCAAACGGTTCCCATTCCATTTTCTAGGCTAAGTGTGTGATATGGAGTGGCTGAAAGAGGTTGTCCTTATATAGATAAGGACTCAACGACTATTTTTTTCAAATTCAAATCAAACAATCGGATTTTATGTATGTCCACATAAACCGATTGTGTCCTTACAAAATCATATAAATTGTGCCTGTCAACAATCGGTCTTTTGTAATGCACATGTAAACCGATTGTAAAAGTTACAGAACTTTTCTTCATAAAAATCGGATTACTTTTTTGTACATGTAAACCGATTCTAAAAGTTACAAAACTTTTCTTCTTAGCAATCGGGCTACATATTGGTTGATGAAAACCGATTCTTGGCTTCAAAAGTTACAGGAGTTTTCTTCATCACGATCGGGTTTTATAAAGGTAAATGTAAACCGATTCTGAAACTGAACCTCTGGGAAATTGTCAGAATCGGATTACATATAGTTATATGTAAACCGATTCTGATAGAAAAAATGCTAGAATCCTCCTTTTTTTCCACACACATTAAATCATTCATAAACTAGAAACCAGATTAAGTCATTCATAGACTAGAAGTGTAACCAAACATAATTCGACAATAAGTTTAATACAAGACATAAGTTTTGACTCCATAATTATCCATACTTAAATACATAAACATGAATATAACCATTCATTCATGAACATCCCCACCACGACCACGTCCACCGCGTCCTCGTTTCCTAGGTTGGGCGCTGCTCGATGCACCTTCAGACATCTTTTTGGTAGGGGCACTCTATCACTTCTTCTTTGGCTCATCCTCCTTCTCCTCCTCCACATCCTCCTCATCATCAACCTCTTCCTGCTCCCCAAACTTTGCACCAGATTCTACATCTTCGAGACCGTATTAGCTTTTCATTGACCTTCACATTTTTCCCTTCCCTGATTTCTAGATTTGCCGGGTTATCAAGTATTCGACTCCTCTTCTATGTTTCAATTTGAAATAACAAACATTCAATATATAATGCAAAAATCATTAACAAAATCGTAATTGAGTAACAATACGCACCAAGTATTGTAGAGCCATATCTTTGTCCTCTATCATGGGCCTCTCATCCACTCGTATCACTCGAGTATGCGAAACATTGAGGTACCACGGCATGTAACCCGGAATTGCCTCGTCATCTGTTCGAGATGGACCAACCAAAGGATATTTTTAAAACGCTATGTTATCCCAATAATCACATGATGGGAAAGGCCGGTGAACAATGACAATATCACTGTCATGTGATTTGGTTTTTGTCTCATTGAATTTGAAATCCTTGTGCGCCTTTGAGATTTTTTGTATGTAACCGCATTGTCTTGCGACTCTCGATGGGTTGTACATTACATATCCTCTTGGGTGAAACAAAGGCCCATGATATTCACCTTGGTCTGGGCACCCAACCTTCTTTCCTTTTCCTTTAGCCAAAGCCTCCTTGTAAGGATCAAACACAACATCCTTCGTCGTCAAGTTGTCTAACTGGCGTCTCAAATTCAAATAATTCATTCTTTGTTTCTTCGGCTTACTTCTGTAGGTGTACTTGTTTCCATACTGCTGCCCGTCCCAATACTTATTCTCAAAAGCCCTTTTAGCAAATATTGGGAAGTGCAAATATATCAACTCCTGCAGAAAAGCCATATTCCCTCCGAGTTGGTTCCTTTGAGCCCTAGAAGCCTTTCTCAACTGCGTCAAAGAGTGTGCAAGGATGGTAGTTCCCCAAGAGTAGTCATGTATCTTGTCAAATGGTTGCAACAGCTGGATAGAGTTGGCGTTAACACGGGAACCGGAAACGTCGGTGAAGATAAAAGCTCCAAGGATATAGAGGACATACGCATTGGCCGTGGCGATGATACGTTGCGGCGTCACCGCTTTTGCCTCATGACAAAGCTTCTTTGTTCCCATAAAGTTTCTCCTCAGCCTCGAGAGATGGAATATCCTCTGCTTTGCCTTGCCTACTAGCATCCCCTTCTTGGTCTTCTCCTCATCCCATTGGAACACTTCCTTGGTCCACGCATAAATCTTGTTCCAATCAAGCTCTTGCGTGTAATCTTTGTGCTTCACGACTTTACCTTCTATGCTTAGACCGGTAATGAACTTCGCATCATTTGGAGTTATCGTCATTTCTCCAAACGGAAGATGTAAAGTATCTGTTTCCCCGTAGTATCTCCCGGAAAAGGCGGAACAAATAGGTCTATCGTAAGTAAGGTGGCCCAAATTGTTGACCACAAAAAGCAACCCCGTATAATTGACTAGATCGACCACTTCCGGAACTTTTCCCATGCTTAATTCATCATCTATAAGTGGCCATTTCCTCATCTTACTCACTGACGTTCCATGCATCATAAGACGAACGACATGCTTGTGATCCTATAAAACCAAACAACCACGATGGACAATTATCAAAACACTACACTAATAATAATGTTTACCTTACATGGCACAAGGTTTAGGTACTTACTATGGTATATTAGACAACGCCGGCCCAACTGCCTTTGTAACCCCATAACACATTTCCTCCATCAACTGGTATCCCTAAACGTGGATCATCAGGGCCGCGAGCAAGCATCTTCAGATCGTCTGGCATGTGGTCACCTTTCTTCTTCTTTGGAACTTATTTCTTCTGACCTTTTCCTTTAGGGTCTCCTTCTTGTTCTTGAACGAATTCTCTTATCTCTTTATCACCTTCCTCGTCACCTTCTTCTTCATCACTTTCACTCTCATCACTTTCTTCTTCACCACCTTCTTTTTCACGTTCTTCTTCATCACTTTCACTCTCATCACTTTCTTCTTCGACACCTCTCTTGCCACGGGCATCTTCATCATTTTCAGTCTCATCACTTTCTTCTTCACCACCTTCCTTGCGACGTTCTTCTTCTTCACTTTCACTCTCATCACTTTCTTCTTCACCACCTTCCTTGCTACCACTTTGTTCTTCAATCCTCTCCTCCTCATCACCTTCTTGTTCAGTAGGTGTATCAGAATCAGGTTCTTCATGTGTTTGTTGCTCCGCTCGAGGTGGTGGGTCATTGATGTTGATCCCTTTGGATTTACTCCCTGTGCCCCTTCGATGGGAAGCATTTAAATTTTGACCGTCTTTTCGACGAGGTCCCAAAGGCTTAGGAGTAGCATGGTCATGTTTCTTCATATATTTCTTTTCGGCTTGATTTTTTTGCCTGTAGAATACGGATTTAAGCAACAAAAAATAATGGAATATAATGCATTTTTAAAGTCAGGGTATATAATCGGTTTACTCGATATACATATGAAATCCGATTCCAAACATATAAAATTAACAATCGGATTTTTGCAAGTGCTAATGTGAACCGATTCATGAAATCAGTTTACTCGATATACATATAAAGTCTGTTTCTAAAATTAACAATCTGTTTTTGTTAAGACATATGTAATCTGATTCCAACAAAATATGATCCAGGAAGATTGGATGCAATAATCGGGCTATTTATACACTAACGTTCCTCGATTTCTTTTCACATGCAGAACAATCAGACTATAAGTTTATGAACATAATCCGTTTCTAATAAGAATCGGGTTACTTCGTGACTAACGTAATCCGAATCTGTAAACACTGAAATTTTTGGATTTCAAAATTCTCGATTTCTAACCTAAAGCATGTTACTAAAACCTAGTTTAGAGGATTGGGTTGATAGAAAAGTACCTGATTCGACCCATTTCTTCCTCCTGTGCGATACGAGAGGATTCAGATTGTTCTTGCACTTCCCTCGTTCTATTTCGAATAACTTCAACAAGCCCGGGATTGTCGTCACTAGAATGATTCCTGTTAGTAGCATACTTAGTTCTTGGTTTCGACATTTTATGGAAGAAAGAAAAGGATTAATCGTTTTTGAATCGTCGATCATCGACGATTTTTGGTTTCAAAAAAATGGAAAAAGAGGGAGTGGAGGAGATGAATCGTTTTTATGTTAGAAATAAAAACTGATTTTTGTTAGTTAGGTTTATTAAGGATTGATGGGGATAATTTAGTAATATCAATATTTTTTGAGGGTAATTTTGGTAGTTTACATAAATATTAGACACCCCTTATCATTGTGAATTGGATAGATACAGTAATCTATATGCCCCAATTAAGTGGCATAGGCCCCAATTTAACCAAATTTTCTTTGGCGTTTCAGAACTGATCAGGGCCCTGCCTTTCGTATTTATTTCATCGGAAAATGGGTCATTTGTCCAAATATTTTTAAAACATGGTTCAAATGGACGAGTAAAAATTAGTATGGGTGAAATAGACACTAAAAAATAACAAGGATGAAACTGGATTCATCCTGACTTAAACTTAAAAAATAGTAAGGATGAAACTGGATGCATCCTGATGTAAATTAAAAGTAAGAAAAAGTATTTGAAAATGGGTAGGATGAAATTGTTTACATCCTGGATATTTTTACATTTTTGTCCATTTAAACAGTATCGAAATCTAAATGTCCTTTTCACCCAGGAATTGTTGATTTTGGTCTTATTAACCAATTTTGTGTTATTTCATTTCAGATAAGTAGCAATGAGTTTTTAGGGGCCACCCGAAAGGATTTAGGGGCCATCAATTTATACCCAGCCAAAGACTCTAGTTAAGGGGTACCCTATATGATATTGAAGTTACATAAATTCCCTTCTGGTAAAACTGTATAAAAACCAAATCAAAAAAAATTCTACTCATTTCAACTCTTCTTCTTCCAGTTTCGTATTATATTCCGATTGTGGAAGAAAAAAAAAACTTTCCCTCGTTCTTGTGTTCAACCGAAACATCGCCGCGATCGTAAAACTAAAACATCGTCGATTCGTTTATAAAACAATGGATAGGGGAAATGAAACCCACATACCTAGAACCAACAACGTTGCTCGGGGTATCGATCCAAAGATTGGGATTTTAGCAAGAAATAAAGAAATTGTTGCTGCAAATGAAGAAGAACACGAAGAACGCGAAGAAGAAGTACTCGTCGATGTAGTCGGTGGTTGCGATTACGATAGTCAAACACTTCGTCAACTTCAAATGGCCCCAATTAGGTAAGAATCTATCATTTTTGGGGTTTATTTCGCTTTAATTCGACGAATCGAGAAAAAGCAATTCAAGGGTTTTCGGTTATTTATCCAGATTCGGGCGATATTCATGATTATTTACTTCCGAATGTAGTCGTGTTTTTCATTTCTCAAGAACATCGACAGTATTCGGGAGAAATATTTGATGGTTATCAGCCGAATATTGTTGGCCATATCTTCTTGGATACAAACTGGTAATAATCGGTAGTTTAATGAATTTTTCGGCTCCCGAATATATTTAAGTAGACACACAGTATTCGGAAGTACACTCACTACCGAATATATATATATATATATATATATATATATATATTGAAAAAATCTCAAAATTTCTGATATAGGAAAAATCCCATTTTGGGGCCAGTATTTATTCGGAAGACAATATAATGTTTTATACCTCCGATTGTGTAGGATAAAATTTTAGAGTTTCTGAACTCCAGTTGATGAATATTCGGTTGTAAACATGTTTAGTTATATTCCGATTGTTTTTTATTCGGGAAAAATATATGTCTTCTTACTTCCGAATTTTTTTATTCGGGTTATAGTTTTGTACTTTTTCTTCCGATTGTGTAGGATGAAAAATTTAGAGGTTCTGAACTCCAATTGATGCATATTCGGTTGTAAATATGTTTAGTTAGCTTTCGATTGTTTTGTATTCGAGAACAGTATGTGTCTTTTTACGTCCGAATGTGTACATTCGGGTTATATTTCCATACTTTGTCTTCCGATTGTATAGTTTGTAAATATTGTTCCTTTCTTTGTTGTTTAGACAAAGTCGAGAAAGGAGGAAGAAAGTGACAGCTAGTGCTAGGAGGGAAAGGAGTGCCAAAGATAATTCAAGTGCTCAACAAAGCTTACAAGAACAAAGCAGTCAACAAGGAGTGCAACCAAGTGCTGAACAAAGTGTAGAACAACAAGGCAGTGAACATTACATGTCCGCATAGACCTCACCGTCTGCATTTGATGTGGTTTTAAGATCGCACTCGCTTTTTGGATCCGCATAGATCTCACCGTCTGCATTTGATGTGGTTTTAACTTGGCAACCATTACATGTCCAATTAAATCCAACGGATCATCATGGTTGTGACAACCGTTATCAACTTTATACATTTTATACTCTTTACCTTTAATACCATCGGGCTTATAGAAGACAATCTTAAATGGGCATCCTATCTTCTTGGTATTGCTTCGGTATTTCCTATTCGTCTCCCGTACGTATTTACTATTCTTTCCCTTGTGACTCTTTCGCGTCCCACCTCGCTCACAAATCATTTCAAATCGAGTGTCACTAACATGATTATTTTGAATTACCACGCACATGTTATCTTTTGCCTTGTTCATAAGCCATTCATTTGCCTCCTTCTTACTTCCAAATGTCTAAACGTGCATAAAACAAAACAAATCTAATAAGCATAACCATTTAACATATAAATTTTGAAAAAAAAAGAAAAGCAGTAATGAGTATACCAAATCGTTTGCATATTATAGGGAAGTGTCGGGCCTCAAATAGAAATCATCAACAAACTCTTCAACGGCCTGCATATGAAAGCAACAAATTATTATACAATAATCGGAGGTTATTAAATAAGTCAAACTGCCGAATATACTATATTCGGAATCCTATCGGTTACCCAAAACACCCGATTTATGCAAATGAATGTACACAGTTTACTGAGTGCAAAAAATGATATAGTCGGAAGCTAAAATATATAGTAAAACAGCCGAATATAAATAACCGGGAGATAACTTTAATCGATAAACATCCGATTTTCAAGTTTTCGGAAATTTTATTTTGAGGCCACTGTTATATTCGGCAGTCAAATAATGTTAAACTATTACCGATTGTAAAGGATAAGAATACTGAGTTTTGAAATTTTTTGAGGAATTCGTTTTTGGGGCCATTCAGGGGTAAATAACTCTACATAACTACCGAATGTAGATTTTTTTGGAAAACCAGTTTGAGGTTTTTTCTCATATTCGGCAGTAAACTACTATCTTGGAACTACCGAATATACATATTTGGTACTCTATGTGTTATATTCGTAAGTTTATTCGAGAAATTATCTACCGAATCTGGGTAGTTCATGGCATTCAATGCATGCAATAATCGGTTTTTCTTGTTTACAAAAGCACACAAACGCATGCAAATCGAGTATTTGAGTTTCTTAACACAATACCAGTGTTTTACATGCATCGTTAGCTTCAATATCATGCGATTCTCCATTTTCTTCCATGAAAGGGTCGTCTAGGTTTTCCTCTCCACAAAAGTTTGGATCATTCAACATATACCCCAAATCGCCTTCGCCATGATACTCACCTTCTTCTTCTTCATATCCATCCATTTTTGTAGTGATAAAATGGGTTTTTCCCTTTTTTCCTCCACCTTCTTCTCTATAACTCTAACAACTCAAAAATGAAAAAGAAATGGAAAAAATGAAACATAAATCATTCTAATATTGCACCGACTACAATCGGAAGTTCGGGTAAATTTTTGTCTTCCGATTGAAATCGGAGGATAAAAATATTATCATATCCTCCCAATATATAAGGATAATTTTGCCATTACGAACATAATTTTTCCTTTGGGTGACCTTTTTTATTTTATTGTTGGCTCTTAAATTCTTTTGAGTGGCCCCCTAAAAACACGAGGATAAGTAGTATCCACAATAATCTTCCAAGTTCTTCCATTTATATCAATATGGATCAGTATTGATTGAATGTCTAATCTGTCTTTCACATTTTAAATCGCCAAGTTGAAATAGTGGACACTTGTGGATACTCTTATCCAATTCCAATCTAGCTATGTCATACTTTATCTGCAAAAATTAATGCATGACTGCACACTTCCTAGGAAGGTGTATGATTTTAGGATGAGCTGTTTCGGTCCACATACTATCCCATTTGGCCACAAATGTTTTAAGAAATCAACATAAAAGTTGTATTATTTTGGCACGCTAGTTGAGTGTATCTACGTAACACTGAAATCAACCGGAGTGCAGCCGGTTGTTCCCGCAGCGCATGGACGGTTGATGTTCACCTCAAGACATAATATTGTCATCTCTCCAACTAAGCAACAGTGTCTTACTGGTGACAGTACAGACACCTGTCAGCATTTGTATGGTTATCAAATGACAGCCAAAGAGAAATAAATTTGTCATTTTTCATGTAAGGAAATCGTTTGGTAGGAAAATGTTCACATAATTACGCAGCTGGCATTATATTCTGCCAGCTAGTCTTCATGATTAGGACATCTAGAGAGAGAATGTTACACACGCCACGTAGATAAGGATTAATGGGATTGTGGTGTTTGGCAACGGGATACAGCTAAAGTCATTCTAGGAATTTATCAAAAAAAAAAAAAAAAGTCATTCTAGGAAAATTGCTTTGGAAAGAAGTCGTTCTTTGAATTGATAAACATAGATAAGAAAATTGCCAGACGGAGGTAGCAAAATGGAATATTATGTGTAGAAAGATGCCAGATACTCATACAGGTCAGCTATATATTGGGCAATAAAAATTAGGATATGCTGACATGGATCCAACCAGAGAATCAATCATTGAAGTCCTTCCTTGTATAAAAACAGAGACATCTACACAATGTTGTAATTACAGAACAGAGTGAAGAAATTTCTAGACAACAAAATCAGAGAGATCTGGGTTTTAATGAATATATCTTCTAGTTCTGAAAACGTAGCAAATACAGAGGAGAAAACAGAGTGATTTAAGCTCTGCAAATGTCTTTAATCGGAGAGTTCTATTTGTTTCTTGAAAGTGAGAAAGTTGAAGGAGAGTGGGAGAAAGAACGATAGATTCATTCAATTCGATTACAATAATTATTCATTTGGATTCCACAAACAAAATCATCTAACGAGAAAACTGATATTTACAAGGAGATTGACGAACAGAAGAAAACCCAAACCTCAACAGGTATTTGATTTTTTTATGATTGATGAAAAATTCTTTTGAGTTTTTCATTTCAAAGAAAAGGGTTTGTTTTCTATGATTTGATTTAATATAGTATATTTTTTCAGGATTTTTTGAGTGGATAAAATGGGAGTTACTGGAACAGAGTCATCAACTCATGAATCCACCACCATGAAATCACCACCACAACCGGTGGTGGATGTTAAAAATGAAGCCCCTGAATTAGTGAAATGTGATTGTTGTGGATTAACAGAAGAATGTACATTAACATACATATCAAAAGTGAAAGAAAGATATCAAGGGAAATGGATTTGTGGATTATGTGCTGAAGCTGTTAAAGATGAAATCTCAAGATCATCATCATCAGAAGAAGATAAGAAGATCACAATTGAAGAAGCATTGAATCTACACATGAATTTTTGTAAGAAATTTAAATGTTTATCATCATCACCACCACCAAATCCAACTAAACATTTAGTTTCAGCCATGAAACATTTACTGAGAAGAAGTTTGGATTCGCCTCCAAGAGTACTAGTTCGATCGAGCTCGAGTCATAGTAGCAGTAGTGGTTCTGATCTAATTAGAACTAAGAAGAATTCTGATCATAATGTTGTTCATCTTACTCGATCTGGTAGTTGTTTCTCTACCCTTGCTCGTTGAATCCAAGAACAACCAGTTGGTCAAGCACTTGGTGGTTGTACCAAGAGGTATGCAGTTGAATTTTATTTACATCATAGGTTAGGTCCAAGAAATAATTATTACGGGTATAATAAGTTGTTGCAACCACCAGCGGCCGCCGCCGCCACCGCCACAACGTCCAAGGTTCAAATCATAAAAAGACCAATAAGATATAGTAGTGGCAGAGCCACGGAGGGATTCAAGGTTCAAGTCATGGCAGAGTCAGCATAAAATAAGTACTAGCTAGTAATTCAATGGTGGCAGCAAAGCCATTCATTACCCCCTATGGCAAAGCCATTCGCGGTTACTTTTAAGGTGTATCTGGCAAATGATTATGACATGGTGGCAGCAAGGTCTTTTAAATTTTAAGCTTAGTTAAATGTAAAATTTTATATGATTTGGATGAGACAAGGCTGAATGAAATATTTTTTGTTCCTTTGTGGAGTACATATACGTTTTTACCCTTCGAATTCCATTTTTTTTTAATTTGTTCTTTTTTTTCCTGATACGGCGTATCCAACTAAATTCCCCTGACTCGCAGTCCCAGCAAGCTAGACATATCCACTGGTGGCCGATCGACCTGCCATCCCCAACATCAAATCTAATTCCATCTTTTTTCTCCTTGTCTTTGTCTGTTTGATTTGATCTACTTTTTTCTCTAACTTGAGCCATGGAAAGGAATGTCTCATGGGGTATACAGTTTGGCCTGTCTTAGTTTTGGAAATGAGCAAAGCAATAATTAATTGATGTGCGTGTGTGCATGGTTTGTTTAAAAGGTAAGACAGTAAAATGGACACTTTCAAGATCTTCTTATGCTTTCTTTTTTTTTTCTGGCTGCAGAAGCTGCTGGAGATGAAGGATGGATAGCTAAATTACACAGTGAGAAAGAATGTAATGAAACATTAACAATACTGAAATGACAAAGGTTTGGAGAGGAGGAGGGGCCATTGATAGGGAGTGTGTAACAAACCATGGGGCAATGGACCCTTCATCCAACTTTTTGTTCTTTTTTGTTGATAAGGATATGGTTATTCCTATCAGTATCAGAATTCAATTATGGATTGTGGAATGATTTGGATTCATCATTTATTGGTGGTTGAGTTGAGTTGAGGCTGTTGAGCCACTGTTGGTGTGGGGATAAAGGGACAGAGGATCATCTTTTGTTTCTGCATGTTATCTTTAACTGTTTATACAAAATGCCTTCTCCAAGAAAACAACCCCAACCCCTCTTGCCCAAGGCCTCTCAAATTCTATTCTTGATGCTTGCTGGTGATTCTGCCTCAATATGGGCTAAAATGAAAGGAAAAAAAGAAAAGAAAATGATAGTATCTCTTTTCGAGGAACCGAGGTAATATATCAGTTGATGTCAATACAAAATAGTAAAATCGAGCAGCCCCCAGTACTGCAAACCATGAGTGGCGGACAAGACGAGTAACCCCCCAGTACTTGCAAGCCATGAGTAGACTGGTGGTGGTGGGTATCCTACTTGAGAGAGCAATTTATTGTGGTGGTGGTGACATATAAATCCCCTCAATCATTTCAAAGTTGGTGTCCTTTGCCTTTGTGAAAGTTAGTTTACCCAACTCTTTTACTATAATAAGCTAAACCATGGAAAAGAAATGAGTTTCTGGATTGATTGACAAATTTGTTTAGTGTAGGTGGGTAAGTAAACTAACATAGAAGCTACTAATCAGTGCTCGAGTTAGTAACTCTTAGCTCAAGGTCTATAAGGGTTTCGATTTATAGGGATCACGAGATTCGCGAGGAGACATACGTAGGTTTCATGTGGCCTGCAATTGGACACGATATGCGTGAGAAAAATATGCAAAACACTAATAATTCAATGGGGGAGCAAAGAGGAGCAACTATCATCAAACTAATGTCAACTGAGTATAGATCCCGGCCGCAGTCATTGGCACGTAGTATGTGACGATACAAATGGTCGAGCCATCTGCATTTGCTTTTGGGTGTTGAGGTGTATCTGCTAAATGAATGCGGTGTGTTTCTTGGCTCACCGCTGAGGGTCTGGAATTAAGGTTTATTGAATAAAGTTTGTTAAACCTAGTTAATTGTAAAACATTATGTGATTTGGACGAGACAAAGTTGAATGAAACATTTC
Organism: Papaver somniferum; assembly: GCF_003573695.1. NCBI lineage: Eukaryota > Viridiplantae > Streptophyta > Magnoliopsida > Ranunculales > Papaveraceae > Papaver > Papaver somniferum. The sequence goes on along the minus strand of NW_020619603.1, from coordinate 6,303,212 downwards.
TGTTCCTTGGTGGATTTCATATACACTTTTATCTTTTCAACCATTTTTCTTTATGCGGCATTCTAAGCCTAACTTCATTGAGCTCCTTGAGCAATCCCCGCGGTGTCACTGTAACAAAATTATTATTTATACCGATCAAAAAAAAAAAAAAAAAATCCTAGCCAACTAGACATCCCTGGTGACCAACTTGGCATCCCAAACAACGAATCGATTCCATGCATCTTTCTTCTTTGTTCGATTTGTTCCACTTTTTTCTCCCTAACTTGAGCCATGTAAGGGAATGTCTGTTTTGCTGTCTTATTTTAGGAAATGAGCAATGTGTGCGCATGTGCATGTGCATGATTTGACCAGAAGGTAGACATAAAAGTTGTTAGGGGCAGTAGAACGGCACTTTGAGAACTTCTTCTCCTTTCTTTATTTTGGCAAAAGCTGAAGATGATGGATAGAGATAGCTCGGGTATTTTGATACACCTTGAAATGTAACTTTTCAACTTATTAAGTCGAAAAGTCGGGAGTTAAATTATGAGTAAAATTTCAGAAGCAGAAAATTGATTTTTAAAAAAGATTTTTGCTTTTGAAGAAGACGGAGCAATTCTGCACCTGGTTGTCAAACAATCTATAATTATATGGTGAGAAAGAAACAATCCCCTTAAGTTTGCAGGGCCAGTGCTAGGATGTGAGCGTGTAACAAACCATGGGGCAGTGGGGGCAATGGACACTCCATCAAACTTTTGTTCTTTTGTGTTGAAAAGCCTGTCAATATCAAAATTCAATTCTGGATTTTGGAATCATTTGGATTCATCATTCGTCGGTGGTTGATGTGGGAATACAAAGACAAGAGAATTATATTTGGTTTCTGCATGTTATCTTTATTAACTGTTTACAAAATGCCTTGTCCAAAAGAACAAACCCCAACAGTGGCAAGGTCCCCAACCCCTCTTGTAAAGGCCTCTTCGATTCCATTTTTGATGCTTCCTGGTGGTTGTGCCGTGGGTTGCTGTACCGAATATACCTGTATACAGATACTGGTGTATACGTTGGTTATTATATCGGTCCATATCTATATCTATATATAATATAGTACAGTACATTCAAGCAGCCCCAGTACTGCAAACCTGGTGATGGTGGGCATCCTACCTGAGAAAGGAATTCATTGTGGTGGTGGTGACATAAATTCCTCAATCAATTCAAAGTCGTGTTGTGCTTTATAGTTTACCCAACTCTTTTACTATGTTGAGCTAAACCATGGAAGAACCGTTGTGTAGAACAGTGGAGTCTTACCTTCCTCGTATACTTGAGGTTGAGGGTTCACGTTCGTGTCCTGACCCCTGTAAGAAACCACTTATATGCAGGCTCCCTTTGGACAAAGGGGAGTTAGGATGAATAAAAAAAGGAATTAATTACCTTCCTACGCTGGCTCCCTGTATGCATATTAGAATTTCTTTTTTCTTCCTTTTGATATTAAGGAGTTTATTTTTTTTTTCTTTCTTTTCATATCAAGGAGTTTCAAACTCATGTCACTGGTTCCAAATATAATGTGCGGTCGTGAAAGATTCATAAGGGTGTTTACTTGACAAGGGTTAAAAATAAAGGTTTCACTCAGTTGGAGAGATGGAATCATCTTAGTGGACAAAAATTTCGATAGTACAAGTTTTTTAAAGGTACACTTGTCAATTTTTTATGCAAAAAATTAGGATTTAGGCTGTGTTTTAAGAACGAAATTGCAAGTCATACTTAAAAAAATGCAATATTTTATATGTTCGTTCTCACAATAGAGTTAAATTGGTTAATATATCTAAAATTAATCTCATAGTATTGCTGAAATGACTATTTCATCTGAGACGATTTCAATAATTATCATAATTAAATACATCACCTCTTCTTGTTATTCTTTATTTAATTATGTGGACAACAATCACAATAACACCACTCAATCTATTCTAGTATAACTATAAAGATCCATATTGTGATTGCAGAATTGCGTCAAACGGATGGAATAATAGTATGCAACCAAAAATGAAACTGATATTATATGTCAATATTATCCATTATTTCTGGTTTTCAACTAAATTAATTCATAAAATGTGGCCCCAAAAATTCGTGGCCCACAAGGCATCGCCTGCATGGGGCCAGGGCCGGCCCTTATAAAAGCATAAACACATGGGTTATCAATGCCCATGTTCTTCACAAGTGCTATTTTCTAACTGTTACATCAGCTGATATCGACCCCAGTACTGCAAACCATGAGTAGTGGTCTGGTGGTGGTGGATGTCCTACTTCAGAAAGTAATTTATTGTGGTGGTGGTGGTGGTGACATAAACTCCCTCAAGTCATTTCAAAGTTGGTCCTTTGCCATTGTGGAAGTTAGTTTACCCAACTCTTTTGATATATTAAGCTAAACTAGGGAGAAGAAATAACTTAAGTGTTTTATTTATTTTCCTGAATGATTTACATAGCATCCATCCCACATTGATCATTCATTATTTGACAATTTACTGGTAGTGGTGGCAGGTCAAGTTGACCTCGTCGTTAACTTCAGGTGCAGGTTTGCGGAATTTATAGAGCAGAGAAGATGCGTGTCCTGTGAGATGACTGGATGTGCAGCTAACCTGGTACCAGCATCATTAGCCAAAGTTGATTCCTTGAGCAAGTGGAAGCTCATTCCCATAGTTGATTGTACTGTTAGAACCGACAATATAATCAGAATGTATACATGTATGATCGTTGCAGAATCAATGAATGAGGTTTGCAGAAGTACATTAAGACCTACATAAGCAACGTGTAAAACATAAAAATAATTTACCATGTTGAGCGCCGCATATATTGCTTCCAGGAGTCACTTCCTGCTTCACGGCCACCTCCAGTAGCCTTTTCTCCACCAAAAGCACCACCAATTTCAGCACCATTTGTGGGAATATTTACATTCACAATACCACAATCACTTCCATGTGGCCTGCAGTTGGACACAAAATGCATGAGAAAAATATGCAAAAAACGCTTGGCCGTAAACTTATGATCTGGTAGTGAAACATGGAGAATATAATACGAGGTAACAGACACGAAACCATTTAGACAGAAAATGAACGTTTGTCTACTGAAAGATTGGATACTAAGATAACTCAAGACCCGAGTTTGAATCTAATTTCATAATACTAACCCGAGCCATTTGAAGATGATATTCGGTCTCTGTGTGAATATCGAACTACTCAATCCTTGTGGTACAGAGTTGTTTATCTCAATTGCTTCGGTGAGAGTCTGTAAAGTAAAAGTTCAGATTCCCCCAAAAAGCGGAGAAACGAAATAAGAGAAGAGTAACTATGGTAACTGCAAACTAAAAATATGAGTACCATGCTACCTTAAATTTCATAACATATAGGACTGGACCAAATAATTCTTCTTTTACTACAGGTGCACTTGAAGAAATCTCAACTATTGTGGGATGCACAAAGTTTCCTTCAGATTCGATGGTAGTTCCACCTACAAGAATTTTCCCCCCCTGCACAGAGAGTAGATAACAGGATTGAGTTTCTTAGACAAATGATGCTACAAAAGTTAGCTATGTCTAAGCTTATTCATTCAGTGACGAAAGAATCGATGATTTTTGCAACATTAATAAGAAACACGAGATTTCTGGAAAGGAATATGTATACCTGAGATTTAATGATTTCAATCCCCTTCTCAAAGTTCTTCTTTGAAGTATCAGTATGTAGTGGCCCTAGTAGAGTGCCCGTTTGTAAAGGGTCACCGATTTTTACTTGCTGGTACGCTCCAACTAGTTGATCCAGCACAGTTTGATATATACTCTCATGAATAAGCTATTTTCCAAGACAACATATAACAGAATTAGATATCTCTTTGTCCACTTGTGAGTTTTTCAGATTTTTAACATGAACATGAAAAGAAACTTACCAGCCTACGACATGTAGTGCAGCGTTGGCCAGCTGTACCAACAGCAGCGAACAAAACAGAACGGACAGCTAGAGGAATGTCAGCATCATCCATGACAATTATGGCACTGTTACCACTTAATTCCAGCAAGCATTTACCAAACCTCTGACTAACTGTTTGTTGAACCATTAGTCCCACCTGTAATTGAGAATGCGTTAGCTATGGTAGTTCCAATGGAGCAATCTCGATGTAACCACTCAATAAGAAAAGATGCGTGCATTTAGAGTACGGACAGAAGATGAAATCATGAAAGACATTATTCTTGTCAAAAAATGGCCTAATTGAACATCTACCTAAGTTTTGATAAAATTTAGACATGGAAACATACGTGTAACTCTAAAAGATAATGAAAGCATCTGTTGCTATGATCTACTCGGTTTGAGATGGGAACTGACAGTAAGTAGGTGCCCAAAATTGTAAAGCTAAGATTATAAACACAAGTTAAGGGTACCTTAGTACTTCCAGTGAATGAAACCAGAGGAATGCGTGTATCTTTTGCTATGGCTTCACCAATTTCAGCACCTCCACAGAAAGCAGTAAAGATAGCACCTGGTAAGTTATTTTTCTTCAGAACTCCGGATACAATTTCAGTCATGGCAATAGTAATCAATGGTGTTGTTGGGGCTCCTTTCCTGTAGTGCATGAAATTTTATTCAAGCAACGAGAGTAAAGAAAGAAAGAAAGAAAGAAAGAAAGAGACACACAATTACTTACCAAACAACACAATTGCCGCAGACTAATGCAATACAGGCATTCCATCCTAAAACACACAAACAAACAAAAGTTATGAGATAAAAGAACAAGAGGCACATTCATAGTTTAGAAACAGGTTTTGAAGGTACAAATATGTAATACTGCCAGAAGTTCTCACAAGAAAACAACTAAGTTTGTCCTGATTTATTTTTAAGCAAACAGCCTACATCAAGGAACCTAAGTAGCACACTCATGATGAATGGGGAAACTCACCAAGAACAGCACATGGGAAGTTGAAAGCAGTAATAACACCAACTATGCCAAGAGGATTCCACATCTGAAGAGTCCAAATAACAACCATATATGATGATTAGCAATGAGACTTTTATATGTTAGCGAACTAATAACAAGTTGATTCCCAAAATCCAAAAGCATATGGACATAGAGCACCTCCATCATCACATGATTTGGACCTGTTAGACAGAAATAACATAGCAAAAGACTTGGTTAGAAACTAAAAAAGAAATGGGGTTGAGAAGAAAACTAATTCAAGCAACAGCCTTACAGATATTTTCCATTACTCTCTCCAGAGTATTAAGACATTCATTAGAAAGTAAATGGAAACAGAGTATGTGAGCTCACGTTCTGAAGGCACGACTGAACCATTTAACTGTCGACTTAATCCAACAGCATAATCACACATGTCAATAATTTCCTGCAAAAGTTCAGTTTTCCGCTTAAGTATATCATATATGGAAATTGGGATATTAAAAGAAACCAAAAAGGAAGTTGCTTATTGAGAATGATCGTACCTGAACCTCCCCAATTCCTTCAGGAAGAATTTTGCCCATCTCGAGCGACACAAGCCTTCCAAGAGGATCTAATTTGGCTCTCAGTGCATCTCCTATTTGTCTAACAATCTCACCTCTCTTTGGTGCAGGCATCTGAGATAAAGAAAACAAAGCAACATTAGAAATAACAACATATCAGTAGACTAAACAGTAGTCTTACACAATTGACTGAAATGATATCCAAAAGCAGCATCCACTTAAAAGCACTTTAAAATTTCGTGAACAAATGACATTTATACTTCTAATACCACCACCAAGCAAACCACATGACACCTCAACCGCAAGCATATGGGGTTACGATGTCATGAGGTTCACATTGCAGCACTATTTGGACTCTAATTAACAGGACGAAACTCTTTTACAATGTACAGTACATGATTTCTGTAAGCTCATTTGAATCTAAACCTCTAATCTACAACAAGCAATAATCTAACCTGCATCCATATCTTTGCAGCTTCATTGCAAGCTTGCATGCCAGTCTCATAATCTTCAATCGACGCTTCTGCTACTTCCGCAATCACCTAAACAAAACAATAAAAAAAACATATAGATCATAGATCATCAAAAGAGATGTCAAATAAATTTACATGACATTATAAAGTCCTGCTGGCTCAACCCCACAGGACACCCATCTAGACACCTTAAATCCTCCTGATGGGGCATCCTTTGTCGCTTGCCACATCAAAATCCACTGATCACTGCCCCAATCACTTATAATCAGAATCTTAAAGAACTCATTTCTTCTTTGTAGGGGTAAAATGGGAATTAAAAAACTCTTATGATCCAAGAAACTTATCATAGTTTCAGTGATAACCCTTACTTAAATTAATCAAACAAATTAAACATTAAGAAACCGAAATCCAACTAAAATAAACTCTGGGTTCATCTTCAATTCGTAGATTCATTTCCACTACAACCAATTTTACTGAAACATAGATAAAAAAAAACCCAAAATTTACTCAAATTTTTTTTACAGAATTTGATTAAGATGATGAAGAAAAGAAGAAGAACCTGATTAGTAGCAGGATTGACAGTAGTAATCACAGGACCATTTCCAGTCCAATTACCATTAATGAAACAACCTGGATTAGTTGAATTAAGACCTAGTTCTTTCAGAAATTCATACTCTTTCTTTGCAAAACCCATCTTTTTTTTATTTAATCTGCGTATGATGGAATTGAGTTTTGAGAGGTTGGGAGAGTTTATGAATGAATGATTGGGGTTTTAAGGAAGAAGAGATCACAGCTCGTTTTTAGTTACTTACTTATTTACTCCATTACTCAGAGACGGTGACTGTGTTAAGTAAGGTTCAGCCAATACGAGTTAAACGTGATATCTCGTGCCAAGAGAAATGTTAATAAAAATGTCTTCTTTTTGATAATTTTTTACACGTCATGCATCATGTACCTTCGAATTTTATTGCTAGGAAAAGAAAGACAAAAACACCCTTACCTTAATGTTAAGAGTTTCGAATTTACCATTATACTACAGTGACATCTATAATTTTATGTAAAATTATTAGTGTAGATTAAAATCTTAAACAACATAGAAATATCATACATCTGACTAGTAATTTCTATGTATATATTTTATTAAGGAATGACTTCAAAGTTTTTTTATTAGTACGAAGACATTAGTAAAAGCTGAGATCTTAAATACGTGTGTGTGTTTTTTGAATATCATTACATTGAACGTTAATAAGTTGTGAGAGCAAAACTGGATCCAAACTCCGCATAGTTGAACGTTTGTAAGACAACAGGTGTTTTTATAAGACAACGTTTGCTGCTAAAGCTTACTAAATTCTCCATAAAAAAAACCTTAAAACCTATACCAAAAGAGAACAGTAGATGTTCACATTCGATTTGATAATTTCGGTAGAATTTGGTAAAACCCTGCAGCAGTCTTGGAAATATTAATGATTCCATGACACTTCAATCTCAATCCTCCAATGGATTATGTTTATCTACCTAATCATTGGCCACGTACCAATTCCTAATCTTGTATTTTTAATGCTAGACCAGAAGTACAATTATATGAGAGTTGAGAAATTGGCTGACAAAATGAGATAAAGAGATGAGAAATTGTTTGGTAATAATAATAGAAAAAGACAATCCCCATATGGTCATCTGATCTCACACGTAATGTTCATGTGGCATACTGAATGAAATACATATTCTGTTCACGCAATCCCATATTCCCGTTCATGTCTATCTCAACTGCTTGGTTGTTTTCTGGATGTGTACACATGCATGAATTTATTCATGAAGTAGAATACTTATTATTTTACAACCCTAAAATATTGATAAATCAAGCTATTACAACCTATGTAGAGCATATAGCCTACCAAAAATCAAAAACATAAAGTAAAAATAAAATTAAGATAAGAAAAGGAAAGTTTTATGTAAAGCATAACGAAAATGATAAACTCACCTAACAAAAAATCCCGCTGATTTGGTGGCTCTCACAAATCTGTGGGTCCCACCACAAAACAGTGAACCCCTGCTCAGCTCTAGAGGGTGCGGGCCCCGCAATTTTGTGAAAGGCCATCGAGTCTGCGGAATAGTGGTGGAGTCTGTAGTGATCTACACTATAAATTAGCACAGAAACAGTTCATGATCTCTAAGGATAGAGATAGATTGGGGAGAACAGAAATTTTTAGAGAGAAAAGATAATTTTTGATTATAATTTTGTAGGAATTACCTATAGGTACAATTTTAGTGTTCTTAGTTAGTGGCAGGTCCACCCACTAAAGCCCAGTAACCAGAGATCCATAATTAAAAGAAAAGAGAAAAATGGCCCCAATTTTTTATGCCCAGGTCCTGCACACGTGTGGGATGTATTATGCGCATTTTTAAAATTACCAAAACACCCTTATGTATATAAAAGCGGCGTTACTAAATTTTCATTTCATTTTTCTATTTTCATTTCAACTTCTCAGATCCAAATCGGGAGAGCTGCTAGAAGAGAGTTTTTTTCTTGGGTTTTTATCGACGAACGGGAGATTAGTTATTTCGATTTTGTTTGTTTAACCGAGATTTGGTTAGTTTTAATGTTGTCTTATTTTATTTGAAGCTATTTAGATCTTTATTTTTAATGTAATGGAGAAATTCAACTGAGATACGTATTTGAAGTTATTGTTACCTACAAATGAAGACAATCAACAAAGAATCAATCAAGGTATGTGGTTTATATTTGATTCTTAGGTTGATTTTTCAATTCGTCCAAATTTGTGTTTAGAGGTCTTATAGTTAGTTCAGATCTACATAAATAATCATGTTTTATGTACATTTTGTTACTAGATCTGATATTTTAGCTTCATTTGGTTGTTTTTGATATGCTTTTGAGTTTATTTTTGTGTATTAATCATCGGTAGTATGTGATATACTGGTGGATTTTGATGAAACAAGTTCAGATCTAAATAAAGAATCATGTTTTATGTTTATTTCATTAGTAGATCTGATATTTTTATGGTTTTTGGTTTGTTTTTCAGTTTTCTTTTGTGTATTAACTATCAGTACGTATATGACGTACTGTTTTTTTTTTTTTGTGTTTACTATGAATCTATAGGTTTTCTCTTATTTTTTTTGGTTTGATCCAGGAGTACATATATGGAATACTTAAATATGTGCTTTGATTCAGTTATATTTTATGGATTCATCACTTCTTCCTGACATGCAATTGAGTTTTTAGTTTATGAATCTGCAGTACGTATATGTCGTACTGATAAAAACTTCTTTTGCTTTTGTTTTATTCATAGTTTCGCAGTTTAGTTTGCTATTGTGTATTAATCATCGGTACGTATATGATATACTAGTGGATTTTGATGAAACAAGTTCAGATTTAAATAAAAAATCATGTTTTATTTTTATTTCATCAGTAGATCTGATATTTTTATGGTTTTTGCTTTGTTTTTCAGTTTTCTTTTGTGTATCAACTATCAGTACATATATGACGTACTGTTTTCTTTTTGTGTTTACTATGAATCTATAAGGTATCTCTTATTTTTTTTGGTTTGATCCAGGAGTACATATATGGAATACTTAAATATGTGCTTTGATTTGGTTATATTTTATGGATTCATCACTTCTTGACATGCAATTGAGTTTTTAGTTTATGAATCAGCAGTACGTATATGTCGTACTGATAAAAACTTCTTTTGCTTTTGTTTTATTCATAGTTTCGCAGTTTAGTTTGCTATTGTGTATTAATCATCGGTACGTATATGATATACTAGTGGATTTTGATGAAACAAGTTCAGATTTAAATAAAAAATCATGTTTTATTTTTATTTCATCAGTAGATCTGATATTTTTATGGTTTTTGCTTTGTTTTTCAGTTTTCTTTTGTGTATCAACTATCAGTACATATATGACGTACTGTTTTCTTTTTGTGTTTACTATGAATCTATAAGGTATCTCTTATTTTTTTTGGTTTGATCCAGGAGTACATATATGGAATACTTAAATATGTGCTTTGATTTGGTTATATTTTATGGATTCATCACTTCTTGACATGCAATTGAGTTTTTAGTTTATGAATCAGCAGTACGTATATGTCGTACTGATAAAAACTTCTTTTTATTCTTTTTTATTCATAGTTTTGCCACTTTATTTTGGTTTGATCCATTAGTACGTATGTCAAATACTGAAATAGATGCTAGTTTTGTTGCTATGTTTTAATATTGTTATATTCTGGTCACATTTACAGGTTCAATATGTCCAACGGATACATACTCTATGTGTAAGCAGTGTGGCAGATATATACCCAGATTTGCAAGTAGTATAGTAGATATGTACTCAGATTTGTAAGCAGTTTAGCAGATATGTACTCAAATTTGTAAGCAGTATGGCAGATATGTACTCAAATTTGTAAACAGTGTAGCAGATATGTACTCAAATTTGTGGTCTTTTATATGTTTTAATTAAATTTGGACCTCCAGATAAATAAAATCCCGATTTGGTAGAAGTATTTTATTTCACACGTATTTAAACAATAGGGTATATTAGTCATTTTCATGTTTTCAAAGAATTTTGGACCCTAAGATAAGGATACAATCCGGTTGGACCCTACTATAAATAACCTTATGGGCTTAGGACCAAACAAGAAATTTTCCTATAATTTTTCATACCCGTTCCATACAACAGACTCAGCTAATAAGGTTGCAATGTACTCATAAATGGGAATACCTAAGCTACCCTTCTAATAATAAGAAATTACGAAAATAGCCTACTGGTCTAGACGTCGTGAAACTCGGTTCATGACAGAGTCACCGTTTTTGATAGAAGTATATGGGCTTCCGACTTAAAATTTGGGACTATTTTATTTATCTAACATGTCCCCTCGAGATGTAGAGCTATGTGAGTCCTCAATATCGTGGACCGGCATATGGTTGTCCTGCCTTTTTGGTCCTACTGAGTAGTCTTAATTCTGTCTTCTTGGTCCTACTGGGTAGTGTCTTAAGTCTCATACAGGGCCTGCCTCTAATATCATAATAGAAGTATATGGGCTTCCAACTCAAAACCAATTGGCAACGAGTAGAGTGGTACCACACCTTATATTTAGATTCTAGGCTAAGGAGTTAAGCTATGTGGGACTATTTTAGTTCTCCAACATGTCCCCTCCAGATGTAGAGCTCTATGAGTCATTTATATCATGATAATGGGGTCTTAAGTCTCATATAGGGCCTAACTCTGATACCAATTGGCAATGAGTGGAGTGGTACCACACCTTATATTTAGGGTCTGGACTAATGAGTTAAGCTATGTGGGATTGTTTTAGTTCTCCAACAGTTTTCTCTACGAGCATTATATTTTTAGGATCATTACTATTGCCAAAGAAAATATTTTAATTTGAAAACACCTAAATTTTTATAGGTAGAGTTGGATGAGTGTCAGTTTGCTCTCACAAATCTTCAGTTGGATTATAAGAAAATTACAGACGAGTATGATTTTCTTGACGAAGCCCGGGACGCTGTAGTTAATGAATATGAAATTTCTTCGGCTAGAGTCGAAGGTATATGATGCGTGTCGTAGGTGCAATCAAATTAATATCTTATTTCCACTCAATTAAAAATAATATAATGGAAGTCAAGTTCGTTCCCACGAGAAGCAGGGAGTTTTAGTTGTCAAAAGTGTCACAATGGGGGGGGGGGGTTTGGTTTAGATTAAAGCAAAATCAAAGCAATTAAAAATAACTAAGTTGCAAGCAATGGAGAGAAATATGATCAGGGAATCCTTCTTCGTTACTAAACGTCATCAAGTTATTATATTTATCCATTAATACAATTAATCACAGATTATTACCAACCGTGGAATAACAGCTAGCTCAGTGCTATCCCTAAATTCCTTAAATCACTGAGTACGAAAGCTCTTCAATACCAGATCCTATTCGTCGAAACCACCTAGTAATAGCTCACTCAAGATGTGATTTGTTCGAATGCTTTATCTTTTGTGAATTATAGATTGATCCTAGTAGTTAGACTCTTAGCTCAAGGTCCACTTTCTAGTGTTGTTTACACACACAATCGCGCCACAGAATCCCTCTGCAAGGTCTTGTGTTCTCTACTTTTGTATGAGTTATTCGACTATTACTTATCTCATAACTCAATACTAGCATTTAATTGAATCAACAAATTAATTCAGTTGGCCACCTAAACAATCTATCAATCAATCATAAATATTCTAATTGGTATAAAAAATCAATAGTCATATGAAGAACTTCAAAATAGATTTATATAATAACTCAAATCATGTCTAGAACTTAGAATTCATCCCCAATCACTAATAAGTTTAGCTACTCATGGTAATAACAAAACCCATGAGTTTCATATGATAAAATGGTAAAGAAATAGTTACGGTGATGGAATAGTTCCAAACCCTAGCTTTTCTTCTCTTGAGTTCTTCTCTCCAATGGCTTGATAAAAGATTAAAAGATAGCTCCCAAAAATATTAGAAGTCCTTTTTATAGGTACCCAAACTGTAGTTGTGCCCGTGCTCAAATCCCGTGTCGAATGATTGCCATAAACTAGTCAAAACATTGCCAAACTCGTGTAAAATAGCAAAACTCACGTCCAACAGCCTTTATGGGCTTCTCATGAACAGTAAAGCCCATCCCAAATCCAACTTCTCGGCTACATTTAGCTTGTCAGTTTCAGGAGACGGACAACTTTATTTTCTTCTGTTATTACGGCTGGGACTTTCCCAGACGTAAATTCTCCTGGATGTTTCGTAGTTTTTTTTTTCAATTTCAACTTACGGCCGGGACTTTTCAACCATAGCTTCTCCTGTATGTTTACTATTTCTTTCCTTGGCAGTTCCATACAAACATTACTTTCCTATTTTTACACATATCCCTGCATTCCTCTTCTAACTCAGTTTCCAGTTCCATTGCCATCACGTTCTCTTCTTCCAGTAAACTCATTCTCTCTGCCTGCCGAGCTCGAGTTCTTCTCAATCAGAGATCAAACTCCGGTCAAGTCTTGGCCATTACTGTGACAATATACAGCAAACTCACTCGAGTTTTTTCTTCCATCGCTGCAAACTCCATTGAATCACTGCAGCAGTCCACATCTCGAGCTCAACATCTCCACAGCAACAGCAGGCATCAGCATGATCCTCCCATCTTTATTGTCTTGCTCGATCTCAGTCCAGGGAATAAAGCTCCATCACCATTACTGCCAGCAACAGCTCCGATGTATAAAACACGAGTTTTATATCCCACAGCTCGAGTTCTGATCTCCTCCAACATTGTATACTCCACAGCTTCGTTAATGGCAGCAACACTACCATTCCTCCGATCATCATCATACGCTGTAGACTCAACATCCCTTGGTCTTCACCATTTCTTCATCTCGTTGTCAACAACATATTGGCTCAAGTAATGCTGTGGTGAAGGATAACTCAAGTTGCAGTGCAGGTTAACTTTTAAATTAGTTTTTCCTCTTTACTACCACGTGAGTATTGTGTGACCTGTATTCACACATACTCTCTGTACGTGTGTAGTCTTGTTAGATAGAATAATGTCGGTCATTATAGTTGTATTTAAAACCAATCTTCCAGCTCATTAATCTGTAATGAAAATCCTGATTTCTGTAATGAAATGAATTGAATAATGTCTGCCATTGATGGTGTGTTAGTATGGTATTAGATAGGATAGGGTTAGTTTTAACTCTAATTTTCGATCATTCTCTCGGTTTTCTATCTTCTTTTCATTTCATCTCTTGAGTAATCTGAAGTTTTTTGATCCAGATTTCTGCTTCACCGTTTCAGAAATTCTACTTTTCAGATCTACTTTCATCGTTTTTCTATTAGGATTTTCGTTTTGTTCCTCCTCTTTTGATTATCTTCACTGCTTTCTGATTCTGTGTTCATCTTTTTACGCCTCTCCTCTACTTTCTTTTCTCTCAATCTCAGATCTGTGATTGCTTCAATTTTCTTTAATCAATGGAAAATCCAACTTCAAACTCATTTTCCAACATTCCTCTTAATCAACTGAACAACTTTGTTCATCTGAAACTCAAAGAGGGTAATTACATCACTTGGAAACATCTCACGAGTCCTGTAATTCACATATTCAAGCTGATGAGATTTCTCGATGGCTCTCATCCTTGCCCACCACAGTATACAAATCCACGGAATCAACTTAATGGAATTGAAAATCCATTATATACAGATTGGATTGATGAAGATTCCACCATTATTATGTGGATCAACTCGGCGATTTCAGATTCAGTTATCGCCTATTTCTCTAGAGCGACTATTTCTCATGAGTTCTGGACAAGCATTGAAGAACGCTTTGCAAGAGCCTCATCAACTCATTCCATTCAGTTGCGTACCAAGCTTCTTTCAATCACTCAAGGTACTAAATCAATTCCTGCTTTGATTAATGAGATAAGACTTTTATCTGATTAATTAGCTGCTGCTGGAGAAATTGTATCTGATAAGGAACTAGTTTTTATTACCTTGAAGGCCTTAAACTATAATTATATTCCATTTACTACTTCAATGAGGCATCGTAATCCTCCCATAACCTGTATTGAGTTACATAACAACTATACTAAGTGAAGAGGCAGTTGTTAGTGAAAGTGCGCTTACTCAGAAAAATGACCTGTCTGCCAAGGCCTTTGTTGCTCATAATAAAAGAACCAATTATAGAGGATCTTCATCCCATTATAGAGGTACTTACAGAGGAAGAAGTTACACTGGTGGTTGTTATCCAAATCTGGCTCTATTTCACAGAAATCCAAATGGTAGAGGCTATTCTTTTCATGACAAACCACCACTTTGTCAACTATGTGACTCTCCACAACATTTGGCTCTTAATTGTCCTCAGCGGCTCAATTTCTCTTATCAAGGAAGGCCTCCTCCACCCAATCTCAGTGCCATGCTAGCTGCTGCTGACATTTTTGATGATGAAGAATGAATTGCAGATAATGGAGCAAATTGTCACATTACTTCTCAGCCTCATCATCTTCAAGAATCTACTTCCTATGATGGTTCTGAATTTATACAGACAACAAATGGAGCAGGTATGCCTATCTCTCACACAGGGCACTCTAGTAAACTTGTTAATGATCATTCCTTTACCCTCAGTGATTTTCATGTTGACCCTCAAGCCTCTCACAATCTTTTATCCATTCATAAGTTTACTAAAGATAACAATTGTTCATTGACTCTTGATTCTCATGGCTTTACTGTGAAGGCTCTGAACTCTGGGAAGACTCTCTTCTAAGGTCCACATAGGGATGGTCTTTATCCAATCAAATTCACTTCATCACCTCAAGCACTCACCTCTACAATAACTGACAATGTTCTTCTTCACAGAAGATTTGGTCACCCATCATTCCAGACTTTACAAAAGCTCTGTAGACTGCTGAAATTCTCAAATCTGACGCAAGAACGTGAGTGGTTAATAGTAGAAAATCAGAACCTACGAAGAAGGATCCGAGAATACGAGTTGGGAATAAAATATGGAGAAAGTTACAAAAGATCTTGTAGGGAACGAGACCTAGAAGGAAAATTAAGGAAGGATAAGAACGGCCATGAATTTATTAGGAGAAATACGTCAGCTGAGGCGAAAAGAATACAGGACGAGCAAAAAGGCGTCGTACCAAGGTCAACAATGGGCGAAGATGACACAACAAGTAAATCACATTCGCATTACCACAAGGCGAAGTCGAGGAATCAATGACGCATCATAATTGTGAACTACTCTTCGGACCGGTCATACTAACCAACTATCGTTTTGTATATATTAGAGCAGCAGAAGTATAGGTTGACTTGTTCTTCTATTAATGCTCTCTCTGCTTCTTAATTTCCATCGTGCGAATTGTGTTTCATTTTCGCGCTGAAGTGCTAGGATCTCTTCATCTTGATTTTGGTAGTAGAACCAATTATCTCTTCTTCCGTTGCTCCAGTTGATGTCTATCATTGGCCTTTCTGGGTCATATGGTTGAACCCATTCCGTCCAATACTGTGGATCTTCCATGGTTGCAGCTAGTTCTTCTCCGTGCCTGCTATCGGAGTTTCTCTTATCTGGTGAAGATTAGGTTTTAGAAGGTAGATTTCGAAAGGGTGACGACCTCAAATAGTGAATGAGTGAATTCTTGTGGTGGGCGAGAAGATCGTAATGATAAGTGGTTTCCGACTGAATACTGCCAGGTGAGGAAAAATCCTCCCTGTTTCTAGCGCCAAAATGTAGTGGCCGAAAATTCCACAACTACACCAAATGAAGTAATAAGAACACAAAGTCTAAGTCATGGAGATGAACTCAAACATTCATGATATTATATACCACTTGACACTAAATATGATCTTCGAACAAACTTGTATATTTAAAATATGATGTTCTTATAATTATCACAAATATTCAATCACACAATAACGGAAAACAAGTAGAATTCAAGCCCTAATTCTTTATTCTCTCTCTATGATCGATCTCTCTACCACCAGACTGAATTACTTCTTTCTTCATTATTTGGGTCCTTATATAGGCAAATATCCTAGTAGAGGACAATGATGTTCACGTGCATGGTCTCTGCTAGATGACTTCTACTTAATCTGTCTTATTCGCCAGGCTTTTGGAAGGTGTCAATGTCTTTCGCACGGTTCCTTCGCAGTCTTCTTAGTGGATGTCGTGATATACTTGTCGTGTAGTCCTTCTTCGTGAGTCTTTCTTTCTGCCGCGTGGTTTTCCTTTTCGCCTAATTCTTCCCTTCTTCGCATTGATGATTGTCTTAGTCGAGGCGAGGACATAGTTTAGTCTTGTGCGATATTTTTCCCTTACAAGTTTGGACGTTAAACTCGAGCCTATGAGATAGGGTTCATGGCAATGATAAATGGTCCGTGTGAATGATGGTTATTGATGATGAAGAAGCACGATGAATGGTTTGTATTGGGCCGTGAGCAGAGAAGAAGAAATCGAGTTGTGTTAGAGCATTGCTCGGTTGAACCCACCAAGCGTTGAGTATGTCAAGTTTGGTTGTTATCGCTTGATTATTTTACTAGAGTCAACTTCGTATAGGTTAGCTTGAAAATATTAGGATTTGAGACTTACAAGTATTACATGAAGACATGATGAAGTATGGAGCTATAACGACAACAATCATCCTTCCTTTTGAGGTTAATAATATTTGACTTGAACTGTTTCATTCCCTAACATATTTTTCAAGTCGTGCATATTGAAAACGAAACTGCGAAGCTGTGTATGAACTTTAGATAAACATAGTATTAAGGAACACAATGCGAGGTTTATTGCTTAACAATTCATCGAGATGGTGGCTACTTTGGAGATGTTGATCCTGAATATCCGTTAGAAAAGATGTTTTCTTATAATTAATATTTAAATTTTCATTATGTATTTTTGCATTTTTTTAATATATTTGGTTCTTATGTGAATCAAATATTTACCAAATAATTAATAAAAAAAATTATGTTATATAAGAGCAAAGACTACGAGGTTTCATAATGGGTATCAAGCAAGTGTTTTGTTCCTAGAGAGGAGAGAGGGAAAGTTTGGTGCACTGTGGTGATTTCAAATGAAATTTTTCTAGGTGGAACCTTGTTTAGACTTTCTTCATGGTGTCTCAATTTATAACCACTTCTTCTGATTGATTAATAGAGCAATAAAGTTCAAAGTAACCTAAATTGATGCATAAATAAACTTATGTTTGGTTAATTTTGATTTCGTTAGATGACTGTCATGGTACAAATGGAGATAGTATTGTAAACCATAGAAACGGTTTACAAGTGAGTTATGATGGTGCTGCTACATAAAAGGATGAAAACAACTCGGAATACGCTAAAAATAGAATACACCCAATTATAGATTAATAGATTGTCTCTGATTACCATATTATCGATAACATATTTTATGGATTTCATTAGATTTTCTCTGATTACCCATCAATCAAACTGGAATACGCTTGTTGATAGTGGTTTTTAGTTCAAGGTTAAAATTGTAAAAACTCATATTTTATGTGTCGTCACTCTGCAAAGAAACAGAGCCATGTAAAGTGATGAGTGTTCAACCTCTCCACTGGAATATTTATTAAGCAACTTAATATGTTCACATGAAATTTATCCATACTGGTGCATGTAGCAACAATCCCAGACTAAGAAATTGATCCGCCATGGATTAGTAGGTGCAAAGTCCTACCCAAAATCAGAAAGCAAAGAATAAAGGAGTCGCGGAGTAGGAGAAACAATAAGAGGAAGCGTGGCCATGCCATAGGCCTGCCGGCGCTATTTGGCCACGCCGCATGCTACCCAATCGGCCCTTCCTCCTTTGTCGACCAATCAGGTCGCTTTAAACCTGCCACACTCCCATGAATTGTGGCTGGGCCCATACTTGCCGGTCGTATTCACCATCGACCAATCAGGTCGCATTAAACCTACGACGCGCACCAGAAGTGTGGCCAAACTCGTACTTGGTCGGCCCCCTCTTTTTATTGACCAAACAGGTTGCTCTAAACATGCCACAATATTAAAAGAGGTGGAATTGCGTCAAGTGGTTACCATGCCAAATTGGCTTCCCAAAGATTGTACAAACAATTGGGAACGTTTGGTAAACAATTTTAGTATGAGCTACATGCCAAAGGTTTCGTATGGATGTCTAGTATAACATACTAAAAATTCAAATCAATCGAAGTAACGAGCTAAGAGATACAACATAAAAGGCGAGCTAGGTCATGGCTGAAAACTGACAGAATCCCTCCTGAATTCTTCATGAGTTTTACTGTCGGGCTGTTTTCACCTCCTAAACGAGCTCAAAACCTAAATATTCCCACAAAGGGAGATAGGAAATTCTTTTCTGATCAGAATGAGGGGGGGGGGGGGGGGGGGGGGGGGTCAAAATCCGAGTTCGTACGATAATTCTACAACGATTTTGGTGAGGGTCCCACATATGCATTTTCTGATTACGAAATTTCATGAGTTAACATAAATTTATGTGAATCATCTCAGCCATCCAACTTGGCTAGCCAACTTAAATGGTTTATATTGAATTTGGTCCAATCGTCTCAGCCATCCATGGCCACATACCGCATGCCTTATGCGCTAATGGAGGTAGAGGTGTTGCTACTGCACCAGTTCCACCAGTTCAAGATGCAGCATCTACAACAATTGTTTTTGAAAGGAGTGTTAACAACTCATCAAATACTACAAGGGGTGGTGCACTGAGAGGAAAAGGAGCAAGAGGCAAGAGAGTGCATAGAAGAAATGGGAGAATTGTAGGTATTGGCATATTGCAAGATAAAGGACCAACACTAGCTAGAGAACCAACACCAGTGCAGGTTTCATTATCAATTTCTTGTCTGTTAATGAACTTGTTTTTGTTATGAACTTGCGTACTGTTTTCTCTTGTTTACTTAAAATAATTTTTTGTCAAAATAGGTACTTAATCCTATACCAGGACTAGATGGATGCCACATAAGAGGTAATTGTGGTGGCATAGGAGGTGGGCTAGTGATGAGAGCTGGTGGTGCATTTTCTTCGACAACTGGAAGGGGAAAGAGGCCAAGGATGATGGGCTACCCTAGAATCCTCCCAGAAACAATGACTCTCTCCTTTATTTAGGATTTTACATAATGGATGACAGCTAATAATGTCATTAGTTTCAGGATCACTATGCGACATATTCTCTCATATACAATCGCTCATCTTCGCATAACATACTTCTTCGCATAATTATTCACACTTTACTCGTGACTTTGCTGAAATCATCTGGTGCATCATCTCAACTTTGCTATGTGTGATGCTCTTCGCTCAGGCTGTATTCTTCACTTTGCGTAATTATTATGGTGTGCGATATTTAACTCCTACAGTATCTCTTGCTTCAATCCTTATCTCGATCACTCATTTCTATCTCGTGTACTCTTGAAAATTTCAATTTTGTTCTTGTGTACATAAATAGAGCTTAAAATATATATATCTCTCTCTCTCTCCATAAGAAAACACACGGATCTCTCGATTTCCTATTTTAGGAAACATTATGGTTGCGAAGATTCTAAAATTTCTGATTTGGTACAAGGTATAAGTTTTCGGTAATTTTAGTGAAATCCCTAATTTATGATTTGGGTTTATATTAATTTTTATCTTTAGTTTCTGTTTGATTTTGATGATTAAATTTCAGCAGATTTATGGTTCTCAGTTAAAACATTATATGGGTTTTCATTACAAAACTAGTGACAAAACCTCTAGGTGAAAAAACTAGTGATAAGAAAAAACCGGTCATATTATTTCTACCAAATAAAAACCGTTTCAAATAAAACTTGGACAAAAACCCCAAGTCAAATAATAATGAGTAAATTTAGTTTTTGTTACTTTAATAAAATCCAAACATGCCCTTTTGACCTTTTCTTCTTCTACTTCTCTGATTTCTTTTTCATTCTTTCTTCTTACTCCTTATCTCACCACCATCATCACCAGCAGCAACAATGGATCTCCACGAACACCAACAACAATTTTATTCTCCGCCGACACACCACTTCCCTGTAATTCCCTGTAAATTTAGTTTGTTCATTGAGAAACGGTTGTTTTTATTAAAGCCGAGAGATCTAAATCGAGAAATTATTTTCTCAATCGTTCATTTCAATCCCTAAAACTGAGAAAGGAAGAAGCAGCAGCTGCCGCTGTTATCACCTGAAATTAGATCGAGACAGAGATGAAGAAGAAGAGAAGAATGGCGCTGATTCAAGAGATGAAGAATTCGAGAGACGTTTTATCTCAATCATTTGTTCATTCATTTCCCTAAAACTGAGAAAAGAAGAAGCAGCAGCTGCCGTTGTTTTATCACCTGAAATTGAGAGTAAATCTCGTTGCTGCTGATCGTGAAATAGATCAAGAATTGGGAGATGAGTAAAGGGTAAGAAAAAGATGATGGATTTGAAACAGATTTAAGATGGGTTGAATCTGAGATTGCAAGAAATTGGATCTGCATCTCGTCTGGGGTTGATTCAGAAATTGAAACTCAGAGTTGAGTTAGATTGATGTAAAGATGTGAATTAGGTTTTTGCTGGTGAAATTGAGGTTCTGACGATGGAAATTGGTTAGGGTTTGGTTTCTGCTGCTCCTGTAGATATCTGAGATGAATGGAGAAAAAGATGGGGATTGGAGGAATTTATGGTTGAGAGAAGGCTTACAAGGAAGAAGTAGAAGAACTGAAGTTATAGCTGGTGGTGATGATGAAGTTGCAGAACCATTTGCTGCTACCACGACGAATTTGATATGAAATCGAGGTCTTGCTGTGATGAATTTATGAACGGGTTTTTCCTGAAATCGAAGTATGGAAGAGGATGATGATTGAATTGAAGTGGGGGTTTCTATAACTGAAGAATTATGTGATGTATGTGAACTGATTGTGCTATGGGTTAGGCTCTTGGATAGAGTTTGTCATAGAGAAGATTCAGTTGATGGAGGATTTAGAGATGGTTTTGGTGCAATGGAGTTGGAGAGCTTGAATATGAGATGTTGCAATGAGTAAGCTGTGAATGTTGTGCAATGAGTTTGTGGTTGCTGTGTGATTGTTTACAGGTTTTTGAGGAAGCAAAGAGATGCAGGTGGAAGTGTCCTGAGTTTGAAATGCAATTGGTGTTGTATATGAATGAATTGCAGGTTACCTGAGCAGCTGCAGGTGGTATATGCAAATGGGGTTGTGCAGGCGACTGAAATGGTGTTGGTATGTGTTGCAGACAAGGAAATGGAATAGAAGATGGCAGTGTTGGTTTGATGGACAAAGGCTGTGACTGAAGAAAGAAATAAATTGAATTGATGGCCTGGTGGTTGAAAGAATAGAATGAGGTTGTTGATACAATGTTGTTGGCTTGAATGAATGATTGAGCATATTCACAAATAGATGAATGCTAGGAAAAGCAGGAAAGTAGAGTGGTGTTGTGGATTATAGGGTTGGAATTGGAAGTGCAGGTTAAGATGCAAAGAATAGGGCCTGGTGGATAGTGCAGCTGGAGTTGAAGCAATTGAAGGTGGATAGTGTAGCTGGGTTTTGCCTGAAAGTAGAGATATTTTTATGTAGAGCTGAGTTACAAGAGATGATGCTGTAAACTAGAGAAGAAGTGAAGCTTAAATGAAGTGCAGTTACAAGAGATGATGCTGTAAACTAGAGAAGAAGTGAAGCTTAAATGAAGTGCAGCTACTGATGAATTCTGATGAAACCAATTATGGTTTCATTGTATTTATGATGAAACCATAATCGGTTTCATCGTATATATGATGAAACCAAAATTGGTTTCATCTAATTTTTGTTCAGTGGTGGTGGTGGTCGTCGGTGGGTGTTGGCGATGTTGCTGGTTTTAGTCGGTGGTGGTCGGCGGTGGTCGACAATGGTGGTGCTGGCAGTTGATAATATGTGTTGTAGCATAGAGCATGGATCTGTGTTGTTGTGATGTTGTTGTATCCAAGACAACTGCAACATAAGATCCTTGTTGAATTTTTCTTATAGTTGAATTCTGATGAAACCAATTAGGGTTTCATCTTATTTTATGATGAAACCAAAATCGGTTTCATCTAAATTTTGGTCAGTAGTGGTGGTGGTCGGTGGCGGTGGTGGTGGTCGGAGGTGACGGTGGTGGTCGGTGGCGGCGACGGCGGTGGTGGTCGGAGGTGGCGGCGGTGGTCGATGGTGGCGGTGGTCGGAGGTGTGGCGGTGGTCGGTGGCGGCGGTGGCTGGAGGCGGTGGCGGTGGTCGGAGGTAGTGGCTATGGTCGATGGCGGTGGTAGAAGGTGGCGTTGCTTGTTGGTGGTGACAATATAATAAGACTTAAAGTAGGGTTGATTTTTGTTTTTGTTGGGGTGATTTAAACTAAAAGGGTAATATAGACCAATTATATTAAATGGGGTTTTTGTGAATAAATTGTATGGATATGACACCTTTGGGTTATAACTCGCGGCCCGTTTTCATTAGTGTGTCAATTTTATTATCTTTGCATATGCAAATGAGGGAGATTTAGAGCTTTAGTTACAGTTTGCAGAAAGACTTTATATGAAAGTAGTTGGTTTGTTTGTACATTTTGTTTTCTGTTGGACATTTCTACACCAAAAAGGCGAATTTGATTGTAACGTTGAGGGATAAGAAATTGGAGATTGAGTAGATGATTTGCTTCGAACGCAGTCAAAATGTAAAGAAAAGATACATAGACATTAGTTGGCAACAGCCCTGCATTTAGGAGTTCAAAATAGTACTCACAAGTGATAAGGAGAATTGAGATTGTTTCAAAAATCGGAAAAAAACATTGTTGATTGCTTACTGTCAAAACAAATAAAATGTATATAGATGGTCCTTAATCATTAAACAAGTTCTTGTTTAAATTTAATGAAATAGGAGCTGAAATTGAGCATTTTAGTTGGGAGTATGTTGAGTGGTTTTATCACGATAGAATGGACTGTGCACATAGTTCTGGTTTTGGTATATACACATTAGAAGAGAAAAGTTTGTGTAAATTGACTAATGTAGGACTTTAGTTGGCTAGCAAACCTCGGCAGTAGTAAACTCAATTAGACTAATAGAGAATTAGATTGTACTGTTTGTACCACTTGCTGGTCATACCGTTAAAACAACTTCTTAATTGCCCCACATGCCTACAACGAACATGACAGGTTATGAAGTCCTCCAGCAATAATAAATAAGTCCTTCGTGGATCACAAATGCACGCAGCAGCTGAGCAATTCCTTACTCTGAGGGTTATTGCTTTGAGATTATATTGTTCGTGCCATTTGTGATAATGGTGGTCGTTTTTCATGGAATGCTTCTATTCTTGCGATGTAATGTTGTTTTTCTCATTGTGATGAGTTTTGAGTATTCTTTCTGGTGTAGAGAGGACTCCTGGCTTGTGTTGTATACTTGCTGAGATAGAGGTGTGGAACTGGTAGTGATTGACACATAAAATGCAGAGTGCTTACAGTTATTATTTCTGGCATTGTGATCTTTGGGAGTTGGAACTATTATTCGATAGGGTAAATTACTTGTCTTAGCAGTCCTGTTGTTTTACAAAATGTTCCTCTGATGTCAAGTTTATTTTGTTGTGCTGATACAGTTGTGTCAGGGGAGTGCAAAAGATGCCGCTGGTGGGGCAGTAAATTGTGAATCACTGCGCTAAATTGGTTGTAGCCTGTATGTGTGTTTCCATATTTTTATTTATTTTTCTCATTCTCTTACAAATTATGGTTTTGTGCAGGGGCCAAATTCTTTTGTCTGGATTACCGATATAAGGAGCAGTTGCGTGTGGAAAATTGCGCTTGGTAGGCTGATTTGGTGGTGAAAGAGTTGGTACGTGTATGCAGCCAAGAGATAGAATCTGGGATTGAAGTGGATGGTGGTGGGTTTGCTGGGAGGAAAGATATGAAGGATGCAAGAATTCTTACGTACAAATTCAGAATGTATAGGTTACTTAGAAAAAATGATGTGTCTCAGCTTTGCTTGCTTCCATTGGCATGAGAAATATACCTTTTAATAAAATTATGTGGAAATCCTTAAGCAGATTCTTTTCCTTTATACAGTGTTTGTTTTTAGCGTCTGAAACTAAGTACCGGTACTAAACCTTTCTATTTTTGTTTAAATTTCAGGGTAAAAACTATGGATACGAGAAGTATGAGTGGTAGGGCAAAGATATTAGGTATAGTGGTTACTGTAAAAGCCTCGATGTTGTTGAACCTTTACGGAGGAATGCCATTAACAAACTTTACGGAGGAATGCCATTAACAAACTTTTCTGACCCAGGAGCAACGACGACAATTCATCATACTACAACCTGTCATATGAATTGGATGTATCCAAATAACAGAACTGAGTCTTGGATGAATAGGACAATGATATTTCATTGCCGGTACATTATTATAGTCTACGCGATTTCTTATTCAAGTTAAGGTAAGTAAGAGATACCCATGTTAGTACTCTAGTGCTAATATTATGTACTCTTGGGTGCCCTTCGATCACCTCTACTAAGCTTAATTACAGATTCTTAGATTTTTCTTCATAGGTTCTTAAGAAAATTTTCAGATCTTAACCGTCTTATTCTCAGTAAAAATGCATATTGCATTTTTTATGTAAGGAGATCTTTTCGGAAGTTCAGTCAGTTGTGCTATGTATATATCATGTATTAAACGTTCCATTTGGTGGTCATGGAATATAGGGTCAGGCTTGAGCTTTATGGATTCGTTATATTGTGTGTGAAAAAAGAGGTCATGTTTTTTTGCAGCATTTCGTCTTTTTATACAAAACATAGCAGCCATAATTGATTTCTTAATTGTGCAGGAACAGCTTCATTCTGTTCGGTAATCCAGACAAAAGATATAAAATGTCATTGGTGAAAGGATAGGAAACTTTGTATGCTTTTGCAATTAGTATGGATTACTATACAAAATGTCAATAGTTGGGAAAATAGAGAATCCCGTTTTTACTGATCTTCCCTTGTTGACTGGGATATCTTTTGTTTGTTTTTTGAAATTTCAGGTGTTTGATCAGTTCCTTGTACATCTCTGTCAGCTAAAATCTTAGAAGATGAGAGATGCTGAGATTTGGCATAATTATGTTCTGTTGAGATCTAATGTTATTTTCTACATCAAGTTCATATCAGGCCATTGCTCACTTGAGCTTCCAGTTTCTGCTGAGATTTGTTGTTACTATTACTTATGGAATGAAAATATTGTTGAATCCCTAGGATGATTTATTTGTTGAAAATTACATGGGACATGATACAAGATGCTCGGTTTTTTTCCCTTGTTTGCTTATTTTGGCATGTTCAGTTGTTTGCAGTAGTTTAGTTTTTTACTTATCTTATTATATGGGTGCTTTGCTTCAGGAGTTCACAGTCACAGATGCAATACATACATTTATTCGAAGAGGCCTTCGTCCCTTGCTTTTGTTATCTTGTTTCAAGTAAGCTTTAAACAAATACATATTTATTTGGTGGTGGTCGTCGCTTTCTTTTATAGAGTGAAGTCTTGTACTTCTGTTTTCTTTTGCCTCGTGCAAGTAGTCATGTATGCATATATAGCAACTGTAAGTAATGTTGATAATGTTGATACTTAAGACAATCTCCAATTTTTCAGACGTGTATGCTAGCTACTATGTTATGACAATGGTTTCTAATTATATCAAATAAAACTTGTAGTCCAATAATATTTTTCCTTGCCTTGTCGGATGTTTTATTTTTCTTTGTTGCATTACAGTTGAATCCATAGGATGGATCATATATCATTACCCCGATCTTTGTTGCTAAGATGTAGGATGTTCGATTTCCTTTGTTTGTCCCAGCATGTTTTGGCCATCTTCTATTCCAAAAATATGTTCTACTTTGCAGGTATTGAGAGTACTTTGCTCCATGAGTTTCAAGTTATGGCTGCGACTTAATTTTTCTGTAGATGGCGAGACCAACACCTCCAAACAGGAGGAAGTGGAAGCTACTAAATTTAGAGCATTAAAGTTGATGAATTTTCTTCTCTTGTAAAGAAATAATGGTATTTTATTTATTTTTATCTTTTGTTATGTATCATTTAGTTGAACCTTGAATTTCAGAAATAACCTAAGTATTTGAGAAATGCAATTATTTTGTTAGCCCTGCTCTTCAATTTAAAGTATCACATATATATGTATGGAAAATCTGTTGCCTCGGGCTTGGTGTATGACGACAGTTTTAGAAATAATGAGTCACATAAAAGGGTTAACGATGACAGTTTTGTCTATAAATCTTACCTAGTGGCTAGTGTGACAGGTTCATGGTAGAACTGTTACCTTAGAAGAAAAAATTGAGTTTTCCATGACAGTTATTTATCGAAGTTGTTACTGTAACTCGTCAACAGTGACTCGTTTATGGAAAAACTGACACCTTAAATGAAGATGTTGATTTTGTGATGATAGTTTTACAAAGAAAATGTTATTGTAAGTTGTCAGCAGCGACAGGTTTATGATGAAACTGTTACCTTATACTCATGATTCTGTACCAGTTTTTTAAAGACCTTTCGTAACAGAGGCTTTGGTGACAGTCCAAATTGTTTCCAAAACTGTCACATAAGCAGTTTGGTGACAGTTTTTTACTGTCATCTAAAACCATTCTTGTACTAGTGAGGGTATATAACTTCACATCTCATTCTTATCGTGGTTGCCTTGGGCAGAAAACTCCCTCTGGTAAAACAATTTCTAAAGTGGCTTCCCAGAGGACGAGTTGTAGATGCTGCAATAACTCAGCTATTTAGTAACAGTTAGCCTAAAGATATGTTATCATTACAGGGGCGGAACTATGCCTAGATTAGGGCTGACTTAAGCCAGCTCTAGAAGCCCAAAAACTCTTTTGTTTCACTACCTATTTTACTTGGGATGATAAAAATAAGCCTAATTAATAGGCTTAAGCCACCCCTAAAAACGCAAAGCCACCCCCAAGTTAAATTTCCAGTTTCGCCACTGATCATTATGTCAACAATGACGACGGGTTAAAACTGTTACGATAGCATAGGTATACAACTACAGTTATTCTGAAACAGTTACAATATATAACTTTGATGACACTTAAAAACTGTTACCGTACAATACTTATAAACTGAAGCTCTATGTAACCATTTTTATAAGAAACTGTTATCGTTATTCAACTACCCAATATTTAGTAACAGGTATTTTCTGAACCGAAAATGCTATTTGAACAGCCAAATGACAGCTGAATAACAACTGAATCTGATGTGGCACACCACGTGGTGATGGCTGTTTTCTTGTATGTTATCCACGTTTACGGTGAAACTTCCCGAGATTCAATCGATGAAATTAACTTGCAAAATCATGGCTGTCTCGTATCTATCCCTAACAATTATCACTCCATCAAAAACCTTTATGTTTCTTAACTTTCAATCTTACAAATCAATAACAATAATAAACTAGATCAGATTCTTAATCACTCCTCCATGAGCTCGGTGATATATAATGAGTACAAGAAGAAAAAATGTTTACCTTATTAGAATAAAAGGTGTTTATGTGATCAATTTTTTTTTTTTTTGAGAATATGTATGTGATGAATTGATAGGGTGGAGAAAGAATAATTTTAGATGCCGAGAGAATTATATCTAAAGATATTTAGGAGTAAGTCTGATACTAAGAGATATTGATTTCACTAAGAGAAGAGAAGAGGGAAAGGAAGAATTGTGATTATCATTTTTGTGTATATATTTAGTTGATTTCAAGATCTAATTGCTTAAACGAGTTAGCTCTTTCAATATTTTTACTCGAACTAATTTTTTCCATGAGGTGGAAGATAAAATTGTATACCTTGAACTCCTAGCATCCACGTAGTTGTTGCTGTCAACTAGCTGTTACAAACAACGGTTCATGTAGCAGAATCGTTTCTGACCTGTCACCTTAAAAAAGTAAGCACTGTCACCAAATGTTTGTTTTCTACTAGTGTGGACTGCACAAATAGGGTATCCCATGTGTGTGAGGCCCATATGTGTAACCAAGGTTTACTTCTTATCCCATAAATAAGAACGATTTTTTAGAGACCATGATTTTTTGAGGGGACCATGGTTTTATTAGGCCACCTTCCCTATAGTTATAAGGAGTGTCCTAAAGCATTGAAATGACTAACCTACCTTTAATCTAATTTAATTTAAAACCAACCCAATTACCTATATATATATAACCACCACCTCCTCCCACCACCACCTCCCACCATTGTCGATTACCACGACCACCACCTCCGATTATCACCACCACCAACCACCGATTACCACAACCACCACCGCCCACCACCGCCGATTACCACACCACCACCTCCGATTATCACCACCACCAACCACCGATTACCATCACCATCTCCGATTACCACCACCACCACTATATATATAGCTTAATTTAAAACATTAACATAGATATTCTCAAAAACCCATTACTTGTCATTCGTTTTTGGTTGAATAAATGAGAAGTAATCATTAAAATGAGTTGAAAATGGAAGTTGCAGAGAGGTTTAATGGAGGGTTATTTTTTTCCAGAGAAAAGTTCGGTTATCACGATTAATTTTTTCTTAACCGAACTCCTTGTATTAGAACAACACAAATCCATAAGTTCGGTTCCTTCGCAAAATAAGGATATCACCGAACTTTAGTTTACGAAAATAATGAGAAGTCCACAAGTTCGGTTCGTTCGCAAAATATTAAGTTTTCTTTGTAACCGAACTCTACCTTTGAAACTTCGTAACCGAACTCTACCTAATTCGCCATGAAATAAATTTCGTAGTAACCGAACGTTTTCCTAATTGCATATATGCATATATAAGCCCAGTTTGGTTGATTCGCAAAATATGTTGAAGTTTGTGAACCAAACGAACTTCTAACACTAGGTTACTTTTAACATGCACTTCGGTTGGAAACTTGGTTGCGTTGAAGTTTGCGAACTAACGAACACACAAGATGTACCCAAATAAATTGTTAAGTTCAAAGTTCGGTTACCTACCATTTTATCCTAGGTAACCGAACATTACACTGTACGACCAAAACCTCCATTAACGAGCGAGTTCGGTAACTTGCGTGTTTGGAAAACGTAACCGAACTACACTTTCAGGTGTGTTCGGTTACATGTTCTTGACATATGGTAACCGAACTGGCCCAAATCTACATAAAAAATTTCATTTTTTTGAAAGTTTGGAGCAATTCAACCAACATTATCTAAGTTTGAAGCATACCTGGGTACCCAAATACCCTTCCTCCGGTTGTGGTTGGTAAAATCCATCGTTTTTCATGTTTTCCTTCTTCATCTTCTCTAACTTTATTCTCTCAATAATTCTACTTCTTTAAAAAAAAACCATCTGATTTTTTAATCTCACTAATTATCTTTAACTTAATCATCTCACTAATCATTATACTAATTATTATTAACACTAACTAATCATCACCCAAAATTAATCAGGAGGGTAATTTAGGTATTAATATAAATATTTAAATAAGGGGTGACCTAGATTTACTTCTAATGTCTTTACCCAAAATAAAACCATGGTCCCAAAAAAATCATGGTCCCCAAAAAATCGTTCATAAATAAGGCTTATATCTACATAATTACTTTATTGACATTTAATGGATAAGTTTTATTCTCTTTCCTATCTTTGTTCTTCAATACCGTAATAAATACTAGGACCTACCAAAGATATATATATTGTTTTTTCTGATAAAACAAATCAAAGACATTAAAATAGTATCTTTGATATTCTTAGGTATTAAAACAATACTCCCTCTGTTTCTGAAAGACCGTCCTTTATTCCATTTTGGCATATTTCAAAAATGTGTCCAGCTTATGATTATAGTCATATTTTTCCAATGAACTCTCTAGCACACCCTTAAGTTTTTTATATTCATAATTTCTATTTTAATGAGACCAATCTAAAATATTAATGAAATCTGTATAATTAAGGAAAAAAATATATCCTTTTGAAGACAATATATGTATGGTTCCAAATTAAATTCTTTATTAAGGTTATACTCCATAAGTATATAATCTTTATTGATACTGTTACTATAAATCGATATGTTTTAGTTTCTTTTTTTTTATTTTATATTTACAATCCCAATATAATTTTTGGTAGTTTTTACTACTAACATATTTATTGAAATAAATTAGGCAAGTAATTAAGGGTGGGAATGTAAACTACCATAGTCTCCTTAATATCTTGACAAAGTCAAACCGAACTGTCTTTTGGAAACGGAGGGAGTATCTTTTTTCAACTATCTTGTAAACCCACAAAGCTAATTTAAGAGTTATTAAACCAATTTAATGTTCACAAAATCGTATTGGATCTTTTGAATTAATTTCCCTGGTATGCTATAAAACGCCATCGAAATCGTAATCGATCTTTTAAAATTTGTTATTCCAATCAAATCATAATGTCAAAACCATTTTCAATTTTAGGATCTGTTGATGCCATCTTCTTTGGTCTTCTTGTTTTATCATTATTTTGTGCACAATCAATTGACGGAAAACTAACTGTCACTGTGCACAATGATATAGGTTTCAACATAATATTAAATCTCCATTGCTGGTCAAGTGAAACTGATTTCGGTCTACATACACTAAACTACTTGAACACTTTTAAATGGAGATTTTCTATTAATCTTCGGAAGACAACTACATTTGTATGCGATTCAAGTTGGAATGATTCCGGATTTGTTCACTCGCAACAATTTATAGCTTACAGAGCAAAGAGAGATTGGAAAATTCATTGTACAACTGATTGTGTGTGGAGTATTCGTCGAGATGGTGGATATTATGGGGATGGTGAATCTAGAGTTCCTATTCAAAAAATGTTTTCTTACCCTTAATATTTCAATTTTCCTTATGTATTTTGCATTTTGTTAATGTATTTTGGTTCTTATATGGATCAAATATTCACTGAATAAATAATAAGACATTATATAAGTTTAAAGGATACATGGTTTCAAAATGGGTAGCGAGAGACTATCCGACAAGAATGAAATTACTACCATCAACTGTTCAAGAATACATAGCACAGTTTGACGAAATTAGCCTAGATAAAGGGTGGTCAGGATTTTTCTTAGAAGAAGATGAATCTAAGGTCATAATTTTTTTCAAATTAATGCTTTATTAATTAGGATCCCATTAATTTATCATAACGAATGATTTATTAATTTTTAATTTTAAATATCCCTTAATTAACCCAACAAGTACGTATTTTCTTTAATTTCCACTAACTAGCTATGACAACAGGGCGCATATCAAACTAAATTGATAAATATGCTGAAATGTAAAAATATTTTTGACGAACATTATTGAGTGATGGAGGAAGTAATATTAGTAGTGGTGGGAGACGTACTGGCGGTGGGTGGTTTTCATAATGGTGATTGTTGGTCAGTAGTGATCGTTGGTCAGTAGTAATGGACAACATTAGTTTAATATTAGGTCCATGGAAAGATAATACTTTCAAATTTATGGATTGTATCCAACATCCTAAATTAATTGCACCTCCTAGGAAACCCCTCCGGAGGTTTGCGATACAACAATTGGCGCTTTGGTGGAATGTATCGTCAAGGTTTGTGACATGATAATCGGCTCTTGGGTGGAATGTATAGTGAAGGAAGAATCAATTCTTATGGTAGTGACTGTATTATCCGGTGGATTTAGTGGGGTGGGGTCTGCGGGTTATAGGTGGATATGTAGATCAAATCCGGTGGGGTGGATGATTTTGTGGGTGAACTTTCCTGCAGTGATGGTGAGGATGGCGGTTCATGGCAGTGGGATGTTTGGAGGGGATGGGGGTTCATGACAATGTGATGTTTGGTGTTGATGGAGGGTGATGCTTGGCAGGTATTTTTTGTGGTGATGATGGTGGGTGATACCAGGAACTTCTCCGTATTTCTTCTCTAGCCTAAGAGCATCTCCAATGAGAAGTTCTAAAATTCTCAAATCGCAGGCCACATAAGATTTTACTACATTGAAGAGAAAAACATCTCCAATGTAAACCTACAAAGATAATGCATAGGTGACGTGATAGGTAGTTTGTTTGGATGGTAAAATATTTCTACCTCAAACACGAGTCTGATGGTGATTAGTTGATGATTGATCCGCTGCCTTTTTCCTCACGTGAACAGTGTTGGGGGTACCTGCAAAAAACCCTTCGATGCTTAAGTTAGCTAGAGTTTTTCACAGGAATTTTAATGGTGAAGATTGCTTGCCTTTTAGGTTGTAACGGCGTCAGGAATATGCTAACAGCCTCGGGAATATGATAATGGCGTCAAGAATGTGCTAACGTCGTCACGAATATGCCGATGATAACGGAATATTCTGTACAAAAAAGGTATTGCTGACTGTGGCTTGCTGACTGGATCACCAGTTGACGTGACACCCGCTAATTCGTCAGTATTACTGACATGGAATTTCGGCGCTGACACGACAGCTGTTTGTTGGGCATAATTGCTGATGTGGCACGATGATGTGACAACTATTGTTCGAGCCTTACTGCTGATATGGAAACTTTTTTGTTGGCTCTGTTGATGACATGACACTTCAGTGCTGACGTGGAAGCCGTTGGTCGGTCATTATTGTTGACATGGCACAGTGACGGGGCACCTTACTGCTGATGTGGCATCTGACGTGGAAGTGGTGATGGGGCTCCTTACTTGTTTGATTAGAACCTATGCACTTGGGCTTCTATGTAAGGTGTTTGTGGGGCCTAGTTAGCCATACTTGGCTCATAAGGGAAGAATGCTTAGGCCCGATGAACCATACTTAGCTAAAAAGAAGAGCATTTTAAGTCTAAGTAAGCCCATTTTTTGGTGTAAGATCCCTGTCGAAACTTCGATATAGTTTTAGTGAATCTTATATCAGAAGAGAAGATTCTCAAGCATAAACAAACTAGGTGCAATCAAAGTTCAACCACCGTTAGTCAACTTATACGCACGAAAGTGCGACGCATTTTCACCCATATATACATTAGTTGGGACTCATTTTATTTCTCTAATAAATTTGTTTTAGTATGTTTTTAGAAGAATAAGCTCTTCTGGATAATTGGCTCGAAAAAACGTTATTTGCACCCGGCGGACACGTGTTATTCGTAATCTCAATGTTGGTTAAGGGGCACCTCAATTACTAAGGGCGCCCAGTTACTAAGGGGCACCGTATTTACTACGCACACCCCATGGCTATTCGCACCCCATTTATGTTAGCGGGAGTACCTTCTTCTTCTTCACTCAAAGACAGTTTCGGCGGGAAAGTTTAACTCTCACCTGCGTATTTTTTTTGGATAGATTCCTGTAGAGATTTACTCGGATTTTTTGCCGTGTTTGGATAGATTTGAGCCTGTTAGGTTAAACATGGGAGTTCCATGCACGTAAAAGAGGAAAGATTTCTCTTCATTTTCATAAAACAGGAAGTATATATTATTGGGATTATTTCTGAGTTATTTTTGGTTAGATTTGCGTAAGGATGAGTTGGCATTACCCTGTTTGACTGCAACAGGAAGGGTAACATCTTCAGATTCAAATAAAAAGGAAGATCTCTGTTTAATATCGAAAAAACATGAATGGGAAGTTACGGACATGTTGTGTTTATTTGGAAGATACGTGAGATGTTAAAGAATATATTCTCCAATATATCATCGATTGAGAAAGATTTGTCACAACCCAAAGACGTGTGGAAGAGAGAAACTGAGAAGAAAATATCTCAGTATTTTTGTGCTTTACCGAGTATAACTGAAGTTGGTGTGTGTGCAGTGTTTGTACCCAAAATAAATTCTAGGCACAAAACACGATTGATTTGATGATTTTGATGATATGAAATTAGGGCTAGAAGACACATAAAAAGTAAATAGAAGAGACAAAGATTTAACATGGTTCGGCAAGTGTTGCCTACATCCACCGTGGAACAGAGAAATATTTTATTGATTGTGGGATACAATAATTTTCCCTGGGTTAGCTAACCTAATATTCCCATGTCTCTTAGGGTTTAGAATACATACATTTATAGTGTTATGTAACCCTAATTTTGATGTAAACTTGATATGCAAGCAACTTGGGCAACAAGACTTCTGGAAACTTCTAGAATCTTCTTTACGGGCTTGATTAGCGGGCTTGATTAATGGTCCTTCAGTGTATTTTATACACGGTACAAACATCGCCCCCTCTTAACCTCCAACTTGTTGGGGGTTAAGAATTTCCTTTATCCTTCTACGTCGACCGTTGATGACGTAACTCGCCCCCAAGCGTGAGTAGAGATATTACGAAGATGCCCCAACTGTAATCACCTGCAAAAAATTTACTCACGTGCTAGGTGAGACTTTTTTCCACGTGGTGGACTTGTGATGCTCGAGAGCTAGTCGAGTCTTGAGTGAAATGTAATGTGCGTGCTTGAGTCTTAAGTTAAGAAGATTAAGGCTACATGCGACGGAGGCACGTACATAACTGCACAAATGAATCATGGCACACTGTTCTACGTATCCGACATGGATTTCCCTGCAAAATATGCTCAGGTTAGTTTACCATTCTTAAAAAAAAAAAAGATACATACCTGAAATTTTTCTTCCTAAATACACATCTTGCAAGTCCATATTCGTCCTCGTTGGGCTTTATGGGGCATGGATTTTTGCTCGCAACGCAACAAGGCTGAAGCGCTCGCTGCTTCGGCAGGCTGGCTGTTGCTTGTGTTGAGTACGAGTCTTTGTACCAATATCGGGCATTGGGCTCGTGGTTCGACGAGACTTTGGACCAACATTGTGCGTTGGGCTCGTGGTCGAGACGATACTTCGTGCTTGCCGAGGTGCAAGTCTTTGTACTCGCGTGCAAGGCGAGATTTTATGCTTGCGATAAGAGCAAGGCTTATGTGCTCATGTGCAAGGTGAGACTTTAGGTGCTTGTGAAGTGATGCAAGGCTAAATATTGAAGGGTCTAAGAAATCCTCATCTCGTACTCACCTCGAACTCGATCATGTTGCTATCCACGAACCTCGAACTCGATCATGTTGTTGCTCCAAGTGCACATAAAGGTTTCTTAAAAACTGGATGTGTTGCTTTCATATTGTAGTGAATTGAAAGACGATTCAAACGATCCAAAAATCACTCAATTCGGACTTAAAACAAAAAAGTTATTGGCGAAACAAGATTTGAATGAAACACACGCTTAACAGACTAAGATTACTAAGTCATGTTTTGTTGCACAAAAGAATTGGTAGCACAGATGGTTCAAGGATGGAAGGTGCAACCTACAGGTCATGAGATCGATTCGTCCCTCCTGAACATATTTTTCTTCTTTTTCTTGGCCTACCAATGCACTATCTTGACTGGATCCGAATGCTAACATGGCAGTCAATGAGTGGACTGATGCAGCTGCTTACGTGTCGAGCAAGCGCTGATGTATCTGGCGCATGCTGACGTGGCATTCTTCAAACGACTCGAATCAAACACTGACCACGATTCCAAATCTGTTCACACTCCTTTAACGAGTGTATATTTTTCATATTTTTTTGACTGGTTGATTATTTAACTGATGGTCCCATTACCTTCCATGTTTAGAATCACGACCCTCGTTACATAACCCCCTAAATTTAATTAAGGATAAAGATTGAAATGTGAAATACACACTCGTTAAGGAGTGTGCACGAATTGGCACTCACTGACCACATGTTGATGTGTTTGCGTTGCTGATTGGATCGTTCTTGATGACGTGGCTGTCACCGATTGGTCCTTGTTGCCTAGATGGCGTGACGATGTGGCGTCGTGCTTGTTGACGTGGCAGGTCTCTTTGTTGATGTGTCGGTGACATGGCACAGGTTGACTGGACCACGTGGCATTGACTGTGCGCTAACTTGTCAGCGTTTGAGAAGCACTGGATCGTTGGTGTACGGAGGCTGGACAGATCTAACGGTCCAGATTCGTCAAATCTGACGGATTGGAACTTCTGGATGATGAGGCGTACCTGAGGCTGGATCTCTGTAGCTGTACAGGATAGAAGCTTTTGCAAAGCTATTCTGCAACTTCTATAACTGTTACAGTTTAGTAACACTCTCTTTTTCTGTTTCGCCACACTTTCTTCAACGGTTTCGTACCGGTTTTCATCTGTTCGCAACAGTTACGCGATTTCTTCTTCTTAACCCTATTTTTTTATTTTTTTCTCGCTGATTTTGCATGGATATTCGTGCATGATTGTTCCGGGACTTCTCTCACTGGTAAAACTCGATCGTTTTACTCGAATCCCCACTACACCAAATCTAGGTTTCTGTAACAATGACTTTCCTAACTAGTTTTATTTTGCTAACTCAAATGATCCATTATGATTCTAATAACCGTTATAAGGAGTTAGCAAATTAAGAAATAATTACCATAATTAGGAATTAATTCATAAAAATTAAATAACTATTCATGGTGTTATATTATTAGTTATTCATTTCTAACACACTTTCTACAACTATTACTATTACAACTATTTCTACACAAAATTGGATGTATACTAAAATGAACCCCAAGTTTATAACTCTTTATCATTTTTAATGGTAACACACTTTGACATACCTAACACAATGATTTATTTTCAAAATTAGAAAATGCAAAATAGAGTTTTAAGATTTATAAATCTTTTGTTTGGAACCAATTTAAGTTGTAGAACCTTAGAATAACTTAAATCCCGGAACCAGGATGATGTGGGAACCGAATTCTTACTTAGCTATTCTTCCCAAAGGACCCGGCCGACAGAAGCCAATTCATTATCTATATCTCTTCTCCAATCAAAAACCTGAGAACAAAATTCTCAAATTGAACTCAGAGAACCCAGATCCATTATCGTTCTTATTGATTGTTTATGATTGATTAAATAACCATCGTCATTCTTATGATTGATTTCTATTTCTATTCAACTCATTAATTTCATAGGAACTTGAAGAGAAATAATAACTGATCGAATTTGTTTTCTTCAACTCATTCAATTGCTGGTATGATTTCTCTTCTTCTTCTTCAATTACTCTTGTTACAATTTTTTAATTATCAACCTAGGTTTGAACGGGATTTTTAAAATTCGTTTTAATTTGGGGGTTTTTGAACCTAGGGTTTTTTAAAATTTGCCTTAACTTAATTTGTGAGTCTTATTTGGTTTCCTATTTCTACAAATCTGTTTGTGAATCTAAGAGTTCATTTGTTGTGTATGATTTCATATTCTAATAGTTTGGATTGACAGCTTTTGATTCAGTGAGAGATGTAGCTGTTCTCTTGGAAGTTAATAGGGGTGATTCTATTCGTCACGATTTTGAATCCATCCAGAGTAATTTCTTATCTCTAGCTTGTATTACAATTGATGGTGAAAGTCTTTGTTAAGTTATGTTTTTTATTTCAATTTGCCGTAATCTTTGTTTCACATTGAATTCGGATTGGTTTAATGTTCTCATCAATGTTGCCAGTGCTTGGTAGTTTAGTGGTGTGCTATTTCTGAATTTGGATTCGATTAAACATATATTGAGTTTTGATGATTGAATGCATGTTCCTAAAAATAGTCTATAAGCTGAAAGGCGAAGGCCTCATTGCAACCTTAGTCATTTTAGGAAGGTGTAGATTATATCTGCCTATTCTGGTGTATGGATTGAGTTTACTTTTTTTGTTGTTGATGATGTTATTGTGAACTGGTTTTAAGAACTTACTATCACGGTTGCATATTTTGAGGATCATAAGAGAAACAACACGATTGTATTGCTGTTTTATGAGTGCATAACTCTGAGTTTAATACTTATTATTTTTCTAGAGTGATGCAAGACTTTGGGATATATAAGTTCATGAGTTTGTTGGACTATCCATGCCCAAAAAACTAACCTACTCTTATAAGAAGAATGACATTTTAAGGCAGCTACATTGTGGTCGATTTCTTTGCATCTGAACAACAGTATGTGGCAAATGGGTTCTGACACTCTAAAGACCCTCTAATACTGATTGGACTATCATTTGGCGTATGCATTTAATCGATATGCATTTTTTGAATGAGTAAATTTTAGTGCATCTTGATTTTGGTTTGTTGTTACTGTGCTTGAAACAAGGAATTCCATTCTAAGTACTATTTATTTTATAGGGAAAAGCTTCAAGTCAGCAAAGGTTCATAGAGCATTGTCTTCGAGTTGGTCTTCAAAATCATTTCAGTCGAGCGAGCAGAGATGCTATTGAATCACATGACCCAAATGAGCCGTGCAAACCTGTTGCCTACTGCATCACACTTGAAAAGATCAATGCTGAGGAGGAGAATCTCTATAAAGAAATTAAGGTAATAAAAGATAAAATGCTGAGGAGGAGAAACTCGGCGGATGTCTTCTGCTTAAGTTGCGCCACGTAGCAGGTACGTGCATATGCAGGGGTGAACCTGTGGCTTGAAGTGGATGGTAGAGTGACTTCTAAAAATGTTTTATTGCAAGCTGCAATTATGAAATTCTGATGGATTTCTTTTGTTATTAGATACTAATGGATTTCCTAACTAACTTAATGGTATGAAGTTATCTTTGGCAGGTCAGTCGATCATCAGGGGCATCTGAGTGGTGTTTACTGCTTAGCTCTTCATCCCATTGATGTTGTACTTACTAGAGGAAGGGACTCTGTTTTTCGGGTATGAAATATGAATTGACCCTTCAATATGATTTATTATCAAGTGCTGCAATCCCGTAATTGACTTCTGCAGATTTGTTCAGTGAAAGATGGAGGTCTTAATTTGAGCTTTTTGACATCACAAGCTGGTTGTTATATGCAAAAGAAGTCCTATTTTTTGCACATAAATTTATTTTCTTTCTTTTTGGCTCCACAGGTGTGGGATATCCGTACGAAGATGCTTGCCTATGCTCTCTCTGGACATGAGAATACAGTTTGTTCAGTTTTTACTCGGCCTACGGTAAGAACTGAGCTTGTACTTGACCATAACATGTTATCTTTTTGTTACTTCTTGGCCAAAAAATAGGTTGTCATTAGAAATTCGAGGGAGATTAGTCTCTGAACTTTTTAGTTGACACTGAACTAAAATATCCATATTAACTTAATCAAAATGCTGGAATCAGTGGGAGTTTAATTTCCTTACATATAAGCTTAATTTTCATTATCTCTTAATCAACTAATAGTAGTAGCATATTGCACTCCGCTGTTTCTTCTTGTTTTCTTTGCCCCCAGCTTTGATTTTTGTTTTAGTTGAGCCAAACTTTATTCTTTCATCATAGTTGTTATGTGTGGTGGTCGACCACGCTGAAACCTGTATGCTTGAGCTTTGTCTCTAATATCTTTATTTATCCATAGCGTGTCATTTACTGTATTGTCAATCTTTAGAACCATAAGATGGATCTTTATTTGTTCTTAAAGGCACTTGAGAAGGTGGTCATACGAGTACTATCATCCGTGTTCTGTATTAAGGGTTCTTGAAAAAAATATGCGCATATAATTCAATACAGCACCACCAAATGGGTATAATTAAGATCCTTTAATTTAGAACTTACCTCTCGTATTACTTGTCAACAAACTGAAACAGCTATGTGCACCAGCAATTTGTGAAAAATTTAGTCGGATGTGCACACCACCAATGTCTGAAGATGTGACAGCCACAATGCCACCAATTTGCAAATCCTGTTTCTTGATCCCTTAAAATCTCCTGGAAACCAAAGCTAGATTTGGTCATATGTCACTGGAATTGATTGTTCACCCATTGCTAAGACATTGGTGTTC
This sequence comes from Papaver somniferum, assembly GCF_003573695.1. Classification (NCBI taxonomy): domain Eukaryota; kingdom Viridiplantae; phylum Streptophyta; class Magnoliopsida; order Ranunculales; family Papaveraceae; genus Papaver; species Papaver somniferum. Next base: position 6,263,072 of record NW_020619603.1, on the reverse strand, counting down.
AGAAAAGTTCCTGAGACGGTAATGTAAAGATTATGAATGTGTATATATAACGTTTCTTCATCACATGCATTCAGAATTTTAATGCACTTTGTTAACCTATGATGCCGTAACTTCTTAAAAAATTTATAGTAATTCTTCTTATCAGTTTTCTATGTTTTCTGCACAGATACATTTATATAGTTGGGAATGATCAAAAATGGCTAAGCCTCTAAGACACACCATTTGAATTGTTAGAGACTGTGTAAGGGATTTCTATTTTCTCAATGGTTAATGATCTGTAAATGGTTTAGTTTTGAAGATGCAAAGGCATATAGAGATTACTGATTAGGTTGGTTGTATCCTTGAAGAGGTGAGGCTTCTTTTGAATGAGCATTTAATAGTTCATCCACTGACCAAACTTAGAAAATGTTAAGAAAATGTGGTTCACCTTTGGATGAGAAATTATATTAATCTCGTAGGGTCAAAATTATAATCTTCATATGAGCGTTCAATCTATATAATGTCAGTCTTGTTCGTTATCGTTATTACTTCAGCACTATTTTGAGCACCTTCTTTCACTTCATTTTGTTATTGTAGTTCAACTTTTCTATCTTTAACTGTGCTTTTCCTCTGCCTTCGATATCCTCATAGAGATTTCATAGGAAGCTCATGGTATGACATCTGAGATAACTGGAGCTTTTCTTGAGGCAGAACAGGGGTATACTTCTCTCGTGAAAGAAGAATTATCACAACCACAAACCACCACCACTGCAAAGGTATTTCTTTCGTATGTTAAATCGACGATTAATCACGGTTAGAAAAATTCAAAATCAAATTGACGCGACCGTTGAGGCTTCAGCTCATTTGTAATCTCAAACATGTTTTTGTGAGAAACTTTTCAATGTGAACAAAATAATGGCAGGCCATTTACATTTAGTGGCCTATTATTACTATTTGTAGTTTGCTTAGTTGTTGATTTTGTTCAAGTGCTGGATTTATATGTTCAAACTTTTAAAACCATCATTAGAAATTCAATACTCGTTAACATCTTATGCTAAGCTATATAGAAACATTATTTGTATAGTTCTATATCTAAAGGTGACGTAACGTTGTAAATGTTAGGGCTTCATACTTATTGTAAATGTTGCACAAACTAGTATTGGTTCTGGAGTTTAGAGAGTGTCATGCTTCCTCGAGTTAAACTCTAGTAATGATGGAATGGAAGATAATTTCTTGAAATGTTAAGTATTTGATCTTCTTTTCTATTTCATTTTTTTTTTGAAGTTTTCTTGTTTGTGTAAAGTCTAAACTTCTGATACCTTTCCCCCTTGATCTGTTATAGTTAGCAGTTTCTGCGATAAAGGTGGCATAACGTTGCATTTCACTCAGTTTGGCTGCCAGCAAGCTCGGATCTTCTTTAAGTTGGTCAGCAAGAAGAGTTGTTCTTTTGAAGCCTTTGGAAATCCATCTGCAATTTCAGGTGTCATAGGTAATCATTTTTCTCCGGCTTTATTTAGATTCTTTTAATTTTTTTTCTGATCATAATATAATAGGTTCATAAGAATAGAATTCCAGTACTTAACGTGATCGCAGGAGACTTGTTTCCTTGCAGTTTTCCTTCTTAACTAAATCCATACTTACAACTCTGTTTTAGAATGCTTCCCTTATTATAATATTTGAAATGATATTTTAGGTGTTGACAAATTCTGAAGATAATCATATAATTCTTTAAACGATGCATGTGTGAATACTAATGAATCTGTGGTGCAATGGTAGCACGTCTGACTTCAAGGCAGAAAATGCGTGTTCGATTCACGCCAGGTTCACTCATTTGCATTTATCATCAATTCTCTTTTTGTAGCGCAAATTATTTGAATGTGTGAAATTGCGCGTGAAGGTTCATATGGAACGGTGACGTGTTTCAGTAATGCAAATTATTTTTAACTATATGTGCATCTTAAATCCAATAATCCCGATTAGTTCAACGGGACCCTAAACCTATGGATATTATTCATAATATATTTATTGACATCTTCCACTAAGTCGGATAATGACAATTATTGAATTCATTTATCATTTTTTGATCCATTCTTATGTTTTTTTAGGATTTATGTTTATCCAAAGGTCGTACTCGATAAATGGTAGGCCACTCGCGTCCAGGTTTCGAGCTCGGAGTCATTTTCTCTCTCGAAGTCGCCAGAAAAGGGTTTGTTTAAGGTTTCGGAGAATATTCCGATGGAATCTTACCTGTAAAGGGTTGGAATCATCATTCTTACGAAGTTTCAGACTTATAGTAGTCCACTCCCGACACGGTTTCAAGATCAAAGCCACTTTCTTTCTCAAAGTCGTCAGAAAAGGGTTTGTTTAAGATTTCGGAAAATATTTCGATGATGTATCATGCTAAGTTTTAAGTCTGAACCCTCCCGGAGATTTTTGGTTCATAGTTTATATTCCATTATACCACATTTGAAGTTCGAATCGACACTGAGCTTCATATTTATGAATTTCGATGATGTATCCTGCTAAGTTTTAAGTCAGAACCCTCTCAGAGCTTCTTGGTTCATAGTTTGAACGTCGTTATACCACATTTGGAGTTCGAATCGACATTGAGCTTCATATTTATCGAGTTTGACGATGTATCATGCTAATTTTGAAATGAGAACCCTTCGAAGCTTCTTGGTTAATAGTTTGTTTGTTGTTTTGGAGTTCGGATCGACACTGAGATTCATATTTATCGATTTTGATGATCTATCATGCTAAGTTTGAAGTCAGAACCCTCCCAGAACTTCGTGGTTCATAGATTGATTGTCGTTATACTACATTTGAAGTTCGAATTGATACTGAGATCCATATTTATCGATTTCGATGATGTATCATGCTAAGTTTGATGTCAAAACCCACCCACAGCTTCATGATTCATTTTTTTTTTTGCCGTTATACACATTTGAAGTTGGAGTCGACACTGAGCTTCATATTTTTCATTTTCGATGATGTATCATGTTAGCTAAAGCTACTTCATGACATGTATGACTGGTCGAAATTACTTCATGACCTATGTGGATAATCGAAATTCAAACCGGAAGAACAAAGAGAAAGCAAAAAGAAACACACCAATTATCGAATTCATTTTTCATTTTCCCGATTCATTCTTATATATATTTTGGATTTTTTTGTATCAGAATGTGGTTAACAATGTCCTAAATTTATCAATATTTTTTTTGGAATTTATTTCGTCTCTAAGGTTGCTAATAAAACCGAATACATGAGTTAGTATTAGCACAAAGAGAAACACACATGCTTCTCAATCCGCATGAGCATCCTAAATACAATTTCAGCCGTCAAGATGTTTTCACAATCCGTATGTCACTCTTAATCAGATCTTTCACCGTCCAAATTATTTTACATAAATGAAAGTTTTTTTCTCTCACTTCCCTTCACTCGCTTTAATTTTATCTCTTATCTTCCGTCTATCTAAAACAGAAGAAAGCCCATCTCTCATATGAAAAGAACTCCGTTAAATCTATCGGATTTCAGAACTCCAATAAATCTATCAGATTCTAAGAAATTGGATATAAAGAAGGAATACATAAAGAGATGAAGAAATTCATTTCTTCCATTTCCTCCACTTTTCTACTCCATTCTCTGTCTGATGTGATGACTTTCAAGGGTTTGAGAGATGAGATTGAGATTCGGTTTGAGAGAATCAATTGATGTGGGTATGTACATGCTGAAGTGATGGTGCTGCTGTGAACCATGTAAGAGAACTACTAGGGATAGTTATGGATTCGGGATGAACATAGATAAGCAGTTAGGGTTTTGAATTTGACTTTTGAATTGAATGAAATCGATAAGTAAATCGAGTATTAATTGATGAAGAAACAAAAGGGTATTGTTTAATTTTAGTTGTGAAAATGTTTTTAGATGAAGAATCAAAGAATTAGGGTTTGGATTTTTAGGCCTGAAATCAAGATAAGAATCGAGATTTGGTTACAGGGGAAGGTAATGAACATGGTAAGACTGTGGTGAACAATCTTTTCACGCCTCTCTCACCAAGCCCTCTATCCCTTTCCTCTGATTTCCTTGAAAGAGAAATGAAGAGTAGATATAAAAGTAAACCAAATATTTGTTGAAATTGAGAAAACGAGCAAGAGAATGATCATTTGCCATGAATATTTGGTTCTAGGTTTGAAATAATTTTGAATCTGGTGATATAGAAGTGGAGTTGTGAACAGAAACATAGGAATTTTGAGGGAGTAGATGAATGTTAGGACAGGGGTTTTTGAAATCAAGAAGGAAAGATGATGATGGAAGAATCTGAGAGTTCTAATAGAAGTGTGGTGCTGCAGGTGAACATGAAGACAAATCTGAGAAGGTGCTGTGGTTGTATGTTGTTGTTGAGTTGTGCAGCTGATGCAAAGAAGAGAATGGGTAGGCAGTGTGCTGATGGCCTTGAAGAGAATGGGTAGGCAGGTTGTGTGGAGTTGCTGTTACACAATGGTGCTGCTAGGGTCAAGAAGCTACAGCAATTTGTAGATGGTGCTGCAGTTGAGATGAAATGGAAACAAGAACGGATGCTGTGCTTGCCATGAAGTCTAGATGAATGTGTAGGATGTAATATTGCAGGACTGAATGGGTGGTGTTGGCCTGAGGCTTGTAGATGAATGTTAGGATCCAGGTACAAATTGGTTGTTGTGACTGTGAAGCGGTTAATGAAACGGAGAAAGGCTCAAGCAGTACTTTGTGTAAGTGCAAATGCAGTAGTTTGTTGGTGTTGTTATTGCAGTGTCACTGCAATGGGTTAGTGACTTGATTGAGATAGTCAGAACGAGGTAGAGATATTGGAGTTGGTTGTGCATCTACAATTGAGAGCAAGGGCTTACCATGCAATGAAGAGAAACTGGAGATGTAGCTTGGTGATCGTGGTACTGGAAATGGTGGAACTGACAGATGAAGGTGGTTCTACAGTGGCCTAGAGAGTGTTGCAGTTTTGTTTGCTGGATGAACTGAAGCTGGAGAGGTTATGTGGAAGGAGTATTACAGTAATTCAGGTAGTAATGCACCTTAAGTTTTCCATCCTCCACTCCTTCATGCCTTATTATTACATCTGTTAATGGTTTGGTCATATGGTGATAGCCTTAATCAATATTGATAAATTTATCTATTTTTCTCCATCCTTAACCCTGAATAAGTCAGTTCTTCTTAATTTCGTGTGCTTTCCTCTTATAGTATTTTCGGATCATTTCCAGTTCACTAGTATCTGTGTACATGTGATCCTTCCTTCTTAGCCGTTATAGTTAATGCTTTTGGATTGGCCATTTTATATGTGATATTATAAATCTTTTCTTTTTTTTCTAAATTTTTGTTGTTGTTGTTGTGTATTCTTTCCAAAGTATCCAGAAACTCTGCTAGCTGTGGTTCTTCAAGATATTGCAGTGAAGTGTGGGGATCAAAGGTACAATCTTTTTTTTTTTTTTGAGTTCTATATTTTCAACTTTGTTAATTTTTATCTAATTTGTTATTTTCAAACATGATGATTTTGAGGCGAGTGGTTTGTCAAATTTCCCCTATCAATTTGAGAATTTGAGGCTTACAGGGAGGCACATTTACCATCTCAAACTTGGGAGCTCCCTTTGGAGTTGAACAATTATCTGGTATCGTCAGTCCTTCTCAAGCTGGAATTCTTGCTGTTGGGACAGGTCAGATTTGATGCAGTAACTCCTTATTATTCCTAAAGGTTTCTATTATGTCACCCCAATTGTCCTCCTAAATTACTCTTTCCACCTTCGTTTTAAGCAGCTGAGAGAAGGGTGGTGCCTGGAGCCGCTCCTGATCAATTTGACGTTGCCTCTTTCATGCCGGTACTGATCTTTAAAGCAAACTGTAAGTCTTGTATTGTTCACAGCACTGACTGATGACCAATTTGAAATTTTAATTACAAATTTTGTTTTCATTTGCATCTAAATTACTAGTATAGTTCATTAATTAGTTGCGATGCTATGGAGGCTTGCTGTAGCATATTCATTTTGTTTGATCCAACTAATTATGTTGTGAGGTGTGTTTGATATTGGGGACTGTGTAACCCAAATTCGTATTGCAAGCTTTTTATGTTAAACAGTTCATACTCTTCTATTGTAATTTGTAAAACAAGTTATCCTTTATGCGTCACAAGTGCAGTTTTAGATGTGGGAATCCCTAGTATGTTGCAATTTTATGTAGTCATACATTAAATTATATTAAGTTAATTATCATATGGCAGGTTAAATTACGAGACTAGTTATAGTGAGTTATGTAATCGAAGTCTTCTTGGACCCATATCTTATTGTTCGCATTGTATTATAAGCAATATGAGGTTTTGCTCTATGTCCCCTGTGGCCCTGTGTAAATTAACCAACTATTTTGATCTTTGTTACAGGTTGTGATGCAAGTTAACGGGGAAGCAGCAACAAAACCAACATCCTTCCAACTATAATCCATCCCCAGATGCGTTCCAGTCTATGTAGATGCAGACTATAAACCAACATCCTGCCAACTATATGTCTTATACCTGAGCATCCTCAAGGTGATGATAATCACAATTATTTGGGATTTTATATTGCAAATAAAAGGTTAATTCCGCCTGTGCTGTATTGAGGAGCATCCATTTTTTTTGTAAAGTACTGAAGTCTTTAATGTGTGATGTTTTGCATATACTTGATGTAAACTTAAGGAAGTGTTATGTGCTCTTGGATGTGATATGATTACATAATATATAAAGTTTTCTTGTTCAATCCTTTTTTGATGACTTCATTTGTTGTTGGATGGCTTGTACATTAAAGAGTAATATTTATGATTTTAGAAAAAAAAATTCAGGTGACCGGAAAATCCAGGTGACCTGAAACTTTCAGGCCACCGAGACTTTAGTTTCCGATCACCTGAAAGCGCCATCTTTTTTCTATTAAAATATAAAGACACATGTCATCTCTTTAGTGGTCATTTCAATAGTTAAAGAAAGAGTTAGCAAAGATTATAACATAATCTCTACGTTACAAAGTAAATATGAAGTGTAAAATGTCAATAGTTAGGATAAATACTGTAATGGAAGTAAAGTGTTAGCCTATTCAATTTCCCTAATGGATTAAAAGGGTTAGATAAAATACTAACACATTATATAACTGCCTATAGGTAACCATTTTTTTTTAGGTAGGGAAATTAGCTTATATTTTTCCGTAACACTTTGTCTCCATTACAAAAACTTGGATTTGGTGTAGTGCCCCTTAGTCGGCGACTATGTTTGTACCCAAAATAAATTCTAGCCACAAAACGCGATTGATTTGATGATGATGATGATATGTAATTAGGGCTAGAAGACACATAAAAAGTAAATAGAGGAGACAAAGATTTAACGTGGTTTGGAAAGTAATGCCTACATCCACCGTGGAACAGAGAAATATTTTATTGATTGTGGGATACAATAATTTTCTCTGGGTTAGCTAACCTAATATTCCCATGTCTCTTAGGGTTTAGAATACATATATTTATAGTGTTATGTAACCCTAATTTAGATGTAAACTTGATATGCAAGCAACTCGGGCAACAAGACTTCTGGAAACTTCTAGAATCTTCTTTACGGGCTTGATTAGCGGGCTTGATTAATGGGACTTCCGTGTATTTTATACACGGCACAAACAGGCAGCATAAGATTAACTCATCTTGCTAGAATACTTTAGCGTGTTGGAGTGTGAGAAGAGAAGAAAGAATAAGAATGGAAATAAAATCTCGTAACAATGCAGCGAAGTAAAGAAGGAATATATGGAGGTACTACAAGGATTTTCTCGACCTGTGGAGTATAAATAGAATGTTTGGGAGCTGAGAAAAGGTACCGATAATTGGGGAGAAGAATAGAGAGTTACAACAGAGAAGACGAAGACCAAGAACATAGACGACTAAGTAGGTCCGTCGTTTTAAAACTGTCACCTTTTCTGGGCTTAGCGACAGTTTTTCTACGACAGTTCCCAAATATAGTTCTTCCGTAAGTTGCAACGGTCTGTTTGTAGCGGCCATTAACCATTGCAAATTTCCCGTTTATAGTATTTTCTCTTATTTTCTTCATTGTAAGCACCATTTGAGCTATAAAAAAATATATTTTGAGAGTGTCAACATGAGGAGCTAAACCCTACATTGGGTCGACGGAGGAATCCAAATTTTATACATGAGTGAATTTATTTTATTCTTTTTATGACTTTTGCACTTATTTTAAATAGAATTATGATTTTGATTAGTTAGTTATTATTTTATTTGATGGGTCATGCTTGCTTAAATGTTTGATTTCTATGCTTAGGATTTGTAACTAATATTTTGAGAATCTACCTTGACAAAATTAGTGTCGATATTATTCTATTGAGCGATAATTGTTGAGAATAAATAATTGAACCTTATGTTATGAAGTCGGTGGAATCTTAGCCCTAATAACTCTCGCTTTTATTTATTATTTTAATTAAATCTTAAAATTTAATCTTCAGAAGTCTTAGAGTTCGAATCTTATTTACTACAACATCATTGAAAAATACCATCAATTTTTGGGCAAACCGACGCGGACTTGTTTTTAGATTAATTTTTAGGTTTATTTAGTACAATATTTTCATTTCATTTTAGATTTTCTTTTTTCCTTTTATGCGTTTCTTTTTGTGTTTCATTTCAGGGATTTTTTGAGGATGTTGACTCTTGCTCAGGAGACGTCACCTAAGATGACACTGGCAGAATGTAATCGCAGAAATTCAAATTATTTGGCAACCTCATCTGGGATGACGCTTGGTGAGTATATGACTACGTCACGGCATAGGGATGTTCCTGCTCCACATGTGGTGAGTGAAGAATCATCTCTAATGATATATGAGAAGTATTACAAACACAAACCACTTAGTTTGGAACAAAGAATGAGAATTCTGGAATGCCAAAGATAATATGCTGAGGATGATCAAGTATGTAACGACTCTCTGATTCTGACAGAGTATATAGATAACCCTGTGGATGATTGTGTTGATGATTTGCCTAATCCCTTAGAAGAATCTATCTCACAAGATCTTTCACCCGACTTAGAGGTTGTTCCTAAACCCCTAGACTTCCGAAAGTTACCTAATTTGGGGTTAGAATTATGTGCTTCTAAAATTTTGTTGGATTACTTTACATCCAAGTACCCAGAGGGCGTCCCTGTTTCTGATACCGTGCATGAGGCAATTGAAAATTTCCCAGTCCCGATAGTATCCCCATATTATGTTCTTTACACACTTCCTTGTGTGGTAAAAACTAGGTTTGGGGGTAATCCTCGATTTCTAACAGTTTCATTGTCCCCGAATTTTCGTAACAGAATTGTGAAGCTGTCGTTTGTAAATACTTTATTTTGGGTTGATCCCCAAATTTTCAGGTTGTTAATTTTTGGGGATCCGTTTCTGTACAATCCAGTAGGTAGTTTCTTTTTTTTTTTTATTATTATTATTATTATTATTATAAAGAAAAAACTCCGCAAAGGCTATTATTGTAAGGACCCTCAAGATCGTCAACGCTCTTAGACCGGTCAAGAGATGATCAAAAAACGATTTACCCGCTAAGGACTCGATTAATTAATATAGATTTTAATTAATACGAATTAATATAACAACCATCTAGAAACGAAACTAGTATCATTGAATAGGTCTCGAAAAGTTATGCGAAATGGGCTACTCGAACGTATCATTCGGATACCAGATGAAGAAGAAATCATCAGATTAGTACGAAGGGTAAAATCGTCAATTCACATTTAAACGCTTTTATCCCAAAACGAACACGTCGTGGCTACCTTTATCGAAGCAGGTGGGTGTCCTAGCAATATCCTTGGCCTTATCACCTACACCAGATCGAGAAACTCATATTCATTTCCTTTCTTTTTCATTTTCATTTTTCTTCTTCTCTCTGATTCTTAACCCTGTTCTGCGTCTGTGGAAGATTTGAGAATAAAATCAGAAACTTTGTGATCGAGAAGAGAGTATACTTGGCAAGAAACGAGTGATGATGGTGATGCTAGTCCAAGTAATTGATTCAGACTCTAAAGAAAGAGTAAAAACGGAGAATCAAATTTGGGTTCTAGAGTTGTTTGAGAAGTTTTATGAAATTGAAGAGGTGTTATTAAAGGATAAAGAACAACTGGGTTGTTGTTTGATTGGAGTTGTAGTGATGCTTTAAGTTTGTATTCGAGATTGAAGATGAATCAGAGAGTTAGGGTTTCGTGTTTTTCTAATTGAGAATTAGGGATTCACGACAAAGCTCAAGGAAGAATTAAAATATGGAATAGAAAGGGGATTTGATATGGGTGTTGATCAATTGAGTGATTTTTGGTTAAGGATGAAGAATAATTCGAAATTGAAGAAGTTAGGGTTTGTGAAGCTGAGATTGTTTGAAGCTGCAGATGTAATTGGGGTTGATTGTCTTTATGAGAAAGTGATGGAATTGTTATGGGTGTCAATTCGATCATTATGGATAACTCAGATGAAGTGGTAAGTTTAAATTAAGGTTTCATATATTGGTTATCTTCAGTTTATGTGTGTGTTTGAATTTGAAGTTGAATTCGTCGAGTAAAATGATTGTTATGTGTCTGATATGGAAATAGGTATAACATGAAGTTAGAATTGCAGCTAGGTTTGAATTAAAATTCAGGAGGAAGAGTTAGTTAATGTGGTAGTTTAGGTTTATAAAAGGATGTTGATAAAATTGGGTTTCTGATAAGTTTGAGAAGATGGTTTAGTTGTATCTAGTGAGAATTTAATGTACACTTGAGTTTACCATGGAGTTGCTCAACCTGTGATGAAATTGAAGTGAACTTGGAGGTAATGATATTGAACTGGTGATGTTGTGAACTAAAGAGATTGTACTTGTCTCGAATGAATGGAGTTTTGGATGAATGTTAAGTTAATTGCAGGTGGTATCTAAGGGTGGTGGTTGTCTTTGTAAGTTATTGTAGCTTATTGAGTTTGACAGAGATGTGGAAGTGGATGGCTAGGGTCGTATCGGATCTCAGTTGAAGTTGTTGTGTGACGCAGTGAGTGATATAAGTGATACTTGTTGGAGTATGAGTTATATGTAACTGGAATTGTAACTGATGCTGATTTGATGGGAAGAACTGGGTTTGCAGTTGGTGTGACTCTTGTTGTGGTGAAGACACAATGGATGTGACTGTGGAGTTCAAGTCTATATGTAATTGTATGTATGTTCCGGTTAAAGATGCAGTGTAGTTGTAGCTCAGGTGATTGATGGATTAGATGTTTGTTTGGAGTTGAAACTCTCTTGTAGAAGCTTGGAAAAGCTGCAGTTGCAGGTAGGCGTAACTTTTGATTGTAACCGGAATTCAGAGTTTGTTTAGTATAACTGTATTGAGTTTGTTAGTATAATTGTAATGTTTGCATCACTCTAGCCTTACTAGGTTATGTATTGCACTTTGATTATGCGTTAGTGTCCTTTGGCCTGAGCAGTGGCTCTGGCCTGTGCAAAGGATTTAGCTTTAAACCTTGCTGTCCAGTCTGATGTCTAACTGATTCAGTGTGTCTGACTTAGTAAATCTGACTGAGTTAACTCAGTGAACCTTGACTGAGTTGGTTTCTTTGACCATTGACCCTGGACTTGATCTTGACTGGAAGTGGACTGTTAGTTGACCCCTTCGACCGTCAGTGACCGTTAGATTGACCTCGTTGGGTCAGGCTTTGGGTAATGGGTTTGTGTGGTGGACTTGGGCTTAGGTTTAGTTTTCACATTATGATGTATTGGAACCTTATGGTCTGAATTAGCCTTTGACTCCTTCCACAGAGTTGTAGATCTTCTTAAGACTTAGATAGTAGTCTATAAAACCAACCTAATTGTATTAGTAAACCTTTAGATATGCAAGAGATGGATAATGAAGATGTGTAGAACCATAAATGGGCTTAGAACCATTAGATAAACTTGTATGATTCTTGTACAACCCATTTTGGCTAGGTTTCTTAGACTTCTTGTGTGATTAACAGTTAGTCGTTATTAACAACGATCGATTCAAAGGACGAACCAGAGGATCGTGGATCTCGAGGTAGGCGTGGCTTGTCATCAAAAGAGGTGGGAATAGATAACGAACTTTCTTGTATTCATTATTGTTTTACAAATCAATCTTGGTGTTGTGAAATTCATGCATATCTTTGTATGCTATGTGTGGTATGAGATGTGTGCTGACACAATATCAGTATTCTATGGCTAGGGCGATACACCGAAATATTATTCTTCCTTTATATATATTCATTATTCTATGGCTAGGGCGATACACCGTTGTATTACCTATTCGGTGTGGAATTGGCATCAATATTACTCTTCCCTTATGTGCGGAAATACACATCTCATACATGGATGTTTACTGTTATTTATGAATGTCTTTGAAGAAGTTACTACATTATGTTTTCTTGTCTTTCCTTGTATTACCGACTTTCGATAAAACCTGCATTGTCTTCGAATCATATTAATGTTTACTTGAAAGCTAGTTGTTATTCCTACGGGGTACCCCTTTTAGGGATGATGTGCTCACCCATTCCCACTTTCAGTTTCTGAGACAGATCAAGATGTGCATTGACGATGAAAGCTTCGAAGAATTATTTACTTTAGTTAGTTAGCTTCCGCTATATTTATTATGTGTTTGTATTCCATTTGTAAATCAGCTCACTATTGAATATGTATCATTTGAGAGGAATTCTTATTTATATATTTCAGAGCGGGTAAGTTTTGGGTTAAGTTTTGTAGCACATTTATTAATTGATTTCTTAAGTATATGATTTAGATTTCTTAGTGCCTCTTTATTTAGTTAATCTCTTGGATTAGTCATCTGCTAGCTTTGGGGGCGCTACAATTATTAACAAAAGAATCAATACACGTCGGTAGAAGGTAGCCGAGCGACAAGCTGGGCACCCACACCTTTTTGAATAGTAATGCCTATTCTATGAAACAAAGAGCCGCCAACTTTATGCATAACATCATGATGCATAAAGAAGTTTCTCAATCTCTTCATGAATATGATAGCATCTTCGCCAAGCTCGCCAAAGGTAGTAAAAGCCAAAACATTGAACCCATATCCATGTGAAGAACACTTATCTAAGTATTTGGTACACTTACGTGAAACTGCGGAGGAGATAGCATGGCCCGATGTGTAGTTGCGAGTTCTGGCACTCGTAGGAGGGGATACAACCGTAACATCAAAACAAACGTCCTTCCCATCTTCCCGGTTGTATAATAAAACATCGGCAGGCTTCGCTTCCTTTCCATTGATATCATCTGATAAGAACCCTAAAGAGACTTCTTTTCTTGCGACTGCACCCCCTTTGTAGCACATATCTGAGACAACATCTCTGAGAAAATCATGACGAAACTTGGGACCGAGTCCGATGGCACAATACAAGGCATGGTCACCAAATATATCCACAGCTTTGCCACAACATGAAAACTTGCTGCCTTCAACAAAAAGGGGTACTCCGAAGCGATACTGCAAGACTGAATTGAATTGTCGAGTCCCTACTGCCTGATTCAAACCACTTATGAGAATAGATTTTAAAAAATCATTGCATGATCAATCCTATTACACTGCCATAGGTGAGAGTCCCGATATGTAAGAGCAAAGTTGGTTGGAATAGCTTCCATAACATCACCAAAGTATAAAGCTTCCACGAACTTCATATAAAGGGGGAAGCATCGTTGATGTTAAAGGTGGAAGCTAAGAGTCCACAAGCCTGTATAAAGAACTGCATAGCTTGCTCATATCTAGGACTTGGGTCAGATGCAGATGGAAGGTTCGAAATCCTATTTTGCAAGGGTTGAGTATGAGCACAGGAAGCAAGAAAGCAATACTTACCTGTATCAGCCATAGTATAGACGCCTAAGCCACCATCTTTCATAGGTAAAGTAGTTAGGCGCTGTTGAACTAAACCAAAGCCTGTGTCGTCTCCGACCATTATCTGATGTAAATATTGCATTATGTGGCCTTCAAATTGAGCTGTAGCAGACTTTATAGCTGTAGGGCTAGTCTTACGAAGTATAAAGTAGAGTTTTGAGACTCCAGAACAGTTACGCGATGACAATAATCCACACTGTGGGTCTTGTAATTGCTGCACTTTGTTCATGAGAAGTATAGTTTAGTCAACTCTACCTGAAACCATATCACTACAATATTGGAGGTCCATATTGACCGGTCTTCCAAGCAATTAGACATCCACAAATTGCTTACCAATATCGAGAGAAAATATACACCTGGTATATCCCTTCTAGGATCAAAGGATGGGCAAAAGAGTTTTGTTTTCTTGATGTTCAAGTGCAACCCCCTCTTAAGACCTTCAGTTTGAATGATCTTTAATGCCTTAGAAACCTCTAATGTATCCCCATCTTCTACGAACTTCTTGCACATGTTGAAAAGACGAGGGCACCCAAATATACCTCAATCTAAAACTTTTCCACCTATAAGTCCTTTCTCCGAAAATGATTGTCTATGGACTGAGTCGAGATAATACAACTAATCGGTTCATACTTCGTGTGATCGTCTATGGATACGAGATCCACATAATACAACAACGAAGTAGGTTTACTTGATAATAGGTTCGGACTTAACCAAACACTATAGGATTACTTATCAAGTAAAATAGTAATTAATGTTTGTGTATTTTACTTCTAATTATAATAAAACAATTATAATTGCGGAAATAGAAAAGTAAAAGATACAACAAGATTTTATTAACGAGGAAACCGTAAATGCAGATAAACCCCAGGACCTAGTCCAGATTGGATACTCTCAGAATTATGCCGCTATACAAAATCTAAATCAACTTCGTATAGTTGAGACGAAGCAACTAAACCTATAGTTCACCTAGTTTCCTTAGTATCCCTGCGCCTCCAACTTGTAATAAGTCACGCACTTGGAACAATTCTTTTGGTTCGTATGCCAAAAAGTAAAGGAACAACAAATCTGTTCGGTAACAACTCTTTTCAAACAACGTGATATGAGTTTGACAAAGGCTCTTCCGTTTAACTCATGAACTCCTTTGTCGAGTCCTTAGATCTATCTCTTACCAATCACCAAAGCAATTTTAAGACTTATGCAATCAATACTATTAATCACAAAGAAGTGTATTGATGTCGATCTACTCAACTAATTGATCACGATAGTGACAAAAATAAACTGATTATAGTTGGATCCCTTTCCAGCCGAATCAAGTATTGTGCACACCAAAGATTATGAATCCAAAAAGTCGTCTTGTCTTCAAATCTTCTTTTTTCTTAAATAAACACCTGCACACAATCAATTTGAATCTCTGGTCATCAATCACACACAGAATAGAGTCTGGTAACGTTGGATTATCACAAGACGTCTTTAGATCTACAAACAGTCTAAAGATCCCTGTCCAAAGTTCGATCTAGTTTGAGTGAATCTTATATCAGAAAAGAAGATGCTCAAGCATAAACAAACTAGATGCAATCAAAGTTCAACCAGTGTTAGTCAACCAAATCAATCGAAAACTAATAATAAATCGTAATTATCTAATTTCCCACCAACGGTACTAATAGAGCTTCACAATCCCAAAGAAGTCTTTAAATCAAGCGGCCGTAAGAGATTTCTCCTAATTAGGGTACTCTCCTCTTCGATAGGCGGCTCCACCAGTAATAACACAACTGAGGTAGTTTTGCTGGCTTTGAGGATAAGTTTACTAGAGATACACACTTCCGTATTTATATACAAGGAAGTTTGGACACCAAAGAATTTCCAAAACCGAATATTCTCAAAGATATGCAATAAACACAAATTCGGTTTTCATAACTCCTGGAAATGCACTGTCCAAATATTGACCGAAATCCCAATAGAAAAATCTATAATCAGTGAATGCACATTACTAATTATTATTTTCTAAAGATATGCATTTAATTGTTGGAAATTAAATAACATATAAAAACTAAGAAACCTTAATTTAAGATTCTCAATTTATTTCGATCCTGGGATTCTTCTTTAGCTATTAAGGAATATCTTTGATTTTTCTTATTTATAATTTACGTCAGGATGCATCCAGTTTCATCCTCGCTTTTTTTTAAGTTTAAGCCAGGATGAATCCAGTTTCACCCATACTAATTTTTACTCGTCTATTAAATATTTGGAATAATGACCCATTTTCCGTTTTAATTTTCAGGCTGTTGATTTCTTTAAAATTTTCAATGAGAATCTTTCTGGTACAAAATAGCCTTGAATTCTTTCATCTTTCCGGGTAATCTCAATGCATCTCTCTCTCGCTAAAATATCTCCATCTAAAAATCTGATTTGTTGCGTGATTTCTTTTTGCTTACGCATAGATCTTTGATACTGCCAAGAAACAGATATATATGATTCTCGCACATGAAAAAAATAACCTTTGAACAACTAACAACATTTTCGCTGACTTAGATTAACCTTTATGAAGAGGAACGAAGGAACTAGAACAGATGGAATCTCCAAATCAGCAAGGAAGGCCAAACGGGAGTTTAGTGATCGATAATAGTGTTGTGTATTTAGTGGGAAAGAAGAGAGCATAAATATAATTAGGATTATTTGGTCTAGAATAAAATCGTTTGGATCAGGATGTTTGCAAGGCCAAGCACCCGTCCAACAATATCTAGAGCAAGAGGGTGAATTGTGGTTCATAGTGAAACTTGACTTTTGAAACAGATCTCTTTTTAACAATGGCTGAATGTGAAGAGACGTCTAAGTGTAAATTGTGGTGGCGCAACGATGGACCAAAATATTTTCCCGTACCTTTTTTATTCTAAACAGGAGACCAAAATACAGTTGTCTTGAGAAGCTGGAACTTTCGGGGTGGTAGAATTTAAATTCCAAGTGAAAAGTTTTGGTCCCGTAGAGTCAGACTGTTGGAATTGAATAATACTATTGGTTTGTGGTTCTTATCCGAACCATCCGCAGCTCTACCAGAAACAAAGGATCCTTGCAGGATAACATGACAATTAAGCCAACTGGAATCATTAGATCTGCGAGCAGCACGATTAGAGTTTGAATTCCAATCTACATTTCGCATTATTTTATCATCTTCGGAGATACCATCTGTTCTCCTTACGCGAACAGCCCATCACATTACTTTTCATGATAGCGGTACAATAATTCTTAAAGAAATTATCAAGAGTGTACTCAGCAGGATCTATGACTTTGTTAGGATGACCTTCTTTTCGCACTTCCTCGGGATAAGAATTTCCAAGACCAGTTGCGCGACGAGCATACTCTAAGGGTATCCTAATAGCATCACCACTCAGTTGAAATATTCCTCGTGCAAATCTTTCATCAGCAAGGATTCTATAGAACAAAGGAATATCAGGGTTATATAAAGGGATTGGCAGAGATTGAAGTTGACCTAACGAAACGATGATTTTTTGGTTACTCCACTCCTCAGATCTAATTATATCAAGGTTAAGTTTGGATGCGAAGTTACAAGAAGGAGGAAGGGAGAGTTCATAACCTCTTTGATTAAAATCGGTTTTCATTCTGTTAAATTCAATCTCCATCTTTTTACCAGCAGGAGCCATTAAAGAATGGGAATGAAGAATATGAATTTGCAGAGAAGGTGAGAGAGAATGAAGAAGATAAAAATAAGGTAAAAGAAAAATAATATGTGAGAAAGAGAATATATAGGAAAGAGCGACCCGTTTTTCGAAATTTACTCTCATTGATGCGAAGAAATGAACGGATAAAAACTTGCGGTTAAAAAAGACGTGTCAAGAAATGAGTGGTTAAAAGGACACGCGTACACAAGAAGGACTTGAAATCCGGATAACTGTCGGTAAAGTAAAATAGAAAAAGATAAGCATGTGCGATCTTAAAAAGAAGAATTTCTCATATCACTCACTTTGAAGAATCAAGCGACATGAGAAGAGGCAAATGTAGGAGTTAAATATCGCATAGGTTAATAATTAAGTGAAATGAAGAATACAACATACGCGAGGAGTATCGCACACAACAAATTGAGAGGTCACATCAGATGATGTCAGCAAAGTCAAGGGTAAAGTGTGAGGAGTTATGCGAAGATGTAAGATATGCGAAGATGAGCGATTGTATATGAGCGAACATGTCGCACAGAGATCCCGAAATAAAGGGATTCTTAGCTGTCATCCACTATGTAAAATCCTATATAAAGGAGAGAGTCGTTGTCTTGTAGAGGATTCTAGGACAAGTCTTGTATGAGAGATTGAAAGAGAGAGAAAGTGAATTTAGATTACGAGAAGTGTTGTTGTAGATTTCCATTTATCTTGTAAGTAATTTGAATATTCAATCAATAAAACAATTGTCCATGATGATTACATAGAGAGATAACCAGATTAAGTGGAGTGTAGTTGTAAGAAATCTTACAACTACATTTTTGACGCTAGAAAACAGCTCTGGATGATAAATCCTTATATCATATCATAAATTGTAAGAGAAAATAGTGAGATCAAAACATTTAGCAAATGATAAGGATTGAATCTATTGTGGAACAAGGAATGGCGACTAGAAGGAGTAACAGACTCGCTGAACGAAGAAGAATTACAAATCTTGAGCAAGAAGAAGAAAGAATGGACGAAAATCAAACAGAAGAAAATCCAAATCGGTATCAGCGAGGACAAGGACAAAATATTGATTATGATATAGTGGGTGTCCATATTGCGATGACAAATTCTACGGAAGAAGAACAAAGAAATGGGAACGAAGAACCAATTAAAGCGAGTGAAGAAAATATGACGATTGCAGAGCTTAGGAAAAAATTAATAATCGAAAGAAAGAGGGAAGAAGAGGAGCGTGCGAATTTGATCCGTCAAAATGATGATTTACGAGAAGAGAATCTTAGATTGCAAGAACAAAGGTCAAGAAGCGTTACACGCTCAAGATCAAGATCCAGTAGGAATTCTTCCAGACAGAGCCAATCTAGTCGAAGAAACGATAGGCGAAAGCAACATATGGAAGTCATTGAAGAAAACTCGCAAGAAGATGAAAATTTGGAAGATCATAGGGAAAGAAGACGTATAATTGAATTAGCAACTAATTGTTATGAGTATCCACGCGAACTTCTTCGTAGATCAAATACTAATCCAAAAGGGAAGAAGAATGTTCAAGGCAAGGAAAAATGATATTACATGGTAGGGAAACACACAGAGAAGAGTATGAGTGCGAACGAGAAGTTACGCATGCAAGAGATAGACAGCGAAGAAGGGAGAATTACAAAGTGGATTGCGTCATATTGATATTAGAAGAAGGGGACACGAACATCATCGCATAGAAGATATGAATCAAGGTCGAATGACACCACAAGAAAGAGAAATATCAAGACATCGATATGATCGCACATGCAATGAAAAAAGACACGATAGAGTATATATTGAAACAAATACTGAAAGGCGTAGGCGAAGAAGAGAGGAAGCTGAAAAACATGAGATACAAGACGCAATACACCAAAACAATCATGAGAATAAATTGATACAAGCAAGGCTAAAAATACCTATGCAAGAAGATTTGGATCAATCATTCAGCAAAGAAATACTCAGGGAGATGGCAGAATTAAGAGAAATGATGACTGCAAAAAGAAATGATGGGAGAAGACAACTAGAAGAAGCAGTGGAGGAAGCAGGAAAAAC
The DNA here is from genome assembly GCF_003573695.1 of Papaver somniferum. Classification (NCBI taxonomy): domain Eukaryota; kingdom Viridiplantae; phylum Streptophyta; class Magnoliopsida; order Ranunculales; family Papaveraceae; genus Papaver; species Papaver somniferum. Next base: position 6,243,455 of record NW_020619603.1, on the reverse strand, counting down.
TCCATTTACAAAAGAAATTCAAAGAGCACCGATACCACCTAAGTGCAGTTTACCCGCATTTACAAGAATATTTGACGGTAGTGCATGCACGATCCAACATGTGAAAGCTTACTCTAGATGTTTATTGCAGTGGGAAAATTAAGATGCAGTAATGTGCAAGTATTTTGCTGCAAGCTTAGCAGGTGAAGCTCTGAAGTGGTTTGAAGGACTACCTGTAGAGTCCATTGGTTCGTTCCATTATTTACAAAACATATTTTTGGGGCAGTACATAAGTAATAATCTATCAAAACCGGGGATTGAAACTGCATTTGGACTTCACAGAAGAACAAATGAAAGCTTACGTCATCTAACGACTCGCTGGATAACAATGTGTAGTGAAATGGGAAGGCGGGTGGACGAGAGACATCTTATTCTGGCGTTCATAAATGCTTTTTTCGCAACAAATCTATTGTACACCCAAATTTTTAGAGTAAAAGATACAATTACAATGTTGGAATTACGCGAATTTCAAGAAGAATATAGCCCTCGAAGAAAAGCAAAGAGATATGGGATCTTACCCAGTTTCACTATCCGATTCGAAAGGTGGAAATACAAGCTTACTTCCGAGACTCACAACTACTGTTGCGAGTACATCGCAGAGAAATCAAGGAATGACTAATTCAGAAACGAAACAAAAATTAGTGGCTATGGGTAGTGCATATCAGGCAGAGTTTGAAAAAGAGTACAGAGATAAACAACTTCAAAAATATTGAAGTAATGATACAATTAAGCCAGGTAACTCTACAGGACAACAAACAAATTATGACAAGAAAGTTGGAAAAATAGTGTGGGAACAAGTAAATCTGCCAAAATTAAATACTACAGTGGATAAAGTATGGGAAGCTGCTCTCCTAATGGATGATATTCCGGAACCACATAATGCAGGAGAAGAGCCACAACCAGGGAGGAGGAGTAAAGAATTTTGTGTCTATCACAGATTCCATGGTCATACAACAAGCAACTGCACAAATGTGAGGAAGATTATATTGCGGATGATCGAGCAGGGGAAGTTAGACCACTTCCTACTAAATCAAACAGGAAATTTACCACGACCACCATCTCAAGGAAATAAATACGTAAAGGAAATGGATAGGAACACATTTGTCATTGAGGTGGGAGCGAAGGCAAAGAATCTATTCTGTAACTCGATCATACATTCATTCAAAAACATAAAAGATTTTCATGATAATATCTTAAGTCGAGTATATGCAAGAGATGATGAAGGAAGGGAAATTTTCAACCTGGTAAAAATACCATCTTTGAAGGATTGGCAAAAGAAGAAAATTTCGTTCAGCAGATGAAGTTTCATAAGGTAAAGCGTCACATGAGTGCCCGTTGGTGGTAAGATTGGGAATTAACCAAAAAACGTTAGAAGAAGATGAAGAAGAAAATGAGAAAAACACCTGGGCGATAAATAGAATTCTTATAGACATTGGAAGTTCAGTGGATATTCTATTTTATCACACATACAAAACAATGGGTGGCAGAGACGACAAATTGATCCCCTCAACATACAAGATCTATGGTTTTAATGGCTCTGCGAACAAACCAAAAGGGGAGGTGACTATGAGGATTATTCTACAAAGCTTACCGAAAGATATCACATTCTGTGTAGTGGATGTTGAGTTACCATACAATGCTTTAATTGGAAGACCATGGCTGCATAGTATACTAGCTGTTGCATCAACGTTTCATCAGTGTATCAAGTTTCCTTTATCTAAGGGTGTTGGAATTATAAGAGGGGACACAGTTAAAAGTAAAAGCTGTCAAGAAATTGATATTGATAGATGCGAAGCAAGGGAGTCTAAGCGAAGAAATTGACAAAAGAATGCAGCAGATAGTAAAAGAGCAGAGAGATTAATGGTCGATGTCTGAGGAAGTATAATGAAATCGAGTAACAGAAGTAAAGAAAACAACATTTGATGGAAAGTTCATGGTGGAAGGAAGTTGGTAGAAGAAATCAATAATGGAAGTAGTAAAAATGGATAATAAAAGATGCAGATGAATAGCAACAAAAGCAACAAAATAAGTGGAGACAAAACATCATAAGGTGGAAAGCAAAAGGATGTTCGCACAATGCCAATTGAATGATTATAAACATGTGCGACATATTCGTATGGTATGTCGCACACGTGCGAATTTCGGAAGAGTCAGAAATGAGTAAGACAAATGCATATAACGAATGTGTATGATTTTCTTTGAATCAAATGATTTGATAACAACATTTATGTACTACAGTTGATTGAAATGAAAAACTTTAAATTCATAGGGTAAATCCATAATAAGAAAATACAAAGAGAAGTCTTCATAATAAGACCTTTATAAAAGGCTACAGAAAATGATATTTATTATCACATTGGCTAGGAATCCAAATATGGCGTGCACCCTAGTTCGCTCATATGCAAGAGGCAAAATAGTAAGACCTAACGCACGTCATAATTGGAAAGACCTAGAAGGCATGACTCAAAGGAAGGCTACGCCGACCCCGGAACTTGAGTTGTGGAGATTTGGGGTGAGAATTAAACGATAATTCCCATCCGGGAGAGATACCTTAAATTTTCAGTCTAAGATACTAATCTTAGATTGAGAGCCTAAGGTGAGAAAGGCTCTCCTAAGGAGTGCAGAAACTCGATCAGGGAACCGAGGTACACGGTTGAGTCAAGAGTGCCCGGGACGTCTGGAGCGTACCTTGCCACTCTTGACAAGTCCTGACGATGATGCACTCGGTCCGAAGATACCCCACTTAGGGTGCGATCTTGCTGCCATAAACCCTATAGGTAGTGTATGCGATATTGCGAAGTCAACTGGTTGTCGAAAATCCGGATGAGAAGAGCCATAATCTTAACAAGATAGAGGTAAGCTTCCTTGAATGGGCAACCAGGGGGAAGATAAGGACGGTACCCTCCATTATGGAGCTGAATTGTGTCAAAAGATGTAAATGTTCCAAGACTTTTACTCAAGGGAGTACTAAGACTTGAGATATTTATGCGAATTAACCTGAAGAGGAAATAATACAAAGAGAAAATGGTAAGATGAGATCAATGGGTCAATACACTATGGTGTAACGACTGCCTGCGATTTCATCGCACACAAAAGAGGCAACATAAAGACCTTTACATAGGAAGGCGCAAATAAGACCTCACGAATAATACATAAAGTTAATTCTAAAAGTTTCTCATATGTTCGCACCAAGAGAATCTCTGGATAAAGGATAGCAATTATCTTGGTATAATCAAAGATACAACAAATAACAAGAGGCAAGAATGAGAATGCGAAAGAAGTGTTATTTGCCACATTTTGATAATCTTACTTGCATATGAAGAAGTCACAAATACGAAGCGAAGAAAAGAAGAATCATATTAAAAAGATGAAACCTGAGTTTACAAGAATTTACAAGTATATTACAACAAGAAGAAGCAATCAATTTTCATCTTTCTCATTTCGCTCAGACTCAGAATCGCTGACTTCTTCTTCAGAATCTTCTTCTTCATCAGTAACTTGGATATCAGGGATTGGAACATTTTCAGGGATAGCTGGGAAATCGTACTTCGACAAAGGAATACCATTCTCGACACAAACTCGCTTAACAGCAGCCTCACGAGAACGATTAGCATCGTTGTTGTTGTTCTGGACTAAATTAAACCAATTCTGCTTCAGTTTGTGATACTTTGAATTACGAGCAGACGATTCTTCTTCTTTAGCAGCTAAGCGAGTTTCTAGTTCTGAAATTCTCTTTTGTTGTTCCTTCTCTTTCTCTGCGAAGTATTAACAAAAAAAAAAAACAGTTAAGGGATATAAAAACAAAAAAATGATATATAAAAATGAAGATCAAAGAACAACAGATGACCTTCATAATTGGAAATAATGTTTGCGACCAGTGTAGAATGCTCAGTATGAAGACTAACATTTGCACCTAAATTATTTCTAGCATCGTTCAGAACTCTAGCAGCCCAATTGAACTCAGTTTCACTTTCTATAAAGAGTTAAGATCGAACTAAGTTTCTTTCCTCAACAAGAATATCTCTCTCACGAGAAGCTGAATCACGCTCTATCTTAATCTGAATAAGGGATTCTTGAAATTTTTCTAATGCTTTCGCACCCCTAAGAGCAATTTCATCTTTTTCAGTAATAAGATCGTTCTTCTTTGCCTCAAATATTTGAACTGCTTCTTTCTCCTCATAAAAGCGTCGTTTAAAATTGTTCGCAGCGGATAATGCATTTTTATGGCGTTCTCTAAGAGTATTATATTTTAATCTTAATTCTTCTAAGCTAAGGTTTTCAAATCTTCGAGTGGGGAAATTACTTAAAGAGGAATTGAGATGTTCTAAAAGAGTTTCAGCATCGGGAAGATTAGCCGCTTCATCTGAAAGGTTATACAGGTCTGAGAAGACAATTAAGTAAGAAGTGCGAATGATTGAATGAAGGAAAAAGTGTGAGAAAGTCTGAATTACATACCAATGAGTTCCTTGTTTCTTTCTCGAGTTTGAAGGACCAATTGAGAATCAGTTGAATTCTCATTTTTAAGTTTGGTATTCTCGTTCGCAAGGATCACATTCGCATCTGAAAGAGTAGACTTCTCATGTTTCAGTCTAGTATTCTCAGCTTGCAACTTGTGAAGTTTCCTATCATTGTCTAAAGCAATTGCATAAGATCTGCCGAACCTCTGGTTTTGAAAATATACCTAGGTTCAGCTAACAACTTGTCAGCCGAACCTAGTTATATTTTGAAAAACAGAGGTTCGACTGAAAAGTTATCAGCCGAACTTCACTCTGTAACTGAAGAATTTTAGATTTTGATGATTTGAACAAAATCTAGCAAAATCGCATCAGCCGAACATAGTGTTTCTCTAAATCATATACTAGGTTCGACTCAAAATTGATATCCCAAGATCGGGCGAACTGATCTTTTGAAAATTTAAAACGAAGAAGAAGGCTAGGTTCGGCTGATTCGAACAAAATCTAGCAGAATCGCATTAGCCGAACATAGTGTTTCTCTAAATCATATACATGGTTCGGCTCAAAATTGATATTCCAAGATCATCCGAACTGATCTTCTAAAAACCCTAATTTCATCTTTGAAATCATATGCTACCGGTCAAACAAAATAAAATCAATCAAAAACAAGATGGGTTTGTTACAAATACATTCTAAAATACATTTGAGAGAAACTGAAATTTGGATTTCTTCCAACATCGCTCACTTCGATTCATGTTTCCTTTGCTTGATTAATTGCTTGATTGAATTGAAGTCAAAGATGCTTAAGTTTAAAAGTTATTTTCATTTTTGATTTTAGGTTTTTGAGGATAAGGGCACTCTAGTAATTTAAGTTGTTTAAGGATATATAGGTAATTGCACTATCTTTAGTCACCCCTTATAAACGTACCAGATGGGATAATGAATGAGTATGTCCCCAAAAAAATCAGTATGCTTCAAAACAGGTTTCATTTATATACACTAACCGACCCACCCTAGTTCCTTTATCTTCTTCACACCCAAAATTTCTTACCCTAGAAAAAATTTCATTTCTAAAAACCCTAAATTTTTGTTTCGTTTCCCCACAAACGCGTACTCAAGTACGATTGTTCATGGGGAATTTGAAGAATCAGCCAACAGAACTTTTACACGATATTATAGCACGTTTACCAGCTGAATGTACTCTAGATTGCAAATTAGTTTGCAAACTTTGAACACATATTGTTACTCATCATCCATCATTCTACAGAACGTATTTAACTCACTCCTAGATGTAGTCGCAACTCTAATGGTACACGTCTTTTTCATTATTAAGTTGTTTTTGGTGAGCTTGATTTTAGTGTATCCTGTAATAAAGAACCAATGATCGTAAGTTATCCATAATTCTACATATTACATCGTACTGTTGTTTATGAGAGCAACAATGAAACAAAGAAAGGAAAATAAAACTATAGTGAAAAATCGGGATTAGATGCTGATTTGTGAAAAATCGGTCTATAGAGCTCATGCTCACCCCAAAATTTGGTCGGCAAGCAGGTTGATGGGTTTTACGGGTCAACAATGTTAGGCACTTGGGCTATAAGACTATATAGCCACTTGGGGTTTTATCCTCTCCATTTAAATACATTGACCGACCCACCTTCGTTTCTTCATCTTCTTCGCAACCAAATTTTCTCCAAACCCTAGAAAATTTTCCGTTTCTAAAATCCCTAGATTTTTTTTCTCATTTCCTACAAACAGGTATTCAGGTCCGATTGTCGATGGGAATTTGAAGAATCTGCCAACAGAACTTTTACTCGACATTATAGCTCGTTTACCAGCTTAATGAATTCTAGAGTGCAAATTAGTTTGTAAACATTGGACATATATTGTTAGAGATAATTGGGAAAATGCCCCATATTTCGATGCCCCATTGAAAAAATGCCCTATAAAAAAAAGTTATGAAAAAATGTCGCACGGTCAACTTTTCCATCCATATGTTGTTAAATAGTCAAAATCACGATATTGACCGGTCAGTATCTCATCTGCAAAGATATTATTTAGGGGCAAAATTACCAGATTAACCTTCCTTCTGCTGGTACCAGAAAATGGCAACACTATAATTATTGTTTTACTACCCACACTTTATTTGGTCCTGTTGTGACACGTGGATTTTGGACGCTAGATCTCGTCCACATTTTACCCAAAACTGGCCACACGTATATCACAGTATTCTACCTCTCTTTTGTTGGTATCGATCTCTATCTTCTTCATCCAGACACCAGAAAAGATGGAGAAACAACACAACCATAGGTTGCGATTCAGAGAAGAGAAGATGGTGAGGAGTTAATCAAGAGTATGCTTCTTATTTCGCTCTTCATCTCCTTCCTTTCTCTTTTCACAAACAAATAAAAAGAAAAACAACTACGGGTTGCGATTGAGAGAAGAGTCGAAGAAATGGAGAAGGATAAACCGTAAGTTTTATGAAACCCATTTCTAGTTCTATTTGTTTTACTGAAATTTTGTGTTTATTTCTAGTTATTACGTTTCGATTTCACTTAAGGTTTCTTTTCATATTTGGGTAAAATCAAAATTAGGGTTTCAAATGGTAAAATTAGGGTAACGACAACATTTGACAGTGCAGAAAGTAAAGCTCGGCTCTTATCAACCTCTGTTAGGTATTAACACTTGAGATTACTTGAAAATTGAATGAGATTATTTGAAAATTTGTATGTTATGTCTTTGTTGGCCATGGTCTTTGTGTCACTTCTATATCATTTTCATGATGGAATGGTCTTTGCCTAAAAATAATAATTCTACAATATTTTTCCCTTAAATCTTTCTTTTAATTCTTGTTCATGCCCTGTCTGTGGTATAGATATGTTCAGTTGACTGGTTACAGTCCAAGATTCTACATAAAAATCCAGTCTAGATTTTCAAAGCTATACCAGTGAGAGAGAGATATTACAATGAAGACTGATTATTATTTTTGTCACCAGAAATTAAGTAGCAGTCATATTCTATCGACATGAAGAATCTAGCCTAGTTGTGGCTGTGAGCACTCACGTAGTCTTATTTTAATTGTTGTGTATTTCTTAAAATTATGTAATTACATCATGAATGTTTTAAGAATCTTTTTACTGTTTCTTTTTAGATATATCTAAAGAATACCAATTCTAATTGTATCCTCCGCCTTTTCTGCATCTTCTACCAATTCTAATTGTATCCTCCGCCTTTTCTGCATCTTCTATCTTTCTTTATCTTCTACAGGCAAAAACTAAAATCAGACATCCAGTGCTCTTGAGAGAACCAGGTAGACCTTCTGTGAATAGGAAGTGGTCTGGGACAGAGATGGACAAACATAAAAAGCCTAGATGTTGTACTAGATGTGATGGAGAAAATCACAACATATCTACTTGTCAAGGTGGAGCAGTTGGATCTAATACTAAGAATAAAGGAGCACGAACAGAGTGTCAAGTTGATGGTGTGTCATTTGTTGAGAAAGCTGAAGAAATATGCAACATCTACTTCAACTGTTGCTACAAAGAAGACGTCAAACATCGCCTTCTGCAACTGCAGTTCCAAAGAGGAGTAAGAAGACCCTAACTTCTAATTTCACGGCAGGTTCATGTAGTGGTTCAAGTGTGACTGTTAACTTTAAACAGTCATTTAACAGTTCTGAGCTCTCTTCCAAAAGGCAGAGAAAGGCCAAGGTTCCTTATGATGTTTGATTTATTTTATTTTGTCTTTGTTTATGGATTGTGGTGTTTGTTAGGCATGGCTGGTGATGTTAATGTTTTGGATGTTTCAACTGTTGTGCTCTTTTAGACATTAGTAGTGATGTTAATGTTTCTCTTTTAGACAAGAGCACCTTAGTTTCATTGAAAGAATTAGGAGAAAATGATGTAAAACCAATGGAGCTAGCTGAAATTGACGACAATGAGGAGACAAAAGCTGTGATTTTCAGACAAACCATCTAGCAGATCGCTGATGCACTTAATAACTGGTAATCTTCTCTGTGCTTCTGAAGTAACATTATAGGTTATGAATCTTAATTAGTATGGGTTATAACTTGATAGTTTACTAAACCTTTTGGCATTATCTTAATTAGTATTATATGAATCTTACCGTGTTTTTAAGTTTTTGTTTCATCAATTTCAACTTGGGGTCATCAGTTTATTTTGGTTAAGCTTTGAGGATGTGCAATTTGATGCGGGCTCGATATAAATCCAGTTGGAGAATATTATGCACATTTAGTAACTTGCTTCATATAATTGATAGATCATAGGGGAATCCAAATTTGGACCGTATTTTATGTCAAGGTTCAATCACTTTCCTTTCCTACCACAAAATTGAAAGTGTGAATAGTTAACAACACTAAAGTCTGTCATCAATCATTCATCAGTAAATTCAGTAAACTATAGAGTCAAGTAGGTAGGGATCTATGTGAAAGCTATCAAGATTTACGTTTCACCTGTCTAAATTCAACTAAGCTAATTGTTTTTCTTCTAATAATGCCATGTTTCCATATCTGCTTGAAAGCTAATCTCTCGCTAAATGGATGATTTCTCCGCATACTTCATGCCTACTTCCACTCTTGTTGAACTCTGAGGTTCATATACATCTTAAAGTGCATCATTTTAAACTCTGAGGTTCAGTTAGATCCGCATATATACATTTCACCCTGATTGGATCTGCCAACAATGTCTAACCTGCACATAACACTGGTCTGTTGCATTTGTTTCTTCTAAAAATACCTGCTTATATGAGTTTACTAGTTCCTGCATAAATCTATGGACTTATGTAAGGTGCAATATGCTCGACTCCCTAGTTCCTATCTCGGTTTTGCTAGAAGCAGGGATCAATATTTGTGCCGAAGCTAATAGGATCCAAAGTACTAACAAGACACTGAAACTTCAGCAGAACATGTTATAAAGCCATAGATGACATGTTTTGTTTTTTCTCCCACTCTATGATAAATCGTAAACATCATATTGCATTATATGTACCCGGTTATATCAGTGCCCCAAACTTCATTGTAAGTCCTAGATTACCCTACCGACATGCTAAACAGTACTTATGTCCGTGGTCTAATCCAGCACTTAGAAACAGAATTGTTTTCTGCCTTTGTTCGACGTATTGAATGGGCATTGGACAACTAATCTGGATGCGGAGGAGTCCGCGCTTATTAAGGTCTTTCAATACTTACTGCATTTCACAATGCTAGGCTGCTAGCGCTTCAATTGTTAGATGAATTTTTTTTGCTGTCCCTAAAATTTTCGTTGAAAGTTTAAAAGCCTTTTAATAGAAGTTAATGCTTTTGTTAACAATTGATTTTAATAGAAGTTAAGCTACTATATTGTTATTTAAATTACATTTGTCGGTTGAGACAAACTGCCGAAAAGTGCAGAAGTTAATGCTTGCAAGTTGCAACCATCTAACTAGACAGGGGTGTCACAACCGATATATTTGAGATTTTTATGGAATAACTCATTATCAAATAGCAATACGTTTGAAAGCGACTGCGTTACTTTTTCGAATGAGAGGTTTAATCAGTGCCGATTCTGAGTCTAAAAGGCTCTTTACAAACTTTATGACGATGATACAATATAACCACCCGGCTCAAGGACCATCATAGAGTACACTTATATTGGTACACACATGTCCGCGCTCATGTGTGGAACCCTTGACCGTAACACATGTTGGTGTTAACGCGAATTGCTAGAAAAATGAAAGGGTCTACAAACAAGCAGCTTCTACATCCGCGTGGAAACTGTGAACAAGTTTACCCCCTTTACCAAAACAAAGAATAAAAAAATACGCACTTCCAGTAAATATGCACTTAACAGTAAGTTGTACGCTTAACATCAACATTACATTACGTTAACATCAACATCAACATCACATTACATTACAGACTATAGGCTGCACGCAGCCAAGGATGTAAGGGTAGCCGATGCAGAGATCCGCCTTTGGGAAATTGATCGCACTCTTCTTGTCTTCTGCAGGGATTAATTGTTCTGTTAGTCTTTCGTTCATCAAGTAATCAATTTTAAAATCAAAACAACCTTTAATTCGCTTGATGAGTTTCTGTATATACCTTTTTTCCTTCTTCTATATCCCCAGAATAAAACTGGTCACCAGTAGAAGAGATAAGCTTAGGCAGGCACCTGTAACGTAGAAGAACCACCAAAAGCAAATTTACATGATGCACACTGTGAGGCGCCCTTCAACATAGCTAGCCGCAATATATAATGATCCGGTCTCGTAGATATATATAGGTTAGCACTTAAAAATTTGCTTAGATAACTACTTACCAGCAACGATCTTGTTTAATTTACTCCGAGGAAAGCTTTCATTATCTGTTTTAGGAGGCGGAGCTAAGCAACCATCCCGAACCGTTCTAGGATCGCATTTTGGGTCATACATCTCTGAGAAAAGAGGTAAAAAGAAAATGTCAGTTGTTACTTGAGGTTAAATCTGTCAATTTCTATCTAATTAAAACATTCATGAGGATAGTATAGTAAATATTACTTCGGCAGCCTACACCACCAAGATCTCTCGCATAGCCTTTCCTACACAAACATGTAAAAATTGGTAGTTCACCAAATTTTAATTGATAACAGTCAGTATTAGGAAGTTTCGTACAATTCGTTAACGCGATGCCGTCAGCAGTGCAGTTTGGAACCATATCGGGAGCAGCAGGTGGGGGACTGTGATGAACCGGCGAGTTTTTTGCAGAAGCCAGTTGCAGCCACAGTAATAAGACAGAGCACTGGAACATTAATAGAGCACGTAATAAAGCCATGAATGATGATATAAGTTGGGTTTCTTTTTTTCCTGAGAATTTTCTTCTTGGATGGCAAAGTTTCTGCCAGGAGAAGTCCTTTTAAAAGTCTTAAATTACAGACTAACTAAACTAAATTAACAAGTGTTGCCAGTTGATAAGACATATACAGACGAGTTTTTCTTACCTCTTCTTAGATGGCAGCAAAGTTTCTGTGAGGAGGAGGATTAATTCTTCGACAAGTGTAACAGAGATAACAGCCTAGCTATACTAAATTAAGAGCATCTCTAACGGGACCGTTAGAATTTCCTATTTTTAAAGTGACATGAAATTTTTCAAAATTTTAAAGAGATGCCAGCCTAGGTAAATCAAAAAATGTTGCCAGTTGCGTTAAGCATTTTCATACCCCGATTTCCGCTTTAAGCCTAAAATTCGCGCATATTTGATGGCCAACTAAAAATAGGCAATGACAAAGCACGCCTGCATTTTGCAGGTTTAAGTACCATTATAGAAGTCCGATAAGTTCACTGAACTTTGTATTAGAAACAAAAAAAATACTCCGATACAACCCTTGATAATGAATGTGAACCAGTAGAGGAGTACTACTCACTGTATATATAATCCATTGACGTCCCTCAGTTTCTAAAGCCGAAATCTCCTTGCTGCTGTCACCAATTGTAGTACAGCTATCTGTGTAAGATAAATTTTTTGCTGATTCTGACAAGAGCATCCATCCTCCGTTGCTAGTAATCGGATATAAATCCTGAATATCATTCGATAGGACACCGCCAGAGTAACTAGAAGACGTCATCATCAATCCGTGTAATGCCATTGCTACTTCTTTCATTGTAGGCCTATTCTCTCCCTTTATGCTTAAACATTTTTGTGCTAGTTCAGCCGTTTGTTGGATCTGTCGGTGTCCATCTACACTACTGATCCGTTCATTATCATACCTTGCCAAATTTCTGTCAAGGATTACAAACAGCCTGTTGGTTTTCATCATATCATGGAAAGAAAATAACTTGCCAGATTTCTTTCCTCTTCAACCCTGCTTAGACAAAATACTGTTTTACCTGTTAGCAATTCCACAAGCAAAACACCAAAGCTGTACACGTCGCTTTTCTCTGTTAGCTTGTTAGACTGCATATATTCTGGGTCCAAGTACCCAAAAGTGCCTTGAACTACTGTGCTTAGCTGAGCTTGATCCGTAGGGTTTAGCCTAGAAGCACCGAAATCCGAAACTTTTGCTTTGTAATCATCATCTAGAAGTACATTACTTGACTTGACGTCTCTATGGATGATGGGTATGGAAGCTTCAGCGTGCAAGTAAGTTAATGCTCCTGCAACTTCCAATGCTATCCTCAAACGATTTTCCCATGAGAGTGTTGCATAACCAGTCTGGTTGTCACGTCCTTTGTGCAAGTGCTGGTGAAGCGTCCCGTTAGTTACAAATTCATAAACTAGTAAAGGAACTTCGGTTTCTAGACAACAACCCAAGAGCTGCACCACATTTTTGTGATTAATTTGTGACAGAACAGCAATTTCATTTATGAACTGCTCATTTTGGTTCATATCGACAACTTTTGTCTTCTTAATTGCAACCACGGTTCCGTTAGATAAGATGCCTTTATACACCGTGCCAAACCCTCCTCGTCCAAGAATGTGACTTTCATGATAGTTATCTGTCGCCTTCCTCAGCTCCTTCTCGGTGTATATTGTAGCAACTGACCGGTGTTTTCTTCCTCCCCTTCTATTTCGAAACGTCTCAGTATCTTCTTCCCGTTCATAAAGAAGACGATTCAAAATCAACCCACCATTTTGCTTGAAGAATTCCTCCTTAACTTGCATGTGCTTTCTTTTCCTATATCCCCAGTACAACCAGAAGCTAGCCACAAGGCTCACCACTAGAAGAGCTAAGCCTAAGCACACACCTGCATGCAAACAATTAAAAGTTAAAGAGAATTTTGTTTTGGCGATTTAGCATAGATTATTTTGAAACTAAACTACATACCAACAACAATCCTGTTGGAGTTACTCAGACGGGGAATGCAATCTGAGATGCCATTTTTTTCGTGTTGAGAATAGAATCCATGTTTGCAAGGACATGTGTATCCCCCTTCCGTATTAATGCAAATATTTGTTTCAATTCTACATCGTTTCTCATATCGTTTCTCATAGCATTCATCAACATCTATCCCACACAAATAAACAGCCAAAAGAAAACAAAATCGAATTTAATAATATAATGCTTAGTTAAGTTCAAATCATTATTGGATCGGACAAAAATCACCCAATTCATCTAGATTTAACTCAATATATTTGTTGTTTGAGTTAGATTGGTCTCATCTGACTCAGAAAATGAGTCGGTGATTTGTTCTCATGAATCAGGAGTACTTGATTATCCGACTTAAACGGGTCCGAGTCAGAAATTAGATTTGGCTCAGTTGGGAGTCTGATCTGACTCAAAACAAAAAAATAAACGGCCTGAGTCAGATCCAGACGCAAGTCCGAAAAAAAAAAAGAAAAACACAATGTAAATATTACCTTGGCATTCACCACCGGTACTACTGTTCAGGTAAGGATTCCCTTCATATCCCTTTTTACAGTTACAACGATAACCTGACGAAACATTACTGGATGTGCAGATAGTATTTGGTCCACATGCATAGCTAGTCAGATTTGTTTTAGCTATTTCACATGTTTCAGTACCAATAGTCCAATCGACGACCACCGGAACCACTCCGTTCCCATTATTCAAGAAATCTTTGAGGTAAGATTTAGAAAACTGAAACGAACTTTCTTCAATCAAAAAGGCATAACTGCACGGATTGAAACTCAAATTCCTTCGGGTTTCACCCACGCTTCGAACTGTGATGTTATATGAACCTATTCCAGGTGGAATTGAGGCCTCACAGCAACCAAAACCAGTGCATGAACCATCACTGATATCTTCCATGGTATCACAGACTGACGTACATCCCAGGGCTGTATTATCTCGTTTATCTCCAAGTTGTAGAAATGCGTAGGTGTCGCAACCCATGGCTATGAACTTGTTTTTTGTATTAGACAATGTGAACGGTGAAAAATGGTTAAACGTTGTCCAGCCTGGCATTTTCTCATCGGAACAATCCATGGAAACCCAGAGAAGCGCCGTTATATGGCCGTCCGGTATTGATATCTTTGAGAAATTGTAGTCCTCGTAAGTGGGTAGGGCGGAATCGAAGTAACTATCTTCGCATGTTAACTCGAAGTAACCACCTGCAGAACAACCTTCACCAATACCAAATGGGTAAGGTATGCTGACATTCCCGCAGCGATCTCGGCAACCAGGTTTGGTTATTGGACGGGAAGTATTGGTTGGTATTTCTGCAGCTCCTACTTGCAGCCATAGCCATAAGAAAGTGAAACACTGAAACTTCACAAGAACATGTGAATCCCCCATTGGGTATTTTACAAATTTCTTCCTACATATCAAATGCATCTTAATGTTGGTAGTTGTATCTATCTGTATTCTTAAGCCTTACGCACCAACCAACTCGCTAGACAGTCATACTCGTGGTCCAATCCGGAACTTGCGTTCATTTATGTGCCAAGAGGACTTTTTTCATTGTATTGATTTGGCATGGGACGTGGAGGATTACACTACGCTTATTAAGTTCTTTCAATAGTTATCACTTTTCACTATCATCTACACTGCAACCACTTCAATTGTTAGATGAATTCTTTTCTGCCACTCGACTCGATTATTGCCAAAAAGTCTTTAAATAGAAGTTAATGCATGCAACAGCCTACTAAACAGATTTATACACGTACCCACCTTATTATGATCACCATCCAACCCTGTTTTAACTTAAGTTACTTCATTGCTGTTAAAATTACATTTGTCAGTTGATTGGCGGAGCCAGCCCATAACAAGGATGTGTATTTGGACCCCTTCTCAGCTGTCTCCAAATCCCATTTTAAGCCCTTTAAGAATTATTTTTTTTAGTTAAGCATGTTATTGCATTTTTGCACCCCTAAAATTTTGGATTGCACCCATTAATGGTAACTGCAAGATCAAACTTAGCTTGTATAAAGACTACTCTCTTTATTGATGTTTAGAAAATCTCTCAAAACTAAACACAAGCTCTAATCTTGCTCTTATGATCAACCACAACTTTGGTGATCATATATATATAGAACTATGAATTCCTTTTCCTAATCCTATTACCTTATTACATGTCTTTCCTTTTCTTAGAACTAGATGACTTCTAATTCCCTTAGGATTACATCAATTTCCTAATCTTGTCATAACCATCTTGTTAGTGACTTCTATGTTGAAGTTAATCCAACATTCTCCCCCTTAAGCTTCAACTGCACTTGTGACATGTCGTGTACTCCAATCAGTTTTCTCATTTCTTCAAACTTGATCCGACCTAGTGCCTTTGTCAGTATATCTGATTTCTGCTCAGTTCCTGGTATGTGTTCAACGTTGATGATCTCCTTCTCGATACATTCTCGTATGAAATGATACCTTTTGTGAATGTGTTTCGTCTTACCATGAAACACTGGATATTCAGTGAGTGCAATTGCAGACTTATTATCAATCTTGATGAGAAATTTTTCAGGTTCTCTTCCTTTGATTTCACCTCAACAGTTCTTGAAGCCATATTGATTGTTTAGATGCTTCTGTTGCAGCCATAAACTCAGCTTCACAGGATGAGAGGGTAACAGTGTCTTGCTTCTGTGAACACCATGTAATAGGTGCTTCTCTTAGATAAAATATATGACCAGTTGTACCTTTTACATCATCTTGGTCAATATTATGACTGTTGTCACTAAACCCAACAATTCCTTTTAATCCTCCTCGACCATACTCCAATCCACAGCTGATTGTTCCTCTTAGATATCTCAATATCTGCTTTATTACATCACCATGAGACTTGCGTGGACTCTACATATAACGTCTTGCTACTCCCACAGAGAAAGCCAAATCTGGTCTTGTGTGTAATAAATATCTTAGGCATCCAACATTTCTTTTATAACTCGTTGAATCAATCTCTGCTTCTTCTTGTGCCTTTGAAACTTTAAGTTCAAACTCCATTGGTATCTTAGTTGGATTACAAGTTTCAAGTCCTGCTTCTTTCAGAATTCTCCTTGCATAAGCTTCTTGTTTAATCTGAATCCCATCTACTCCTTGATGGACTTCTATGCCAAGGTAATAAGTGAGTTTTCCGAGGTCTGACATCTCAAACTTTGATGACATTTCTCTCTTGAACTCATTGATCACCTTAAGGGAGTTGCCAGTCAAAAATAGATCATTTATATAGACTACAATCACAAGAAGCGTTCCCTTTTCTTCTCTTCTGTATACTGATGTTTCTTTAGAGCACTTAACAAATCTGATTTCTCTTAAGATTTGATCTAACTTTGTATTCCAGGATCGAGGGGCTTGTCTTAGACCATAGAGAGCTTTTGTCAACTTGTAAACTCTATGTTCTTGTCCCTTTACTTCGAAACCTTCTGGTTGTTCAACATACACATCTTCACTTAGTTCGCTATGCAAGAATGTCGTCTTTACGTCTAAATGATGTATTTCCCAAGAGTTTGACGCAGCTTCTGCTATTAAGAGACGAATTGTCTCTAGTCTAGCAACTGGTGCGAAATCTTCATCAAAGTTTATGCCTGATTCTTGAACGTATCCCTTAGCTACAAGTCTTTCCTTATATTTGTTACTAGTTCCATCAGCATTTCTTCTAACCTTGAAGATCCACTTGAGGCCAATCACTTTTACCCCACCAGGCTTATCAACTAGAAACCAAGTCTTGTTTCTGTTTATTGAATTAATCTCTTCTCTACATGCTTGTGTCCATTTAGTCGAGACCTTTGCTTCCTGAAAATTCCTTGGTTCATCATTAACAGAAAGTAGCATAATCTCACATTCTTCTGCAGCTTGAAGAACATAATCCTCCAGATACTGTGGATTTTGTATCTGTCTTGTTGATTTTCGCAGTGGAATGGGTTGAGTTATTTCATCGATCTCATCTTCTTCTTCATCTTCGTCTTCTACTTCTTCGTTATTCTCAGTGTTTTCATTATTATCTTCTTGATTAACATCATTGTTTCCATTAGTATTGATGATTTTGGGTCCTTCGCCTTCATCAATTACTTGACTCCATTTCATGTGAAACATTCCTGGATCCCTACTTGGTCCATCATTAGTTTCTTTCCAGTTCCAGTTTGCTTTTTCGTCGAATACCACATCTCGACTCACTATTACTCTTTTCGTTGTTGGATTGAATAATCTGTAAGCTTTGGATCCAGGCTCAATTCCTAGATGCACAAGAGTCTGAGATCGATCATCCAGTTTCTTAAAATTTGCAGAATCAACTTTTGCGTATGCTTTGCAACCAAACACTCTTGAATGATCTATGTGTGGTTTTCTCTTTCGCAAACTTTCATATGGAGTCATGTCTTTCAGAGCTTTCGTAGGTATCCTGTTTATTAGGTATGTGGAGTGTCGTAAAACTTCTCCCCATAGATAATTAGGTACCTGTATAGCCTTTAAATAACTTCTTGTCATCTCCATTAGATTCATGTTTCTCCTCTCCACCACTCTGTTTTGTTGTGGATCCCTCGAACCATCTTGTTCTGAGACATAGTTTTTAAGGTTCTGAAACTTATGTGTCCTAACCTTGCGTGCCAATTCCATGTCTGATCTTCCAGTATCATATTCAGACACAATGGCCTTCCAATCACGAGACTTATCTTGTAGAGTCTATTATGTGAGCGTGAGACTCTAACTAAAAGTCTTCCACTTGGGTCATGAACTGTTAGATAATCTTGTCGCATTCTAACATCACATCCAACTTCTGTAGCTTTTCCTAAACTTAGAATGTTGCTTTGTAAGTTTGGGATGAAGTAGATGTTTGTGACAAGCTTCTGTTCTCCGGTCTTGCTCTGAAATAGAATTGATCCTTTCCCTTCAATTTCTACAGAAGATCCATCCCCAAACTTCACTTGTCCTTTGATTTTCTCATTGAGTTCAGAAAAGTAGTGTCTCTTACCAGTCATGTGATTGCTGGCTCCATTATCTAAATACCAGATTCCTTCTTCACCATCCTTTGATTCGTAGTTCTTTGGTATTAGTTTCCCTTCGTTTAAGAATACAACTTTGTGCATGAAAAGAGCTGTATCTGCTTCCCTTGTTTCATTCTTAATTGTTTCTTCCATCTTTTGTATTCTTTCAGGGGACACAGAGGAGAAGTGTCCTGGTTTATCACATCTGTAACAAATAATGTTTGATCTATCCTTCTTTTCTTTCCCTTGGTTTTGATCATTTTGACTTGTTGTTCTATCTTGTGAGTTAAACCTTCCTCCCCTTCCTCGGCCTCTGTTTACTCTACCACCTCTTCCACGACCTCTTCCTCTTGTCGTAGAGTTTTGTTGGTAGGAGTTTGTGTACAAGAGTTTTCCTTGAGTTTCTCCATTGTTTTCTTCATCAAGGATTCTCTCTTCATATGCTTTCAATCTTCCAATTATATCTTCCTAGCTAGCCTTCTTTAAATCTAAGACTTGTTCGAGAGAAGCTATGATATGAATATACTTGGATCTTGGTAAACTATTGAGAAACTTCTTTACCAGTTTATCTTCATCAATGGATTGTCCAAGTGACACAACTTTTGAAGCTATCTCTGATAGCTTTCCTGCAAATCTATCAATAGTATCAGTGTCTTTCATCTTCACTCTTTCAAATTCAGACATTAAGGTTTGCAGACGGGCTTCTTTAACTCGATCAGCTCCGAGATTACGTGCCTTTATTGCATCCCAAATTGTCTTTGAAGTTTCATTTTCACCAACTTGTAGAACAAGACATTCTGGTATTGCTTGAAAGAGTAATCCAATGGCAACGTTGTTTTTGTCTGGGTCCAATCAATTGTTTCCCACACCTTGTAGATTTTCATCAGTACCTTCATTCTCATGGCCCATACTGTGTAGTTTGTGGCGTTGAGGATTGGAACTTGTATTGATGGTGGCGTGAACTGTTTTGAACCCACAATGGTGGTTTCGTTTTCCATGGCTCAGAAACAAGCTCTGATACCAATTAATGGCAACTGCAAGATCAAACTTAGCTTGTATAAAGACTACTCTCTTTATTGATGTTTAGAAAATCTCTCAAAACTAAAAACAAGCTCTAATCTTGCTCTTATGATCAACCACAACTTTGGTGATCATATATATATAGAACTATGAATTCCTTTTTCTAGTCCTATTACCTTATTACATGTCTTTCCTTTTCTTAGAACTAGATGACTTCTAATTCCCTTAGGATTACATCAATTTCCTAATCTTGTCCTAACCAGCTTGTTAGTGACTTCTATGTTGAAGTTAATCCAACACCCATAGCAACTTTTTGCACCCTCTTCCCATGATTCTTGGCTCCGCCCCTGTCGGTTGACACAACATTACCAAAAGATTATATCCCGTAGAAGGAATCCAAATTTGTGCACCCCTCTAAAACGGGGGTACACATTCCTCCCAACCCTATTGGAAGAATTGGTTATAGGCTTAACCCACCCCCAAACAAAAAGATTTCAGTATATTAGGCTTAATGTTTACCCCAGTTTAGCTTACATCAAGTAGAATCTATTGTCAAACCAGTATAAATATATTCAAATATTCATATAAATTCTTTTTTGATGCGCTCCTAGATTCGGTTCCTGATTCTGCCCCTGTAGGCGTCATCTCTTTGATGAGAAGAGAGATTTTATTAAAGAGATAGAATGTACACAGTCTACCAAACGTAGACAGATAAGATAACAGAAACAAAAGCAGAAAACAAGTACAATACTAAATCAATCAAAGATAGTTTCCCAATTGTTCAGTGTATACGAGAAGTTGATGTGTATTCTCGTCCCATAAGCAGCGGACCTAGACAATACTAGAGCTTTAGCATCATTCGCCAAATCCTTATCAGTCTTAAAGTTGTTGTTGATTTCAAAAGTACGACAGTTCCTTTCTCTCCAAAGGACCCAAATAACAGCTGCCGGAATTAAATCCCATACAATTTGTGCAGTGTTTGAAAGAGAATTATTTGGCCAGGTGTGAGCAAAGGACTGCAACGTCTCCGGGAAAACCCAAGACCACACCTTTGCAGGAGTTATAGACATCAACACATTGTATGCAACCTTGCAGTGGAGCAAAATGTGATACTGTGATTCCGTACTATCTCCACACGAAATACAAGAATTGTCAATGTCAATACCTTTATATTGCAGCATATCAAGAGAATTCAATTTACCGTGCACAACACACCATAATAAGAAGTTTATCTTGGAAGGAACTTCAGTCTTCCAAACAAACTTATACGGGAACTCATCCACTCCTTCTCCAGATGACATAGATCTATACGATGATTTGACTGAAAATTGGCCTGTGGAATTCAGAGACCATCTTCTTGTATCTTTAAGTGTATCTCTGATAGGAGGATTAGAACCAACCACCGTAATCAAGTCGGCAAATTGGTTCGTTTCAGCTGACGTTAAATTTCTTTTAAAATCGAAACACCATGATCCATCTGCCGTTATATGATCCCTCACATTGCCACATAGTAATCTGTCTAACATGTAAATGGAAGGGAAAGCACTTGCAAGACAAATATTAGCCACCCACTCATCATGCCAGTAAGAGATGAGATTACCAGAGTGCAGAGTTAATGTAAAGTTTTTTTGAGATGAGTGTTGTCGTATCAGCGATGGTTCGCCAACAAGACACCATGAGAAGTTGTAATTTTACTCGGAACCCAATTTGATTAATCACTACCGTATTTTTCCACCATGAGCTTATACCACAGATGAGCTTTTTCAATGCCAAATCTCCAACACCATTTTGCGAGTAATGCCTGATTCATAAGTCTTAGATGGAGAACCCCAAGACCTCCATTTTCCTTACTTGCACAAATAATAGTCCACTTGATTAAATGAGAACAACCACGGCCTCCACTATATTCCGATAAGAAATTCCTCATTTTCTTTTCAACTATCTTAATAATAGATATTGGAGCTTTAAAAAGAGAGAAGTAATACATTAAGCAATGCAAGTTTTCCACAGAAAGAGAAATTTGATTCCAAATGGAGAGACGTGCATCAAATCTTTCAATTGGCACCCAAATAGATTTTGAGGTAGGCTTAGCACCAAGAGGCATACCTAGATACATGAATGGCAGAGAATCTGTTACACAACCAACTCTTCTTCCCAAACCTTTATATGAGGCACATCACCTATTGCAATAAGTCTTATTTTTGCGGTGTTAACCTTAAGACCTGCAATGTACTCAAAATAATGTAAAATAGAAAATAGATTAATGGGCTATTCTTTTTTACTCTCAACAAAGAAAATTGTGTCGTCAGCATAATACAAGTGATTCACTATAGTGCCATTGTCCACCATAGAGAAACCACTAAAAAGATTTTCATTTGCAGTCCTGTCAATATATTTTGAGAATCCTTCCATTGCGATATTGAAAAGCAAAGGTGATAATGGACAGCCCTTGTACTGCCGAAAAAGCAAAAGAAGATCCATTTATAAGAACAGAGAAAGTGGTTGTAGAGTAACAAAATTTCATCCAAATACGCCACTTACTACTGAAGCCCATCTTTTGCATCAT
The DNA here is from genome assembly GCF_003573695.1 of Papaver somniferum. NCBI lineage: Eukaryota > Viridiplantae > Streptophyta > Magnoliopsida > Ranunculales > Papaveraceae > Papaver > Papaver somniferum. Next base: position 6,221,533 of record NW_020619603.1, on the reverse strand, counting down.
AAACTCCTGATGACTCCAATTCACCCTATCAAATTCCTTCTCTAAGTCTATCTTGCATATAACTCCCGTCTTGTTAGATTTTAACCTTGAGCCCACCAACTCATTTGCAATGAGTGTGCCGTCAATAATTTGTCTCCCTTCAATATAAACACACTGAACCGGAGATATAAGTTTGTCATGACTAACTTCAACCTTGTAGATAGAACTTTGGCTAAGATCTTATAAACACTAGTAAGAAGACATATAGGCATCATCTACTTTACTTGGAAGAAAAAAAAATGAAGGAAAGAGAGCTGGGATGACTTTCGATTATAAAACGGAAGTGACACATATCCCACAAGCACAATCCCACCGGTTGTACCGCAAGAAAGAAATGGGGGTGGTCCCTTGTGATCCGGAAGATTTGCAGGGGTGGGTTTAGTGTAGATCTCATCCTGTTGTTTCTTGTTGTACAACCTGTGAAATTAAACATGCGGGATGTAAATTATTTTGGATTATAAAATGAACGAGAGTCAAAGAGAATCTGCATAATATATCCTTCAGAGAAAGGTGTTTTTATTGTTACCAAGGTCCACAAATCATTACGGTTCGAGGCTTTGAGCTTTTTGAATTTTAGTGCAGATGTTTAATGTTTTTATTGTTACCAAATTCCCCAAAATCAGTACGGTTTGAACTTTTTGTATTTTAGTGTAGATGGATGGCCACATATGCAACTGGCCGGATGTGAAGGATATCTGAACGTCATTTCCGTTTAAACTAATTCAACCTAAAGTATGAATAAACGAGATTTTTGTGGCAGTGGGGCTTAAAATAAGGTAAAATTTTGTGCCCTCTTCGTCAATTTGACAATTTCTAACCAGGAACATGTAACCAAAATAAGACCAGAAGATACCACTGATATCGCTGAGATGATGTCATATATGACTGCAGCAAGAATACCTTTTGAATTGCACTAATAATGCGTTCTGATTATTGACTGGTCAATTACACTCATTTAACTGGTCAACTACATTATTCGAGTGCGGCAGTTAGAGGTGTAAATTGGGCTGTGCTAGCACGAGCACAACCCAACACTGCACGCTAAAATCTGAGCCCAGCCCAGTCCAACATGTGATTTAGCTCAGCACGGCCTAGCACGTTAGTTTCGTGGGTTGTATTGAGTTACCCTAATCGGCACAGTAGCACAGCACAGCACGCGGCACGATAAGCACGTGGCCCAGCCCAGCCTAACAAGTTAAGAAAGCACGTCATAACATGCACATGTAATCATATAACAAGGCATAATACATCACATTTTGTGTATATTTCACAAAAGAGTCACTATTCTAACTAATTTTTGACATTTTATGCTGACTTGTTTTTACAACAACACATAAAATACCTTAATATTTGGAAAATATATTTCAATATCGTTGTTATAATGTCGTTACCTATATTTGACTAGAACATTAATTTACATGACAATGATCCAATTATATATTTGATGAGCTATTTGTTTTTATTGAATAAACTTGTTAATTTTACATGAAATAATTTCAAATGATATGTTGTCTATTTAAAATATCGTGATAATGTCCAACTTAGAGTATACATTAAGTGATTTCAAATTGTTTATAGCACGTGTGCCAGCATGGCATAGCACAACACGTTTATTCGTGTGTTGTGCCCGTGGGCTGTGTTGTGCCTAGCTTTTGACTAGTAAAGCACAGCTCGACACAACACGTTTAAATAGTTGGCACAACAAATATCATCTGAAGTTTCTGATACAGATACCTTATCCTATATTCTTTATCTTAATAAAACGAACACGAAAAATGGGTTATCCTATAAGAAAATATTCGATATATGTTAACTAGTGCAAATCTAAACATTTTTTCTTTTTCTGAACAATATATTTAGTAGTTAACTTGGTAATATATGAAGACATAAAAATATTATGGAAGAACAAAAATACAACTTGTTTTGTCAGTCATGAGAAAAGCAGAAATTTTTTGCAATTATGAAATGAAGAGAAAAATAACAATATTGCTCGTGTACCATCTCCAATGGTACATGAGAAATATTGTTATTTTTCCAACATATAAAAACCCCATAAATAATGATCTAAATAAAAAATTCCACGTAGGATTTTTAGCATCCACTGTTGGAGATGCTCTAACGGATAAAATAAAGTTTATATTCTTTTCGATAAGTACCATTGAGAATAAGTCTTATGGTGAAAGAATTCCATCTTCCAAATTATATGCCACCTCATTAGTTGGAATAGATCATGGAAGTGCATGTCTAACGGTGAAATTCAAAAAAAAAATGCCAACATTTTTTAGCATTTGACTGAGTCAACTATTACTAAATATCTTATTCTTCCACGTGTTTACTACGCCAAACAAAAATTCTTAACAAACTGAGTCTCAGTGGAAAACCACACAAAAACTACACCCCTCACAGTCTTCCTATGGTGGGCCCTACAGTGGCCCCTTGCTCAACTTCAAATAGGATGAGATCCGTCCCATATGAAATGACGGTTTTTGCATTGTTTTTGAACGTGGTCTGTTAAGAATGATTCCTATGCAAACTAGAAAGGAAGAAAAGTGGTACACCTAAGCTACTGCGTCTGTTAGATTGATTAAAAGCCGTCCATACAATTGACTCACAGCCGTTGATTTAATCTAGAGGTATATAACTTCTAGAAACGCCAATTTGATTAGCGCTTGACGCGCTCCTTTTAGCGTTCTTTGCTTTTTTTTGTGGCAAATATTATGCTATTTTGAATAGCGCTAGATGCGAATCAGATTAGCGTTTTCATTTATCTTCCGCGCATCCTTTCACGAAATTTTGGAATCCTGTTTGGATTTTTCATGAAAAACACCAATTTGGAAGCCACTAGACTTGACATTGCACAATTTTTTCACACTTGGAATAGGATGGATTCCACCATAAAACTTGCTCTGACAGGTCTACCAATCCTTGACTGGTCAACTAGCCTTTGTCGACTTTAAGAGGACTCGCTGACCAAAAACATTGTGAACGTCTACTGCCGTAGAAAGTAAAAAAAAAAAGGTATAAACGCATTGAAAACAGTCAAAATGTCAGCTTTTGGAATTTCTGATAAAGAATAGTAAAATATTCATAAAATTGGTTAAAAAGACCAAAATCAACAATTCCTGGGTGAAATAGACAGTTAGATTTTGATACTGTTTAAATGGACAAAAATGTAAAAATAGGCAGGATGTAACCAGTTTCATCGTGCCCATTTTCAAATATTTTTTCTTATTTTTAATTTACACAGGATGTATCTAGTTTCATCCTTGTTATTTTTTAAATTTAAGTTAGGATGAAACTTACTATTTTTTTTGGCCATTTCACCCAAACTATTTTTTACTCGTCCATTTGATTTAAACATATTTGGACAAATGACCCATTTTCCATAAAATATTTTTTTGCATCATTTTTAAGCCTTTTCACAGTAAACACGTCGGTATGAACGACACCCATAAATTTGTATACCTAACACCATAAAATGGCTATATGTCTGTTTTTTAGGGACATCCTTTCCTAATCTCACTGATCCAGATTAATTATCTTCGTGGTTGCTAGCAAATTGCGGTTGCTTCTCTTGGCCTTGTTCTGTGATGCTTCTGCTTTATCATCTAAGAAAACATAATCAACTTGAAGTCTTGACTTGTTTATGGTGATTATTTTTTTTTGAAGTCTGTGTAGTGTCATGGGACGCGAAAATGTGACCGGCAGCTTAATAGCTACTTGACAGCTGATTTTAACGTGGCAACCAATGTGGCGAGAAAAAGTGATTTTAATGTTATTCATGTTATCAGAAAAATGTTTTACATTGTTTTTTCTAAATCGGCTATCCTCCTTTTCTCTAAACGGGCGAGTTGCTAAAGTAATGCCGAAATGAAAAATAATTTTTTTGGGTAATTAAGGAGAGGACTTCATTGGACAAGAACAAAGATCACAGGAATACATATGAGACTAGCAAAATTCCATGTCTATAAGAGAAAATATCACTTTGGTTTTATGATTACAATCCAGACCCTTCAACAGAAGAAATAAACGACATAAGCAAACACAGGTGGAAAGGACGTGGCTAGGACGACAAATATCATTTGGACGTGATATCTCTCCACACAAGCATGTCAGCATGTCTTTGCTTACTAAGCAGCAGCAAGCAGGCTTTGTTACAGCTGTTGGGAAAATTGGCACCCCGAATACAACGGAAATCAGGATCACAAAAGAAAATTGGTGATTTGAATCAAATATGGGAGAAATAATAAGAAAGAGACAAAAGATATACAAGCACACAACCACAACACAAGATATACGTGGTTCACCTTTACAGGCTACATCCACGGCCAACACCACTAGAAAAACTTCTATTAAATCAAAGACCATTACATGTTCTTTCCGCAATCGAAGACAAGACCAAAGAGTTAACAAGACATACCCGATAACACCATCGAAGAAACCATATAAACCAACTCTCTAAACCGTTCTCCAAACCAGCTCATATCTTCTCTTCTACACCGTCTCCATAGTCGCTAGTAACAGAAAAGAAACATGGAAACACTAGAAAGTAGGTTTAGGGCAAAGCCCCAAACCCTAATCACTAGAACACCAAAATCCTCTCTCTGCAAGTTTTTTTCTTACACGGATATTGACCTTCACGGTAGCACACGATCCTCCCTCACAAAGAGACCAAAATTTCAAGCACAAGGATTTACCATTTTTCTAGGTTGAATTATTCACAAACCTACGAGTCTAGTCCTAAATATAGAGACACAAACTTAGCCCTTAAAAAATCATTACTTTAGGAACAAGGTTTCCTAACTTAATTTAGAAGTAACTAAACTTTAGGCACAAATTTAGTCAACGTAGAGTTGAAGCAAATCCAAACTCTTTTCCACCGACTAAACTAACAACGGCCCTCAGCCGCTTCTTGTCCAACTAGCATTAAATAGAATAATGAAAAATTCTGGCTATTTTTACTGTTAGGCAAAACTAGTATGCATATACAAGTAACAAACAAATAAAATATACTCCGCATTTGATATTCATTGTTTTACCTGCAGATTTCTGAAGAGGGATAATGCTACTGCAGACAGAGGACACACATCCCATCTTGCAGAAGTCATTTGCCGCGTATGTCTTCTTTTCTGTGTTGGCTTCATTAATAACTTCTATTGGTGTCCAAAACAACTTTGATTAAATGAATTGAATCAATGGGTTATAAACAAAAATATTACTGACAGCCACGGAACGAGGAATTTCTATTCGGGTGTGCTAATTTTTTTTTCATGGTTACTGTTGAGATATATGTTTTAAAAATATTAATAAATTTCCAATTTTATCTTCACAATTGAAGGGTTTTAATGTGACCGTTATTCTTTTTCTTAAGAAATGAATTTATTTTGTTTTAATGCCAAAAACTGTTTTTTATTGAGTGGGTTAATGAAGATAATTAACATCTTAATAATGTCCTTCATTTACTCATATTTATTTCCTTGGATATTAAAAATAAAATCAGAATTTTTTTATGAAAAATGGGTTAGAGGAGTTGTAGAAAATTTTCTTATGAAAGAGTTTTTCTTTTATGTTGTTGGTGTTAAAAAGAACTTGGAGAGTCTTTGAAAGTTTTTCTTATATGACGTGAGTTTAAAAAAGAAAAGATTTTTAGTGAAAGCAAAATAAGTGTGTGAACATCTCTTATTTTTCTAAATGAGTTTCTGAGCAAGAATAAAGAGTAGAAGTTTCACATCCTCTCACCGTGCAAGAGTGATTGTGAAAGAGATATTGATCTCGGCTGTTTTATCCTGGAGACGACGCGCCATTGAAGAACTGCTTGCACAATCTTGGCAGAGCCGCGAAACGTTTTAAAGAAAGCGACTTAGTCCTCGACTCAGCCATAACAATGTTTTGTTTGTTTTTTGTTGATTATTTTGCAGGCATACTTCAACAATTGTTTCAACAGTTACTCGATTTCTTTCGTCTCAACCGCTGGGGAATACCTAACTTGAACACGGTGCATAATACTATGTTCTTCCCTTCAAGTCCAAAGCTTAGAATCAAATTTGTTTACCTTGTAAACAACGATATATCTAGAATGACGTTACATTATATACACGAGCAGCAGAGACGGAAACAGAAATTCAAATTTGTATATCGACAATAATAATCTTGATTTAATTTGCGGCCGAAGGCCCCAATTTTTTCCGGTTTATTAAGTTATTTTTTGGTTTGCGAAAATATTAAAATAATTATTTAATGATAAAATATGCATTTTTAGATTTTCAATTACATAGAAACAATTTATAATGTAAGGCTAATCTAGATATACACGGTTGAATCAATGAATTTTAACATTTTCAATTACATAGAAACAATGAATAAATGCTAGATTTTCATTTTTAGGACATATTCGTATTATATCATAAGTACAAATACGTGGTTGAATCAATATGGGACAAGTATATAGTTTGAGATGCGTGCTTTACTCTCCTCTCATGTGACTAACTGTAATCTATAATACCGTTGGATCTTGGTTAAAAACATAACAAACCTATACATGTATTGTATGCCGTTGGATTTTATTCGAGATACAACAATTTTACTTCGCTTTCTCCAGATAGTAGTGGGTTGTCCAAATTTCTACCTGGACTTTTCATTTTCTGTAAATAATTCCCATGGCGTAAGTAAGGTTTTGTTGGATTTGGGGTGGGTTACATCCTAGGTAAGCCACCCTCCACATCCGTCACTGATTACTTACTTGTTATTATTTACATCATATATATACCGGTTTTCAAAAAATGTGTTGTAGGGCTTTCGCCTATGGATGTGCGGTCCAATATAGTATCTATGGCTTTATTCCTATTGTATATAAAGGACTGTATCCATGTAACACATATTATCTGTAATGGATAAAATCTCCTTCTCTTGTGCCTCTTTATCTTTCACATCCACTGCAAAACGTTATCATGCCACGAAGCGTACCCCAGAGCTATATGGGAACGATTGATTTTTTTTCTCTTTTTCTGCATGGATGATTTCCATCAACGCTGGAATCAAATAAGCTAAGTTGGATTTTTTTTTTTTTTTTTTTTTTTTTTTTTCTTTTCACTTGTTTTTGATTTTGGCATATATATTGGGTATATTAAATCTGTGGCGAAAATTGATTTAATTAGGAATTAGGGATTATTTTGATTAATCGTGTGTAATAAGGAATTATTTTGGTTTAATTTTTTTTTGGTACTGTTCACTACTAATTAGATCTGATACTTCAATTTTTTCCATTTGATCAATTTTTTGCATTTGATTATGGTGGATTAATTCTCGAGGAGGAGATATTTTGATTGATTATATTAAGATTGGGAATGGCAGCTGTAGGTCAGCTGTTGGGATTAGCCAATCAAGAAGAAAGAACACCCGTCTGTTCATGTTCTCCGTCGGCTGTAATCTTCTGGAGGAAAAAGAAAACGAAAAGCAAAACCTGTCCCGTCCAGTCGCATTCCTGCCTGTCCAGTCCCGGCTGCAGTCCAAGCCTGTCTGGTCCAGTTCCATTCCTGCTTGTCCCGATCCAACCAGGGAAAACTCGGGCTCGAACTCAACTCGAATCGTGACAGTGACATCAGACCTGACTCGTGATTCACATCGGACCAGGATAACATACTATCCCATCTTTCTTTACTGATTTCTTTTGGATTATTGCATACATGCTACACTAATCAGTTCTTTGGTTAATAATAGTTAAATGGCTGATTCATAAATACTTAAATGATTGTTGTTTGAATTAAAGGAAATTTGATACACTTCATGCACAACAAGTGTATACAAATATGCTCTGGAAAGGCACTCTTCTATGGAGTCTATCTTAGATGGTCATCTCAAAGCCAATGATCATATGCTGCCAAAACCATTCCTTTTGGATCATCAACGATGGTGCATCCATGCTCTCCAAACTCACCACGATACTCGAATCACTTGGAGAACAACAAACTAAGCAGGGAACATTCTTATCTCCCTATATCTAAAATTTTTCATGTTGCACGGTTTTTAAATTAGTTGAATGCAATCCATCATGTCTAATGGCATATCCATCTTATTATAATAGAAATATGTGTTTAGTTCACAAGCAACTATACAAAATACTTTTGATGTTCTTAGTTATGACATGACAACTTATTTTTAGCCTTTTTGAATGGTTATTGACCTTTATCTTAAGTACACAGGGGCTGGAGTAAGTCGTTGGAACAAAGGAACAACATACACGGTTCAATAAGCCGTTGTATAGCTTAACAGCAGGCTAAGGGTTAAATGGAATCACTGAGAAGAATTGAACGCTTCCTTAAAATTAAGTACGAGGTATGTAACCATAATGTGGGATCTTTACATTGATTACTTGCTAGGCTTATTTTTTTTTTTTAAAGAATATGCCTAGTTTTGTTTATTTTTGTCTTAAGATAATTCCACGGTATATAAGTGGTCAATTTAAATTATGATTGCTAATCTCGATCATTAAGAATATTGGTCTTAATGCTATTTTAGTCTCTTGAATATGATATTGGTTATAGTTGGATGGTGTCTTTTGTTCAATTGGTTGTACCAACTCCAATGTATTTATTTGGGGTTTAGAAGTACTTGGATCATTATTGTGTACTTGATATTTTTCTCCCAAAATTTGAATGTTCCTTGAAATGTATCCACTTGCTCGACTATTAATATGTCAGTTGTTTCAAAACATACGTTCAAATAAAATCACATGTATTCCAATTTTTGTGGAAGAACTCACAAAAGATGATATGAGTCAGAAAATTTTCATTTCTCCACCTCATCCATAATACTGACAAACCAGTATATGTTGAAGTATGACAACAAGAGAATTAACTAATTTTAATAATATATTCAACCCAAAGTAAGTGGTTGACATGTGTAGTGAGATTCTCTTGGCCTATTGAGATAAATAAATTTCTCAAATTAAGCTAAATGTAGCAAAATTGAAAATGGAAAGAACCCCGAAGTGATAAGGGTTAGACGTAATGACTCATGTAAAGCATGTGAAAAGGGACATATATATCATGAGACGGAAATGTATTTTTTCCCAGTAGTAATGACACCAAAGTACCGGTATCAGCTGAATATGGGATGAAGGTAAGATATAATTCTAGCTCCCATCATAAATGAAATAGTTGGAAATGCACCTGGACATAGGTGTTGATATATACAATGTAGTGTGTATCATAGTAGCAACCAATTTTCACATCAACTTTAATAGCAACAAGAACATTGCCTGGCCAATTGACTATTTAATTGAACTAGATCATATGTCTTCCCTTACAGTGAGAATGGATTTGATTGCATCTATAAATTGTTTCTAATGAATGTGAAATGAAGCATATTCTTAGAAAATTAATGTGTCAATCTAGTGAATTGTAAATCACTGGAACTTGAATTACTGAATCCTTATTAACCCCAATAATGAAATGATTGGGATTGATTCATAAATACTTTTACATAACCATAAGGCACATTGGTTGTGACACGATGTTCCGTTTTGAAAGTACTAACACGAGCATCACTTCATTTGAGTGTATAAGAAAATGAACTAATAGAATGCGAAGTTACGACATCTATCATAATCAGTGATTTCTAAAGTTACTAGATTTGCACTGCCTCTCCCCATTATGCTTTAGAGTAAGAAAGCACGTCACTCATCTTACAAAGTCTCTCTTTAGTGAAACATGATTGAGACCATCCTGTTTTACTTAGATGCAAATGTTAAATAACTCATTCTCTAAAGAAATAAAGTGTTGTTAGTGAATATATATACACGCAGAATGCGGACCATTCAAAGTGATTTATGGCTCTGGTGGATGATTCGACGCATTGAATCAGTTGTTGTTCCGAACAAACGATGCGTTTAATTTTTTTAGAATTCCTAAAACATATTACACAAAGCAAAGTGCAAAGGATCACCACCCTTGTTAATGCTAGAGAATTTACATCAAAAGAACTTGATGAATATTGCATGTTTAATAAGATCAATATAGAACATCTTATACCCAATGGTCTCGCAAAGGCTACTATCAAAGGTTACAGATGGTGTCTAAGGAATAGGTTATGTGTACCAACCTACCTTTTATTGCTTTGGGGATATGCAATATTACGCGCATATTTACTTAATTCGTTTTAGAACCCAATATTAGTCAACCTGTTCTACGTACCAGTTGGTAACTGAATTTAAGGTCACGAAAATGATTAAGTAATTTTGTTGGATATTTACTCTCAACAATTTTCCGCATTTTAAAAACCTTTGGCAGGAGATCTCTTACTGCTAGATTTGCAGGTTATCACTTTAATGAGACAGTCTTCCCGTCGTTAGGGGGAGATAAGAAGTATTTTCTAAGGTAACAACATGAATTTTCGTGGTGTGTTCCCACTGTGTCTCATATTGTTTCTTGTAATCCATAAATGTAAATATGAAGTGACAAAGAATAATCAATTTTTAAAATGTACACTGATGTCGCTAAAGTGACAAGATCACACATACCAGCTGCAAATATTCCTGCAAGGTTAGAAATCCACGGTATGGGGTACACCATAGACTAAGGTGTTGCAACTACACTTGGTGGAAGTGTAGTTGAGGCTGTGGCTCCATAAAGGAAAATGGAGAGACCATCAGGTTCGATCAATGCTCACCTAGAATGGAAGTATATGAGTAAGGCACCACCTAATTTGTATCATCAATGAAATCATCTCATTTGATTGTCTTTGACTATGTCCATGAATTAATACTGGAGGACGCTCCGAAGTTTTAAATGATTCTAGAGAACAATGAAATCCTAACATATTATGAGAATGCACATGAGTCGATGGAAGGATCATGCGTGCACAATGATGATATAATCTATAAATAGTTGCTTCAGAAGTAGAGCACAATAAGATCGAACCATGCTTTATTTTGATTAATTTCAAATAAACTGCATATTTGGCCTACACAATCCAGGTATAACTTAGTTCTTTGGCAAATATACGGGTATTTGGTGTGGTAGTACTAACCAACCAAGTGTAAAGCCTATTGGACATCCATAATTAATTTGTCATAAAGCATAATGAGAAGAAAGTAGTCTTAAAGTACAAAGACTCGCCTTGTGGCGCGAGGTTTCTCACAAAGCCCTGGAATTGTTCTCTTGTAATGAACGTTATAGAGTTCCGCTACCTAGTTAGCTTGGTAATTTCAAAAGGACTTGAAATGCAGCATATGTATGTGGTTGTTACGTATCTCTGAAAGAGATAGAAGATATTTACAAAAGTACTTGATAGACTTTTGTTTCCCAAATCAAATGACTCTAAAGCACGGAGTGCGTTTACAGTTAGATAGAACGGTCACTTATAGATTCAAGTAACCAGACGGATGTGGTATACCCGTCTAAGTGATTATTTGAATTGGAGGGGATAGACAAGTAAGTTATTTTTCCTTCCGTATTCATAAGAAATTTCCTGATTTGGAATTGCAGCTATTTATGTTGATGGTACAGACATGATGTGTACTCTTGATGTGATAAGAGACCTTAAAAGCTATTTAAAATCCGAATTTGAGATGAAAAATCAAGGGAAAGCTCGATCGAATATTGAGATTGTGGTATATTATTCCACCAGTTTGCATATGTCTAAAGTTTTCAGGCAATTTAACAAAGACATGCATTCTGATAGCACTCCCATGATTAGTCGAGGTTCAAATGTAAGTAAGTAACCATTTCATCCAAAGGAATATGACGAAGATGTGTTGGGAGATGAAATTCCCATATCTAAGTACAATAGACGCATTGTTCTACTTAGTATAATAATGTACTCGATTAAATTTTACATCCTCAGGGAACTTGTTATCTAGATATAGCTCCGCGCCAACGTAACATCATTGGAATGGTATATTGAATGTAATCAGTTACTTAAAAGCAACCATTGACATAAATTTGTTTTATCCCTGCAAAGACATAAAAAGGAATGCTAATGAAAGTGCAACCCAAAAGTTTTTGATTATGAAGGAACAATAATCTCTTATCCAATGAAAGTAATCAGGGGGAGATATGGTAGACTATTTTCTATGTCATTACCCATATTCAGTTTCGAAAAATACATAACTAAAGGAACTGTCTGGAACAACTCTGAAAGCTAGTAATCAGGGGGAGATGCCGACATCAGGGGGAGGATCCAAGGATATGATGTCGACATATTGTACTTTGAAATTGAAGTTGTGTTGTACTCTTTTTCCCTTCGATCGAGAATAGTTTTCGCCAAAGAGTTTTGTTACTCGACAAGGTTTTTAGCGAGACAACACTAAAAGCATCAAGTATGTTGAACATTGAAGACATAAAGATCGCGTTGATGTTATTGAAAATATCTGAATCAAAGAAATGAAACACGATAGTCCGATAAGCAACGTAACTTCCAGAATCAACAATATGGTTCTATAAACATCCAAGTCACCAAAGTAAAGTGTGATAAACTCCTTTTGACTGCATTAGACTAATGAAAATTGTCTGACATCAGGAGGAGCATCTAATGGTGTGTTGAACTCTTTTCCTTCACCGAGGTTACTTTTACCCACAAGGTTTTATTGCTCGATAAGGTTTTTAATGAGACAACAACAAACACCGGGAATGTAATTTCCCAGCTAAGGCTATTGTCTTTTCCACGGGGATTTTATGCCTTAAGAGTTGTGAAAAAACTAGTCAACTTAAATGGAGCAAAGTTTTCATATGCAACTGATCACCTTTACTTGCATCTGTCGCGTTGTACTCTTTTCCATCCCTCAAGGTTTTCTCCCACTGGGTTTTCCTTGTCAGGGTTTTAATGAGACAACATATTTGAGTCCAACTATGTTCTAAGTTTGCTTAATATTGTACTCTTTTTCTTTAATTCAGGTTTTGTCCCTTTGGGTTTTCCTGACGAAGTTTTAACGAGGCAATTTCCTTTGGCTCGTCAATCTTTGAATATCGTATTGCATGTGATGAACTAAATGTAAAGTATGAGACAACATGTGAAGTACTACATATGAAGATTTGTACCAAGGTTTTATCTCACTGGGTTTTTCCTTTTCGAAGTTTTAATTAGGAAATTGATTTCTACATAAGTCATCAAGGAGAGCAGACATTTGAAGACCTACACAATGTATGTGAAGTACTGAGTATGAAATTCTATTGAACCGCACAAGGGGGAGTGTTGTAGGGATTTCGCCCATGGATGTGCGGCCCAATATAGTATCTATGGCTTTATTCCTATTGTTTATAAAGACTGTATCCATGTAACACATATCACCTCTAATGAATATAATCTCCTTCTCTTGTTCCTCTTTATCTTTCCCACCCACTGCAAAAAAAAATGCTTATTTTAGGGTAATTATATACATACCCGGTGTAACTTCACAATCACACCTGTTCTCACAAAATGCGCGGAACATATTTGGTTCGTGCATGCACGCTATATAACAGCCATTATGAGTGCAACTAGAATCTTCAACTGGAGTCCATGCAATGAACAGTCCCATTAGGAGTACTCTGATCATCGCAGCAATGAGAGCAGGGGATTTTCCTTCCATCTTGTTAAATTATATATGAGTGTTGTTTTTCTACTTTGAGCAGTTTTGAGTACGTAATATGATGATGGTTGATATCTTGATGATTTGAGGAAGAGTTTGGAGGTCTTATTTATTGAGAACCACAAGTCTTTTCATAACTGTTCATGTGATTACTGGAAATCCAGCAACATACCCAAATGGAGAATAAGCAAGATCTAAGACATAATAAACACTAGAACTTAAATTTATTTATTAATCTCAAGCGAAATACAAGTTACACTCGTGGGGTTACTAGGAAACCCTAAATCTCTCTCTCATATCCTAGACCTTTTCCTGTCCAAAAAATCTCTCCCTTTACATTGTTCAAAGGTCTCTATTTATAGGCCTAAGCAACCTTAGTGTCATACAACTCATATCATCTCGCTGAGGTTACTTTATGCTTCGCCTGAAGCATATTCCATAAAGTTTTCCCCCAACTTTCGCTGACTTCACGTGGTCTTGTCGGGACACTTGTCCTTATTTTGCCCGATAATTTATCTACTTCGTGAGGGTAGCTTTTCTTCCAAGCCAAGTCTCGTTATTTCGTGGTTACTTCGTAATAGACATATGATTCTTCTCGCACTTTACTCCCCCTTTTGGCGAGTTACCTCGTCTCCAACTTTACTTCGCTGCCGTGCGGATAAGGATAAATCTGACTTGATTTGACAAGTCCCTGACGACGAATCTCGGGGCTTGAAGTAAGATCTTTTCACCAGATTCCCGCGTCTTCCTATGGCCATGTGTCGGCTTATACTTTGGTAACTATATTTTTCCTTTTCTTATTCTGCTCGATCATAAAGAGAGAAGAATAAGAACCGTCTGAAGTTTGATAACCGCCTTTACTCCCTTTCTTCGTCTTCCACGTGGTTCTCTTTTCCTCGTAACCGTCGATTACTGGTTCATATTCTTCAGTCGTTGGTCGTTTTGAGCAGTCATTTGGTATAAATACTCCTTTTATCATCTATCTAAGACTTTAGTCTTCTCCTCTTTTCCCCTCTTATCTCCAGTAAGCTCTGTTCTTCTGTTTTTCAATGGATCCCAGAAAGTTCCCCCCTCCAACCACATCTTGGACCTTGGAAGAATTTAAGACCGAACCTGATAAGGTAGGAGTCACCTTATCTCCTGCAATCGACACCTCTATTACTCCTCCCATCACTGCTACTGATTCGATGGAATTAAACTACCGGTGGATACAGGTTGAAACCTGGACTTCATCGAGGATGATCGACACCATTGGACAGTTAAGAGAAGGGCTTTCTTTTCCTCTATATGATCCCAAGATTCCTCTGTTCCTTGAGATTTTAGCTCGTCTTCGCCCTGGTGTTTACCACCTAAGTGGGAACGCTATTCGCTTGGCTAACGAATTTGTTCGAAGATGGAATGACATTCCTTCCCAGATTCCTGAATTAGGGTCGGACTTTCCTTTAGCTGATTATAACGTCGAATATTTTCTGGAAAATTACTTCGTCCAGTACTTGTCCTCAAGATCGTACCAAGAGTGGGGTGTAAAGTTTACCCGTAAGATCTTGACTGATCCATCCAAGGCATTACTTTTGGATGTCGATCCTACTGGTGAAAAGAGGAACAGGTTTCTTCGCTTATCCAACGATGAAAGTTGGATGATGTATCATCTGGTGATTGAAGGCCCCTTCGTGTGGGTCTTATATGAGAATGGCACGCCTCGTCCCGGTCCTCTTCCAGAGCACGCGCATCTCGCCGAATACGAACCGGGACGGTTTGATTGGCCCAAGATGCCCCAGGGGGTAAGTTTGGATTTTCATTGAATTTTCCCTTTATTGACCTTACGCCCCTCTAACGCCCTTGTTCTTTGCCTTAGTACTCCTTCCCTCCTCCTGGCATGATAAAGGACCGCTCCAAGAAGCCACCTCCAGCTCAGGTCTATATCTCGTGAATCATATCTTCTCAGTTTCTTATTCCAACTTCTAATCTTTCACTTCGCAGAGGGAGGAATCTCAAGTTGCAGCGGGCCCTGCTGCAAACACAAGAAAGCGTGTCCGCTCAAATGTTTCCTCCTCTTCCGCTCAAGTTCGTCCCTATTTCGCGGCTTGCCTTTCCCCCTTTGATTCACCTACTAACTTTGTGGTTTTTAGGATGACCCTTCAACCTCTCCTCGTGCTCGGGAGCCTTCTCAACATCGTTCTCGTACATTGGACGTAGACTGGATATCTCAAGTTCATCCTTCGGGACTAGCCCGTCCTCCTCCTAGCTCCTCTAGTCCTCAGGTTGATGATTCTAAAGACCCAACATATCTTCCTGATATGAAATTTGTTCGGGATATCTTCGTGACAACTCGTTCGAACTCTTCCTTGAGATCCGCGGCTGCTGAATCTATGACCTCCTTGGGCTCTGATTCCTTTCTATATGCCGATCAAGGGTTTATCCAAAATGATTCTTTGAATCTCTCCACTCAACAACATGCTGCCCTGCTGTGTTTGGTAAGTGTGACAACTGATCTCTTTCTTATTCGCCTTAACAGCATTACCTCGCTCATTTCTTTCTTATTCGTCTTCTCAGGGACATAATCACAACAAGTCCCATCTCGTGGAACTTCACGAAATCCGGGACTCCATTGGACGCAAGAATGCTCGTATCGCTCAGTTAGAATCGCAAGTCTGCTCTTCGTCGTAAGTTTTCCTTTCTTAGCCATTTGATTTTGCCTTAGATTTACAAATTGCCTACTTATTCATCTTTCTTTATCTCAGGTTCTGAAGAAAAGCTTAAGGACCAAGTGTCTCATCTTCAAGAAGATGTCCGCGGCTTAAACGAGGATCTCGACAAGATGGTGAAGGACGCAGTTTTACTTGCAAAGAAGCTTCGCCGAAATTTCCAGGATGAAAAGGTCAGGCTCTTTAATGAATTTTGCAACTCGGAGAATATTCCTCGTGTTCCCTTGGAGCTTGAGGTATTTTCAGATGACGAACCCGAGACGGAGCTACCATCCACGAACCAATTCTAGCGTCTGACGAAGGCACAGAGTCTGATGAAAGTGATGGGGATGATGGATATGATGATTAGAGAAGACGATCTCTTACCCTTGTATTCTTCGCCTATGTATATAAACTTCAATTATATATGTATATTATGATCTTGCTATTTTTTTTATTTTTTTTTTATTTTTTATTTATTTTTTTTACACCAAGTATATATTTGTGTTCTAGTTGTAAAAATATTCCTTCGACTTCGCTCTTTTCCTTCGTTCTCCTTTCTCTGATGTCTTGTCTCGTAGCTTTAAATCATGCCTTAAGCACTTCGTAGTCTTGAGAGGAGAATGCTAAAAAAATTAAAAAAAATATAATAACTATATACTTGCCTCTTGTTCTTATTGAGCTTTGTCCGATCAAGACGAGATTATTCTGGTTGCGCTCTTCATAAGAACACCATTCTGGTGTGTACGTCTATTTTTTGCTTACCCTTTATTTTCTTATTTATGAGGTCTTATTGCGCCCCACCCTATTATGAAGGGTATTTCTTCGGCGAAGTTTCAAGCGCTAGTTATTTTTGCGAATAGCAATCCATCAACCTCGCCTTAACATCTTTGCTAAGTTTTCTTTTCGCGACAATATGACAGGCCTATCTATTCCCGTGAATAGCATCCCCATAACATTGTCGTATTTTTTGGTCATACAGCTCCCTAATTTGGAGGGTGCCATCCCTTTATATTCCCCCTGAGTGCCCCTTCAAAGAGGTTAACCCTAACATCCATGTTGGTCTCCTCCCATCCAGTTATTACGATATTCAGTTGTTTTCGTGACTTATTATCCTCTTCGCCGATAAGGCTCGGAGCTACAAAGTCACACCCTAAGTGGGGTTTCTTTGGGATCAAGTGCATCGTAGCCAAGACTTGCCAGACGGACATGGCCGGTAACGCTCCAGACGTCCCAGGCACCCGCAGCTCAACCGAATACATAGGCGCCTTGGTCATATTTCTGCACTTCTTACCGAAGGCCATCATAAAAGGGGCCCTCAGCGGATAAGTCTTATCATTGCCCCTAGCTTTCTGTCTGGGAGTTGTCCACGACATGCGTTAGGTCATTGCCTCTTGCATTTTCATGTGAACTAGGGTGCATGCCGTGGGTTCCCAGCCTTCCTAGGCGAAGGTTTTGAGTTTCCCTAGAAACTGTTTATTACGTCGTTATTATTTGCCTCCTAATGTGAGGTCTTATCTGCTCATGTAAACGGATCCATTCATATAAAATTATAGAAATATTTTATTGATAGTTCTGTTCGCTTCTTATATTTAGGGATAATATTTCTTAATATAAACAGGGTTCCAAGGATGATCTAGCCTTCTATCTTGTCGTTCTACTTCGTCGTAAATTATCTTTCCTTCTTCGTCGGTATCCTTCCCTTCGTAGTATGCTAATTCATATGCCCCATTTCCAACAACCCTCTTTACAATGCATGGACCCTCCCAAGTGGGTTCTAGTTTTCCTCCTGGTCCTCGCTGATAAGGTGGTATTACTCGTAGCTCTAGCTCTCCCGGGATGAAGCTTCTTGGTTTTACCCTTTTATTATATTCTCTCGACAGCCTCTGGTGGTAGTTTGTCATATGCTGTAACGTAATTTCTCTATTTTCCTCGAGATCGTCCAATTTTGCAAGAATTAAGTCTGTGTTTAACCCTTTTCCCATGCCTCTCTCCTTGTTTTCGGCAGGATGGCTTCTGTTGGTAGGACTGCTTCTGCTCCGGACGTTAAACAGAACGACGATACTCCTGTTGCTTCTCTCCTTGTGGTTCTATATCACCATAGCACGTCCGGGATCTGCTCACACCATCCTTTATGATGCCCTTCCAGCTTCTTTTTCAGCGTGGAGGCCACCGTTTTATTTGTAGCCTCTGCCTGCCCATTACTATGGGAATATAATGGAGTAAATTTCCCGGATTGAATCTTAAAGGCGTTGAACATCATCTTCACATTCTCCCCTTCGAACTGCTTTCCATTGTTTGAAACAATTAGGACTGGTATACCAAATCTACAAATGATGTGTTCAAGGATAAAATCGTATATATCCCCGTCTTTTATATGCTGCACAGCCTTTGCCTCCACCCACTTTGTGAAGTAGTCTGTTGCTACAATCAAGTACCTCCTTTGCTTCGTCCCCGTGACAAAGGGTCCCACGATATTTATCCCCCACATGGAGAATGTACACATGCTCAATACTGAGTTCAAGCTTGTGGATGGTGCATGTATTCTTTTGTCGAACCTTTGACACGCCTCACACCTTATAGAAATGTCTTTCACATCTTTATGCATGTAGGGCCAAAAATAACCCTGTGTTCGGGTCTTGTAAGCTAGTCATATGGTTCCGCCGTGGTTTCCAGCGTCTCCATAATGAATTGACTTCATAATTTCAATTCCTTCCTCCTGCGATAAGCACCTCATCAATGGGCCCAAAAATGATCGCCTACAAAGGATCCCCTCTCGCACCTCGTAATTCGTGGATTTACTTCTGATTTTGTTTGCCTCTTGTCTATCTCGTGGCAAGTCTCCTTTCATCAAGTAGCTGTAGATTGGTGTTCTCCAGTCCTCTTTGCTCATTACTGAGTTCCTTTCTTCTACCGTCATTACCTGAAGTTATCTTTCTTCTCTGCTTATTGATGGCTGCATCAACCGCTGAATCAAAATATGCCCGATTTTCGGATCCTCAATCATGGAAGCTATTAAGAATAATACATCTGCATGTCGATTGTTATCTCTATTTATGTTTCTCCATATGATACTTCGTATTTTCGCCGAATAATCTTGCACGAGCTGCTGATATTTCCTCATCATTGGATCGACTGTATTATCCACTCCTTCAATCTGACGAACTACCAGTTGTGAGTCACTAGTAATTCGTACTTCGTTCAGTTCCATTTCTATTGCAATTCTCAGAGCCTGTATTACTCCCTCATACTCGGTTTCATTATTCGTGGATTTGTATTCCAGACGAAAACAAAATACTATTCGCTCACCTGCAGGCGAGGTGAATACTATTCCTACACCCCCTACACAGCTATTAGACGCCCCATCAACGAAGATTTCCCATCTCCTGGGATGACTTTGCTTTAACAGATTCCTTGGGTTCGGTCGGCCTTCACCCGTCTCCATCATGTCTTCCTTACTCCCATCTTCTTTCGAGGGAAATTCAGGAGAAACTATGCTATTATATGCGACTTTGTCGAAGTCTGTACTTCGTACTTTAGCCCTAAATGGTTGATGTGAGTGTTCCACCTTTCTACTCTCCCAACCCTTTGGGAATGCTTCAAGACTGACTCTATGGATATCCTTGTGAGGACTTTGATTTTGTGAGTTTGGAAATAAGTCCGTAATTTTCGTGATGCATAAAATAATGCCAATACCAATTTTTCGATCTTAGGGTAATTTGTTTTTGCGTAGTTCAAGGTTTTACTCACGTAGAATATGGGGTTTTCTACTCCTCCGTCGTTCCTGAGTAGGACTGCACTAATAGCATTGGGTGTGGATGTGAGACAGAGTAACAACTCCTCTCCTGGTTCCGGCTTTTGCAGGATTGATAACTTGATTAGATGTTCTTTTATTCCCTTCAAAGCTGCTTCACACTCTTGTGTCCATGCGAATTTTGCTCCCTTCTTTAAAATGTCAAAGAAGTGTTTACATTTATCAGATGACCGCGAGATGAACCTTCTCAGTACCACAAGATGCCCATTTAACTTTTGCACATCTTTTACAGTAGCTGGTGATGGAATTTGTAGTTTCGCATGTACCTTTGTAGGGTCCACCTCTATGTGTTTTCGGGAAACTATATGGCCTAAGAACTTCACTGATTCTACCCCGGAAATGCACTTCAACGGATTGACTTTCATCTTGTATCTCCTCATCTGATCGAAGATCTCTTTTAGGTCTTCCACATGATCTCCGGAGTCTTTGGTTTTGACCAACATGTCTTCTACATAGACTTCCAACGTCGTGTGTACTCATTTTGCGAATACCTTTTCCACCATTTGTTGGTATGTAGCCCCTGCATTTTTCAATCCAAATGGAATTCTCGTGTAGCAGTACAGCCCCCTTGGAGCGAAGAAAGCCGTGTGCTCCTGGTCTTCCTCGGCAAAAGGTATTTGATTGTATCCAGAATACCCATCCAAGGATGATAACCTTTTTTACCCGGACGCTGCTTCCACCATCTGAGGGATATTTGGTAAAGGGAAACTATCCTTGGGACAAGCGGTATTTAGATCACTGAAATCAATACAGATTCTTATGCCATTGTTGTAGGATCCAAATATCGCACAATAATAAGATCTCGCGAGAATGTAGGGAAGCTTGCGAGAGAACTTGGCATGTGTGCAAATTAAGATCCAACGTGAGCCTGCGAGAACATCGCACGGTGATTCCGAAATTAGGGGAAATGTTAGCTGTATCCCACCACATATGAGCTGTTATCCACTATGTAAATATCTATATAAAGAGAAAGATAGGAGAGAGAAAACGAACGGGTATTATTATCTTCTTATTCTTCCCCAAAAACCAGAGATAGAGAGAGAGCTCCAAATACTCATTAATGGAGTCTAAATGTAATTCATATGTAATTCAATGATCATAGTGAAACCTAACCCCGTGGATGTAGATCAAATTGAACGTACCACGTAAATCTTGTGTCTTATTTTCTATTTTCATTATCTTTATCTTTATTTTCATATCAAATAAGTTTAGATCTAGAAATCATAGTCATGATAATACAAGGGGTGTGTTGTAGGATTTCCTGCAACTACATAATGGCGCTAGAAACAGGGACGAGTAAAGGATTTATCCTTCCTGTAACTTGTTGATTCAAGAAATTTTCATGAAGATTCATATTTTATAGATCTACAAAATTTAGGTTCAAAAATGGAAATTTTGTTGAAGAAATCACACTTTCAGCGAGTAAACATCATCAACAATTCAAAGACATGCAAAAAGTGAGAGAAAAAATTAGTTGTTGTGGTGAAATTTAAGGAGAAAATCGAAGTTTCAGTGGAAGATTTTCATGTTCAGGAGAAGAAGGCAAATGTGAAAGAAATTAAGGAAGGACGAAGAAAAGATAAGAGGCAGATGCTGCAATTTCTATTACAAACAAAAATTCGCACAGATGGTTTGAGCTGGAGCGAGTAAGCGATAGGTCACGGGTTCGAATTTCGCAGAGACACATATTTTTCATTTTCTTCTCATTTGCATGGGAGAATAAAAGAATAAGAGAAAAACATTGTGCGTTTATTTCGCAAAGAGATTCTTGAACATATTTTTCATTTTCTTCTCATTTGCATGGGAGAATAAAAGAATAAGAGAAAAACATTGTGCGTTTATTTCGCAAAGAGATTCTTGAACAGTTGGTCAAGAGAACAATATGTACGTTCGTGGTCGCAAGTTCGAACTTCCCTGCGAGCATAGTTTTCTTATTTTTTACAGATAGCGAAAAAATGAATAATTTCGCAATATTGTTTCATTAGTTCGCAAACAAGAGGTAGCACAGTTGGTCAAGCTTCGCTAGAGTGAGTTGTAAGACTCGAGTTCGAATCCCTCATCAAGCTTAATTTTTCGCACATTTTTGAAATCCTAAAGGCGAAGAAATGGAATAAAGTACAACATTGTGTATTTCTTTCGCAAGCAACAAGTAGTGCAGATGGTCAGAGAAGGAGTATGCAAACTAGAGGACATGGGTTCGATTATCCCTGCGACCAAATAATTTTTGCTTCGCAAATATTCATTTCGCAGAGTTGATATTTGATTACTTCGCACAGTCTTTGATTATTTCACAATAGAGGGTTAGGACAGTTGGTCAGGAGGCATGAATGCAAGCAGCAGGTCGGGATCAATTCTTGCTTCTCGCATGTTTATTTTTATTATGCGAAATTTATACAGAGTTGCCTCTTACACAGTTGGAATTTGATTACTTCGCAAGAACTTTGATTATTTTGCAAAAGAGGCTTAGCACAGTTGGTATGGTGCGAGAAAATCCAAGAAGCAGATCAAGGGTTCAAATCTCACTTCTCACACTTCTTTTTGCTGCGCGAAATTCATACATTTCAAGGCATTTATTCACCTCTCTGATAACAACAGCGACTCACATGAAAGATAAGTACCACTTCCTTGAACATTTTACTTTATACTAAGAACGAATAAAAAGATTTTTGATTTGATTTACAAAAAGCGATTCAATCGCACGATAACAAAAATTTCAAGATTTCAAAAATT
The DNA here is from genome assembly GCF_003573695.1 of Papaver somniferum. Classification (NCBI taxonomy): domain Eukaryota; kingdom Viridiplantae; phylum Streptophyta; class Magnoliopsida; order Ranunculales; family Papaveraceae; genus Papaver; species Papaver somniferum. The sequence goes on along the minus strand of NW_020619603.1, from coordinate 6,198,702 downwards.
ACAAAGATTTCAAGATAAAAAAAAATTACAGAAAATAAAAGATTTTTGATTTGATTTACTAAGATTTCAAAGATTTCAAGATTTCAAAGATTATGAAAGATTACCAAGATTTAAAGATTACAAAGATTTCAAAATTACAAAGATTGCGAGATTTCAAAATTACAGAAACCTGAGAAAATTCAATTTACATATTTCTCTAGAATATTTCTTTTGCAGAGAATAAAAAGATTTTTGATTTGATTTACAAAACGCGATAGAATCGCAGAATTACAAAGATTTCACAACTACAAAGATTTCAGAGTTACCATGTATTAGAATTTCTCTTGAATACTTATTTTGATTCAAATGATATGATATTATGAGAATGAAAGAATTAATGAAAGAGATGACAGAAATGATATATTATTATGAGAATGAAAAGAAGAATGAGAGAATAAAGAGAAGCGAACATTTTGCAGAAACAAAGAGAAGCGAAAATTTCGCAGATAGGGGCGAACCTTTATGGCGTACACCCTAGTTCGCGAATAAAATTTCGCAAGAGGCAAATGTAAGACCTAAAGTACGTCATATAAGGGGGTACCTGTTGCATGGCTCAGGGAAAGGTTACACCGCCCCCGGAACCTGAGTCATGAATATTTGGGATCAATAAAGCCCATCCAGGAGAGGCACCTTGGATTCTCAGCTTAAGCATATGACTTAGGTTGGGCGACTAAGGTAATAAGGACTCTCCCAAGGAGTGCAGAATCTGATCAAGGTGCCGAGGTACACGGTTGAGTCAAGAGTGCCAGGGGCGTTTGAAGCGTCCTTGCCATTCTTGACAAGTCTTGGATTATACTGCACTTGACCCGAAGAAAACCCCACTTAGGGTGCAGTCTCCTAACCATAAGCCCTATAGGTAAAAGGGATAAGAGGCTACGAAAACAACTGGTTGTTGTTAAGACCGGATGGGAGGAGCTAACCTTGTATGGTAGAAGTACGCCTCCTTGAAGGGGCAACCAGGGGTAGATAAGGGAGGCACCCTCCATTAGGGAGCTGATAAGTGTCTTAAGACGCAAATGTCATGAGGCTTTTTACTCACAAGGGTATTAAGGCTTGTCATATTTGTGCAACAATCCTGAAGAGGAAATAGTACTAGAGAAAAAGATAAGACGAGATCAATGGGTCATTACATGAAAGTGTGAAGACGTCCTGCGATTTCGCCGCAAGACGGCAATGTCATGGGGCTTTATTTTCGCAAGAATATTTAGGCCTGTCATATTGTCGCAACAATCCTGAAGAGGAAATAATACAAAAGAAAAAGTTAAGGCAAGATCAATGGGTTTTTGCATGAAAGTGCAAAGACGTCCTGCGATTTTGTCGCAATGACAAGAGGTGGCAAAATAAGACCTTTAACTAAGAAGGAAAAATAAGACCACATAAGAAAATGAGTAAGCAAGTAAGCTTGCGAGAACAATTATATGTAAGCAAACAAGCTTGCGAATATGTACATGGAAATGAAACTGAGGCAGTGAAAATGCCGCAGACTTGATATTCTGATCATACTGTTGTAAGATACTAATAGTGCAGGAAAGAGGAAAGATGAAACACAAGTAAGAACTTGTGAGGAACAATAACTACACGAAGAGGAATGCATACATTGAAGAAAAAGCCAGAGAAATGAAGAATGGAAGCAATTTAAAGCTACATCAATTTTAGACGGCAAAATGAGCTAAGTAACACAAACATTAACTATACATTGCAATAGATAAGCATTCTCATCATACAAGCATCATACTCGCATCATAAAAGCATTGCACAAGCATTTCATGGCATACACATTTCATAACATAATCATCACATAAGCATTAGATTCTCAGAGTTATTCAGAATTTCGCAGAATTATTCAGAATTTCGCAGAATGGTTCAAAATTTCGTCAAATGTGTCAGAATTTCGCAGAATGTGATTATTCCGAACGATATGACTATTTCGCTCAATTATTTCACACAATTATAAGCAACTTGAAGAGATTATACTATCGCATGAGCACAACACATGAGACAGAGGCAAGATAAGAATGAGGAAACAATTCGCACATTCAACATTTTCTCAAAGATTGTACCCTCATAGATAAAGAACAGAGGCAACTATGGATTACCAAGAAAACATTTTATGTTCTTTATCTTCTCGGAGAGAATCACCAAAAATGGAGTAATAATTTCGCATGATAGAGGCAATACTTATTATTCTCATTCAAGGACGGATACTTCTTATTTTTTGAGAATTGAATATTTCTTATACTTCATCGAGGATACTTCATGCTTCTTATACTTCTTCAAGGATACTTCATACTTCACATACTTCAAGAGATGATACTTCTTATTTACTTCGCAACGTTCCAGAACTTCACAAAAGAATAGAAGCAAGTACGTACTTTTCAAGTCCAGTATTCTTTCGCTCGTTCCTTCATCAATAAAGATTAAAGACTACTCCAACAACTTCAACAAGACGGATTTTTCCTTAAAGATTGCTCTTCAAGCAATATTCAAGAAAAAAGAGGCAAGATGTAGGATCCAAATATCGCACAATAATAAGATCTCGCGAGAATGTAGGGAAGCTTGCGAGAGAACGTAGCATGTGTGCAAATTAAGATCCAACGTGAGCCTGGGAGAACATCGCACAGTGATTCCGAAATTAGGGGAAATGTTAGCTGTATCCCACCACATATGAGCTGTCATCCACTATGTAAATATCTATATAAAGAGAAAGGTAGGAGAGAGAAAAGGAACGGGTATTATTATCTTCTTATTCTTCCCCAAAAACCAGAGAGAGAGAGAGCTCCAAATACTCATTAATGGAGTCTCAAAGTAATTCATATGTAATTCAATGATCATAGTGAAACCTAACCCCGTGGATGTAGATCAAATTGATCGAACCACGTAAATCTTGTGTCTTATTTTCTATTTTCATTATCTTTATCTTTATTTTCATATCAAATAAGTTTAGATCTAGAAATCATAGTCATGATAATACAAGGGGTGTGTTGTAGGATTTCCTGCAACTACAATTGTTCTTCTTTGGTACAATTACCACTGGTATAGACGCATGCGCGATGCGCCTGCCTATTCGTTCCAGAGCATATCATTCAATAATTTTTCAATTACATATACTAATTTTACACACCCAAAAGAGTGTAATCACATATCATAGTAAGCAAAACGATATCAGTAATTCTGCCTTACAACAACCGGTGGCCGCTTCTTGGTTGCTGATTCTAAGGCTAAGTAAAACACTATCAGCAACGAACACTTATAACAACTCATGGCCGCTTCTTGCTCTATGATTCTAGGGCTGCGACGGGTGAAAAAAAGACTTCCTTGCCTTCCATCGCTACAAAGAGGTATATCCTGGATCAAAAAACATAAAAGAGAACTTCTATAACCGGTGCTTTGCATGCTAATTCTAATGATTCAAAAACGAATAGTGGAGAATTTGTTGGCCTATCAACTTCGCAAATCACCTTAATAATATCTTGCCACAACTGCTAAAGCATTAGACCCTGTTTTGTATGCACGGCTTAATGGAAACCACCATCAGTAGCTAATTTTTGTACCTCTCCGATGCACCTGCACGAAAAGGAGAACGTACTTGGTTCACACCTGATATGAGGTCTAATTGAAATACACGACAAATTTATTAGGTGATTTAAGAGCATTTGTAGAACCATGGTATTTTCAGTTAGACATGGCCAGAAATCAAGAACGAAGTTCGGCTTGGAACACCTTTGTTATGACAGATAACAACCTGACGTGTACTGCACATCTCAACTTCGGTATTACACAGCCATTAATTGAGGTATAGAGAGACATACCAACCTCTAATAGTTTGATTTCTCAACTTTACCTTTCTTAAATAAAAAACATCAGTAGCTTAAGAGTTTTGGTTGGAACCAAATTGAAGTGGTGTTCCGGCAATTTTGGGCTAGGAAGATACCGTACTCGCCTAACCTTAGATTATTTCGATGTTGGCTAAACAAACAAAAAGTTGTGAGATAATTCGAAAAGTATGATGCAGAGGTCTAATAGAATCACATTCTTCACTTTTTTCCTATAGCGCTCTTACAGTAAACATACACAAAATCGTCAATCCGTAGTCACTATTAGTAATGCATATGATGCATGGTGTATGTTATAGATTCATGTTATAACCCCACCCACGAATCGCACCCTCTTTTGTACAAACGTATGAGAATAAGTTGAAAGTCAAATTTGAACATGTCTTTTCTCCCAGGAAAATCAACAAACAACTGAACTTCACAAAATTTTAAAACAAAATTCACAAATTTAATGGGTACTTTGAAAGTGAACACAGGTATAAAACATGCATTTTCCGAAATTATAAGATAAAGAATCAAAAAAAATGGCAACTGCAATTGGGAAACAAAACTCAAAATATAGGTCAACTAAGAGTAGAAAATTGGTAAAAAATATTCATGAATTTGAATGAATTAGATTTGGGCTTGACGAACCTTGATAGATGAAGACAAAAATTCGAGGATAGAATGAATCAGATTGTAATCTGCCTCGTAGCCGTTGTTGTACTGCAGCTGTTTTCACGGTTGGGGCGTGTTCAAAGAGTAGAGAGCACCGCAGAGAAGACGAAGATGAAAAGAAGCGGTTTAGTAAAATGCAAAGATTAGCGAGGATAGTTTAGTAAAAAAGGGGTCCCCGGTCGAAAAGTCTCCATTTTCTTTATTATAGTAAGATATTCGCGATCCAATCTGGATATTTCACGGGCTTTATGATGCCTGCCTTCATCATCTTCTGAAGTTCCTTGTCAATTTGCTCATGATAGGTCCTCGCTATCTTCCTTATCCGTTGTCTTACTGGCTTGATTGATGGGTCTAGTTTCAACCGATGACACACAACACGCGGATCAATGCCTGGCATTTCCTCCATGCTCCACGCAAATATGTCACCATATTTTGTTAATAGTTCCACCAACCTCCTCACTTCTTCCTCCTCCATCTTCGTCCCAATTTTTATGATTTTTGGTTCGTCTTCCGTTCCTAGATTTACATCTTTCGTCGGTTCGACTGCGGCGAAATTCAAGGTTGGATCTCCCAACGGGGTTGGTTCTTTTATGGGCTTCGCGGGTTCTCCCTCCTTTTCTGATACCTCGCTAGGTATTGCCCACCCTTCTTTATCCTTTGCGAGGTATACCCGTAATTCGCCATCCTTCTTCAGCTCCAGTACCTTCCTCTTTTGTTCCTTCTTCCTTTTTACTTTACTCTCGTAAATATCAACATCTTTTTCGTTGCAGTTCTCGGCTTCTCCGCTGCTTCCTCGTATTTCGCCGATTCCACTTGGCATTGGGAACCGTATCATTTGGTGATAAGTGGACGCAACTCCTTTTACTCCATGCACCCATGGTCTACCTATAAGAGCGTTATATGGAGATTCCACATCTACCACACATAGAGTAACCTTCGTTTCCAACTCCCCTGCCAATATTTTCATGCATATCTCGCCTTTTGGCCTTGTCACCACTCCGTTGAATCCATACAGCGTATACGCAGAAGGTAACAAATCAGAATCCTCATACCCCAGAGCTCTGAAGGTATGATAAAAGAGGACGTCTACTGAGCTACCCATGTCTATCAAGACTTTGTCCACCGCCCAAGTCATCTCCTTATTTTGCTGACCCCCTTCCTGGGATGCAATCCTGGCCACAACTAGGCTAACGACTAGTGAATTCATATGCTGAATTTCTCCTTCTGGCATGTCCTTCGCCGAAAAGGATATTTTCCTCTTTTTCCATCCTTCTAGTGATTCTTCCTTCGGGGAATTCATTATATCATTACCTTCGCAATCCACCCTATACACTCTTGAGAGTACGTTATCTTAAAAATCTTGGAAACTTCCCCTAGAATGTGCTATGAAATTACAGCCTAATCGTCTCCTTTCTCGGCTTAGCTTCGCCTGCTTGTTGTGACAAGTAATCATCGATGCCTCCTTTTGGTCAATGTGGTGCGCGAGTTTCCCTTGTCCGATAAGCCGGTGTATGATCTTCCTAGCACTTCTGCAGTTGTTGGTATGGTACCCGTGAAAACGATGATATCTGCAAAATTCATGACTCCTGCTTCCCGGGACTGGTTCTCTCCCCAGATTCGGTGGTGCTGGTATCTCTTCGGTCAATATCACCTCCTCCGATACCTTCTCCAAAGTTATGTTAAGTTCTGGAAGTTTTAACTCCGTCCAGGCCATCGACTTTTGTCCGATCTGCCATTTGTTTTTCAGCATATGCCTCTCTCCCCCATCTCCTCGTGGATCTTTTCGCCCGGATCCTCCCTTTTCCTCGTCGCATTTTTGTGAACTTCCCACCTGCATCTTTAAGCTTCGTAGCTCGCATAATATCTCATGATCTATGGTTCTCCTTCTTATTTCATCAATGTCCGCTTCTGTTTTGACGCGTCTGCTTTCTTCCTCAGGTTTCCTCTCTTCCTCATACCTTGGCTCCCGATTTTCCCCTCTCGTCTCATCTAACAGCCTCCTTAATTCTCTTTCTCTATGGTACCCTTCTAACAACTCCATCTCCCCTTGTTCATATATCTTTTGATTTCGTTCGTACCTGATATGCCTTTGACATGACGCTGTGATTTCCACTGCTTCATTGTTTCCTTTCCCAATGACCTCATCAGTCATTTCTCATTCACGTTCCTCATGCATCATCTGGTCATCTTCCTCCTGATTAGGGGTTTGACCTAGTTCTTCCGATACCTCATCCTCCTCGTCATCGTTTTATTCCACCTTTTCCCGGTTCATTTCCTTCTCCATGATAGTCCCGACTTTCACAATCCGACCAGGTTTCTCCACAGTCCCAGCTTTCACTTTAAATCTGCGTTTCCCTTGTATCATGGTCCTTCGTCTTTCTTCCTTTACCAATATATCGTTCTTCACCTCCTGATCCCGAGCCTCCAATCGTTTACTCCTTCTAAACACCATTTGTGATTTCGTTTGCCTCACCTTTCTCTTCATCGTTTACCTCGTTCCCAAATCCGTCCTTTTATCCACCTCTTTGCTAGTATTTCAGCTTAATCCTCAGATCTCGGACCAACCTTCTCAGATCTCTGGTTTCCGCCTCTTTGGTGCAACCACAGGTTCAATCCCTGTTTCTAGCGCCAAAATGTGATTACTGGAAATCCAGCAACACACCCAAATGTAGAATAAGCAAGCTCTAAAACATAATAAACACTAGAACTTAAATTTATTTATTAATCTCAAGCAAAATACAAGTTACACTCGTGGGTTACTAGGAAACCCTAATCCCTTCCCCAAGTCTATGAATTACAAGGAAACCCTAACTCTTTCTTTCTTGTCCTAGATCTTTTCCTCTCCAAAAATCTCTCCCTTTACATTGTTCAAAGGTCTCTATTTATAGGCCTAAGCAACCTTAGTGGCATGTAGCTCATATCATCTCGCCGAGGTTACTTTATGCTTCGCCTGGAGCATATTCCATAAAGTTTTCCCCCACCTTTCGCTGACTTCACGTGGTCTTGTCGAGACACCTGTCCTTTTTCTTTCCCGATAATTTATCTACTTCGTGAGGGTAGCTTTTCTTCCAATCCAAGTCTCGTTATTTCGTGGTTACTTCGTAATGGACATCTGATTCTTCTCGCGCTCTACTCCCCCTTTTGGCGAGTTACCTCGTCTCAAACTTTACTTCGCTATCGTGCGGATAAGGATAATTCTGACTTGATTTGACAAGTCCCTGACGACGAATCTCGGGGCTTGAAGTAAGATCTTTTTACCAGATTCCCGCGCCTTCCTATGACCACGTGTTGGCTTATTCTTTGGTAACTACAGTTCAAGAAAAATTTATTTTCATTTAAAGATTTTTTTCATCATTGGAAAGTGGATACCGTCATACTAAATTAAATTATGGATTTATCAATGCACCGGTGCATTTGTCATGCAGCTGATCGATAACAACATTTCTTGCATGCCGCTTAATTACGAAACATGTACATGTAGAGGAGGACTATCAAATCTAGGAAGGCACGGCCAAGTTGACGATCAACCCGATTGGCGGTAGTCGACGTTGCAGACGTTTGGTGCCAGCGAAATAATTACCAACGACCTTTCTGCATGCATATTTTGCCTATAATTTGTACCAGTAAAACAGGAAGTGTCGACCATTGAGATCACAAAGTAGCTCTATGTAGAATTATAAGCAAGTGTGCCGAATCTTGGTAGCCAAATTATGGTGTGTCCAGCTTCTTCGCACGGGGCTTTGCTCCGTCCCATGACAATGCATTTTTGATTTGGTGTGTGCAGCTTCTTCGCACCGCCCCATGACGATGTATTTTTGATTTAGTGTGGCAGGGAAAATATATTAAATAGGTGGAAAATATGTGTATACTTTATTTTATTTTTTTCTTTTAACTTGGCATGTGAGGGACTAAAACAACTATATGAACATAAGGATGCCTCAAAATTGGATGCCATAAAACATGAGTGTTTAGAAATGTACCGTAGCTTAGAAACAGTGAGCACATAAAATCCGTTTTCAGCTTGAACCCGTTATGGGTTTCATGACTATCATCCGCGGGTCAAAAAATAAGTGAACATTAACCTCATGAAGAGGTGAGTAATATTTCACACAAACCTTAAGGCAAGTGCCACTTGGTGGCTAGGAAAAGTAGATGACCTAATCCATCTCGCAAAGATCCACCAGATATCTTACAAAAATCACTTTTTGACCAACACATATATCAGTTAATTTAGAAGATGTAGATTAAAGTAAAACTTTAGTTCTATCTTGCATGCATCATAGACTTTGAGCAGAAGTGATGCCACCTCCTTTCTTAACCCAACAGTTTCCGGCAGCAAAATTAAATTCTACTTCTCTTTGCAAAAATGCACACCTGACTGTATCTTCTTCTTAACACAGAAGGCACATTGCAAATCACGAAGGGGAACATCCTTCAGGTGTGATCAAGATATTTGAGACGATAGTTCTTTTTGCAATTCAACATGAAAAATAATTCTGCTTTATGCTAACCGCAAAAATAACATTTGCAGACCAACCGAAAATAGAAAGAGAAGCTAAATGGACCCTTCAAATAAACTGAAGTTATAGTCAAAACATCAAGTCGTGCTTCTAGACAAACTGAAGTTGTACAAACAATTCAAGTCTTGCAATGTGCCTTCCGTGTTAAGTAGTAACACTTAATATGAACGAAATAATTGCAAAGAAGCCTGATTTACCGGAAAAGGTTGAAAAAAAATATATATAAGTAATAACTTAACAGGAACGAAATAATTGAAGAAAACAACTACTGATTTACCGGAAGAGATTGAGACACAAAATATAAGACTTTAAAATTACTTTAAAATTAATTGGTTAAGGCAACGGATATGGAACCCCAGATCTTGCTTTAAGATACCATGCAAATTGGAATTCCCGATATACGAAATTCCAATAATATGATTTCCTCTTGTACCTCTGCATAAAACAACTTGTTTTTGTTGTTTTTATGACCTCAAGCGAGATAATTCAAAGACCGGAAAAAGAAAACCAACCTTGCAAAGCTGTCCTAGGGTTAGGCCAAAACCATCTTCGGACGAACCGTTGGATACTATAGGAAAAAAGAAAGACGTACAAAGCAATTGTATATAAAAGGGATGAATGCACCTTGAGTCTTGAGACATCAGAGATGACACCAAGAAAATCACCAAATACACACACATAAGCGATGAAAAAAAAAGAAAAAAAAAGGATGGATTCTAAGTTTAGGGTTCGTACCGAGAGCCAAGAGAGAACACACTGGCTTAATCAGGGAAACAACTGATTTTAAGATAACATACATCTTGGTGTTAAGATTGGGAAACATATTATTAATGGAATCATAGATATATATCAGGAAACCCAAGGAACGGATGGCCGGATATATCTCTAGCAAAAGAGCGAAAGTAAAGATAACGTTTGTCGGTATTTTTGGTTCATTGCCTGAGGGAACGAAGTTTTGGTGCCATCACGGTTCATGAAACTATAAAATTGGTCGCGGTAGAATTTGGTTTCCCTTTTTTAATATTTTTTCTCTTGTTTTTAAACTAATCATACATTGCCAAGTGTCCTCACCAAAACGCTCATTTCACAAAACTCAAAAAGGCCTATTTCGACTAATAGGAAGCGAGGGTTTCCTCACCGTTCAACGCGGGAGGTTTATTTGTCCAGGCCTTTAAGTCTTTAGATTAGATGTTTCTGAGGGCACCTAAACCATAAAATAATTGTTCTCAACCACCTTTTTTCGTATGAGGACTGAAACTTGACTAGCGGTCTTTTTGTTTGGACCTTTCTGTTTGGGCCTTTTATTTGAGCGGGGAGTCCTTAGAAAATTCATAAAAAATGATAGCTAAATTAAGAACCCCGTTTTAGGGAATACCTGAAAATTTCATGGTACAAATTAATTATCATGGGTGATTTTATAAGGGGTATTTATTGGGTACTTCAATTACCTATATACCCTTGAACCTAAAATCTAAAAATCAAAATATGTTTCTATCCAAAACATCTCTTCTTCTTCCTCCAGCCGAACCATCACCCTCTTCTCTTAAATTTTTTTCCGTCTCCGTAATTAATTGTCGGCTCGTGAAAATTCGATTGTCGATTAAATTGAAATATACAATGGATCATATAAAGAAAAAAACAGAAGACAGGCTTTCTAAATCCTCTTCTAATCCATCAATTGAAGAAGAAAGACCAATTGAAGATAAAGGTGTAAAAATTGTAATTATTGAACCAAAAATTGAATTGGAAATTCAACCGTTTGAAGCTCCCACTCCTGAAATGAGGTTAAGAAGGTATTTTCTACAAACCCAATCGCTTATTTGTTGCTTTTCAACTATTGAATGGGTTAAATTGCTAAAAATTTAAGGTTTTTCAAGATTACAGTAGCAGGTTCGGCTGATAATTTAGTTGAGTTTTGAGCCGAGCTGTTCTTGAAATTTCACCCTGAAAGTGTATATCAACCTTGAACAGATAGGAGGTTGTATTGTCGTTCGGCCTATTCGATGATTTTAATTTTGATGCAAACTTGGTTCGTCTAGTTTACTATTCATTTAGGAAATTTAATGACAAAGTTCGACACATATACTAATTGATGAGCAAGCCGAACCTAGCATTTTTGAAGATTCGGCTATTAGGATATTCACCGCAAAAGCCGAACAATTAAAAAATTTGTTTACCAACAAATCTCGGAAATAGGTGTTAAGGAACAAACAGAAAGTCGTCCTGAAGAATATCCAAGTGAGTCGGTCATATGAAGACTGAAACTTCACAGCATTACTGGCGTATAACTCGTTTTCTTTGTTAGCTATTATTATGTTGTTTAAGCTTATCTTTGTAACGAATCTGTAACAAGATGAGTGTATCTCATTCATATAAATAATACTTCTATCTCCGCATGTTGAGTATGGAAGATATTCAATCAAAAACCATGTTCTAACTTGGTATCAGCTTTTGATCCAAGCCACCTTCCGCAAATCAAAAACAAAACACAACAAAAAAAATCTGATCCATCAAAAATGGCAGATACTGCAAACACCCTCCGACAAGTACAAATTCACCATCTAGTAACCTTGAAGCATACAGAGACAAATCATCTGCTCTGGAAGGCTCAATTTAAACCTATCCTGAAAGGTCGTGATCTCACAGGCTTTATAGATGGAACAAAACAGAAACCAGCAAGAACACTTCCAGATAGTGAAGAAATAAATCCAACTTTCACTGCATACGAATCTCAGGATTCATTGATAGTTGGATGGTTGAATTCAACCCTAACACCTGAAGTATTGAGCACGGTAGCAAGGCTTGACACATCTAAAGAAATCTGGGACAAGTTGGAGTCTGAATATGCACCCAAAACCTTGGTTCATCAGATGAACCTAAAGAAGCAGCTTCATAGCCTAACCAAAGGTAATAAGACCCTGAAATCTTATTTGACTGATGTTAAATCTTTGTTTGCTCAATTAGCAGAATTGGGATACACAGTATCAGCTGATGAACCGAAGCAAGCCATCTGCAATGGCTTAAATCAAAGCTATGATCCGATTGTAACTGCACTCACAATTGTTGAAGGAATGGATATCGACACCTTCTACTCTCATCTTCTAACTTTTGAAATGAGGCAAGAGCACCAGCTAAATTTTCCGCAACAACCAGTAGCCAATGTGGCCATGTCTATTACTGCAGCATCTGGAAGTAGGCCTGATCAACAGAGGTTTAATGGTCAGGGTTCTCAGTACCAGCAAAACACCAACCAGCAATACAGGAGAAACAACAACAATTCTTACCAGCGCAACAATCAACAACAATCTCAGAGTGAGAATAGTGGAGCACCTAAGTGCCAGATTTGCAAGAAGCGAAATCACCAAGTAGATAGATGTTGGTTTGGTTATGAGAAACCTAATAACAATCAGCAGCGCCAACCAGCAGCCTACATATCTCTACCAGGTGGACAACCTGACAATCAATGGGTTACAGATACCGGAGCCACACATCATTTGACAACAGATATGAGGAATTTAACCATTCCTCATGAGTACGATGGCACTGAACAAGTGCAAGTGGGTAATGGTAATGCATTGAACATTGCTCATATTGGTAATAGTTCTTTTACAAAAAATTCAAGATAATTTTGCTTAAATAATGTATACCATGTACATGAGATTAAGTTTAATTTGCTGTTAGTGTCTCAATTCTATAAAGACAATGCAGTATTCTTCGAATTTCACAATTATTTCTTTTTTGTGAAGGACAAGGACACGGGGCTGTCACTGCTGATAGGACTTGAAAATAATGGATTGTACGTTATTGATGGAGTTGATGTCCTAGTCATCTAAAAAGCCACAGGCCCATGTTGGTTCTAGTTTACCACTTTGGCACCAACAATTAGGCCATCCCATGTTGCGTACAGTTTCTAGAATTTGTCATCATTTTCCCCTTCCTGTTGCAAATAAAAACTTTGATTATTGTCACTCTTGCCACATCAGTAAGAGCAAGAAGTTGTCTTTCTCTCTTAGTACTACTGTTTATGACAAGACACTAAGCTTGGTTGTATCTGATATTTGGGTCTCACCACATTTATCAAGATCTGGTTTTCGTTGTTACCTTTTGATAATGGATGTCTTTTCGCATTATACTTGGGTTTTTCCGCTTGTTCAATGGTCAGATACTCTGAAAACTTTCATTTTATTTCACAAACAAGTTGAGAATATAACAGATCATAAAATCAAAGTTTTTAAGTCAGATAATGCCTTAGAATATAAGAAGTTCACATGTTATCTCAATGAAACAAGGATACAACATAGATTTTCTTGTCCACACACATCACCTCAAAATGGCCTGACAGAACGTAGAATTCGTCATGCAACCGAGTCTGGTTTAGCCTTATTGTTTCATGCTAACATGCCACGCTCTTTTTGGGCCGATGCTTTTACTAAAGCCTGTTACTTGATAAACATGCTTCACAAATCCAACACAGATTCAAAAACACCGCTTGAGCTTCTTTTTCAGAAATCTCCAAATTACGTTTTTTTACGAGTTTTTGGCTGCCTAGCTTATCCATGTCTTAGGCCATATAATGCAAATAAGCTTGAACCTAGATCTCTTCCCTGTGTCTTCATAGGGTACAGTAGTGCACACAAGGGATATATGTGTTTGCACCAAGAAACAAATAGGTTATATATTTCGCGTCATGTACGGTTTGAAGAGACATCATTCCCATTCCAGTCTTCTCGGAAGCTACAGTCTCCTACGTCTTGTTCAGGTAATGTACCATCGAGTACAAGTATTTTATCTTCGTCTCCGTTTCTACGCTGTAACTCACAATTACATCAGGACCATGCTCAACTGTCTTCTCCAGCACAGAGTCAAAGAGAAGAGATAACATCACCCATAGTGCAAACTACTCCAACTTCTCCAAAACTTAGTGCATCTCCTGTACCAATGTTAGTAGCACCGGAAATTGATATAGATATTGTGTCAGCTTCTTCTAGCACTACAACAGCATCAGAAGGTCATGCAACTGAGCAACCAGTACATGCACAACCAGTGGTTCATTCTATGAGGACTCGTGCAAAATCTGGCATTACAAAACGCATCCAAAAGTTGTGTTTAACTGCCATAAATCATCCACTAGCAGAGGAAGATTTCATGGAACCAACTTGCTTCTCGATGGCCAGTAAAAATCCTAAATGGAGAAGATCTATGGATGTGAAGATTAACGCACTCATTCGAAATGGTACTTACTCCTTGGTGTCGTATGAGGAAGAAATGAATGTCGTCGGTTCAAAGTGGGTCTACCGTGTCAATCAGAATCCAGATGGCAGCATCAAGGAATTCAAATCGCGCTTGGTTGCCAAGGGTTTCAACCAGCAAGAAGGTGTGGATTATGGTGAGACATTTAGTCATGTGATAAAACCGTGCATTATTCGTCTTGTGTTATCTATTGCAGTCATGAACAATTGGCCATTAAAGCATTTAGATGTTTAAAATGCATTCTTGCATGGAAACTTGGAGGAGGATGTGTACATGAAGCAACATGCAGGATATGTTTATCCCAACTATACAAATCATGTCTGCAAGCTGCATAAATCGTTGTATGGTCTCAAGCAGGCTCCGCGTGCTTGGTTTTCGAGGTTAAGTACTTACCTGTTTAAGCTTGGCTTCATTGGTTCTATAGCTGATAGCTCTTTGTTTATCCTAAAACCCAAAGATTCTATTACATATGTCCTAGTATATGTTGATGACATTATTGTCACCGGATCTGATTCTGTAATGATACAACAGCTAATTACATCTCTCGGTGCTGAGTTTGCTTTAAAGGATATGGGTGATTTGTCATTATTTTTGGGTGTTGAAGTTCTCCGGCAAGGAAAGGAACTAGTGCTTACACAACGTAAGTATGTGACGGATCTATTGAAGCGTACAAAAATGGATGGGGTGAATACAGTATGCACTCCAATAGCTGCTAATGAAAAGATAAAGAAAGAAGCACGAAAATATTTAAAGATCCATCTTTGTATCGTAGTGTTGTTGGTGCTTTACAATACCTGCATTTAACTCGACCGGACATTTCTATTGCTGTCAATAAAGTCTGCCGGTATATGCATGACCCATATATAGAGCATTGGGAACTTTTCAAAAGGATAATCAGATATCTTAAGACCACTGTGGATTATGGTCTTCATCTTAGGAGTTCTCAAGATTTCTCTCTACAAGCATATTCGGATGCTGACTGGGCTGGCAGTCTTGATGATCGTTGTTCAACGAGTGGTTACTGTATTTATTTCGGTGGGAATCTGATATCTTGGAGTGCCAGGAAATAGAAGACGGTGTCAAAATCAAGTATAGAAGTAGAATATCGGGGTGTCGCAATTACAACTTCTGAGTTGATGTGGATTCAGTCGTTACTACAAGAACTAGGTATAACCATATCTATACGAGTACTGTAATGTGATAATCTAGGGGAAACATATCTTACGGCTAATCCGGTTTTTCATGCTCGGATGAAGCATATAGAAATCGACTATCACTTTGTACGTGAAAGGGTTGCTAACAAGAAGTTGCAGGTTCGTTTCATCAGCTCCAGAGACCAATTAGCTGACGTATTTACCAAGGGCTTATCTGCACCAAGATTCCAGTTTCAAAGATCCAAGTTGCACCTTCGAAAACTCACGTACAACTTGAGGGGAGGTATTAAGTAACAAACAGAAAGTCGTCCTGAAGAATAGCCAAGTGAGTCAGTCAGATGAAGACTGAAACTTCACAACTTTACTGGCGTATTACTCGTTTTCTTTGTTAGCTATTATTATGTTGTTTAAGCTTATCTTTGTAACGAATCTGTAACAAGATGAGTGTATCTCATTCATATAAATAATACTTCTATCTCCGCATGTTGAGTGTGGAAGATATTCAAACAAAAATCTTGTTCTAACTATAGGTTTGGCTTGTTATGAAATTTTCAAATAAGCCGAACTAATAACAAAATACAAGTTCGGCCGAAAACTTCCAACATTCCAGTGAGCCGAACTGTTCATCGTTTGTAATGAACTAGGTGGGTTCGACTGATAATTATAAGTCGAAGCTATACCTGGATTGCCGAACCAGCGATCTCAAAAGTATTTTTTTCGATGATTTCAACCTACAAACATGAAATTAAACATAAAATAGATGTATACTTGTGCATTAAAAGCATCGGGTTCCTCATAGATGTTTGAATCAAAATACAAGTTTTTCCTGAATTCCCCTTCTTCTTCTCTAAGAAAAAACCTAACTTTTGTTTTCTTCCCCAAAAATTATCATCAACACAAACTTTATAACTTAGTTATCTTAATCACTAATTATTTACATTAAACACTGATCAAATTATTAAGAGCTAATCATATTATTAACACTAATGCAAAAAGGATAAATTTGCCATTGTTTAAAATATTTGGTTAAGTGGCTTTTGGATCTACTATTTACAATCCATCTTTGGCAGTGAAATTTTCCCATAACCCCTAAAATATGGTTCTAAATTTACAAGTTCTGCACCTTGCCAGGAATTCAATTCTAAACACACGTTACTGCCTTGCTTCCATTGTTAGGGAAAGCGAGTCTGATCTCCGACCTATGTGGAAATGTTGTTCATTAGTCTATTGAAATATATGAATTTAACTTACTTTGAAAATTCATGTGTAATATTGATAGGGTTATCCAGGACTAATTAACTGCAGAAGCCTACATGAACCTAATGACAACTGCAAGATGAAACTTAGCTTGTATAAAGACTACTCTCTTTATTGATGTTTAGAAAATCTCTCAGAACTAAACACAAGCTCTAATCTTGCTCATATGATCAACCACAACTTTGGTGAGCATATATATATAGAACTATGAATTCCTTTTCCTAGTCCTATTACCTCATTACATGTCTTTCCTTTTCTTAGAACTAGATGACTTCTAATTCCCTTAGGATTACATCAATTTCCTAATCTTGTCCTAACCAGCTTGTTAGTGACTTCTACGTTGAAGTTTAACCAACATTCTCCCCGTTAATCTTCAACCTTACCCGTGACATATCTTGTACTCCAATCAGTTGTCTCATTTCTTCAAACTTGATCCGAGCCAATGCCTTTGTCAATATATCTGCTTTCTGCTCAGTTCCTGGTATGTGTTCAACGTTGATGATCTCCTTCTCGATACATTCCCTTATAAAATGATATCTTTTGTGAATATGTTTCGTCTTCCCATGAAACACTGGATTTTTAGTGAGTGCAATTGCAGACTTATTATCAATCTTGATGAGAACTTTTTCAGGTTCTCTTCCTTTGATTTCACCCAACAGTTCTTGAATCCATATTGATTGTTTAGCTGCTTCTGTTGCGGCCATGAACTCAGCTTCGCATGATGACAGAGCTATTGTGTCTTGCTTCTGTGAACACCATGTAATAGGTGCTTCTCCTAGATAAAATATATGACCAGTTGTACCTTTTCCATCATCTTGGTCAATATTATGACTGCTGTCACTATACCCAACAATTCCTTTTGATCCTCCTCGACCATACTTCAATCCACAGCTGATTGTTCCTCTTAGATATCTCAATATCTTCTTTACTACATCACCATGAGACTTGCATGGACTCTACATATAACGGCTAGCTACTCCCACAGAGAAAGCCAAATCTGGTCTTTTGTGTAATAAGTATCTTAGGCATCCAACATTTCTTCTATGACTCGTTGGATCAATCTCAGCTTCTTCTTGTGCCTTTGAAACTTTAAGTCCAAACTGCATTGGTATCTTAGTTGGATTACAAGTTTCAAGTCCTGCTTCTTTCAGAATTCTCATTGCATAAGCTTCTTGTTTAATCTGAATCCCATCTACTCCTTGATGGACTTCTATGCCAAAGTAATAAGTGAGTTTTCCGAGGTCTGACATCTCTAACTTTGATCACATTTCTCTCTTGAACTCATTGATCACCTTAAGGGAGTTTCCAGTCAAAAAAAGATCATCTACATAGACTGCAATCACAAGAAGCGTTCCCTTTTCATCTCTTCTGTATAATGATGTTTCTTTAGAGCACTTAACAAATCTGATTTCTCTTAAGATTTGATCTAACTTTGTATTCCAGGCTCGAGGAGCTTGTCTTAGACCATAGAGATCTTTTGACAACTTGTAAACTCTATGTTCTTGTCCCTTTACTTCGAAACCTTCTGGTTGTTCAACATACACATCTTCACTTAGTTCGCCATGCAAGAATGCCGTCTTTACGTCCAAATGATGTATTTCCCAAGAGTTTGATGCAGCTTCTGCTATTAAGAGACGAATTATCTCTAGTCTAGCAACTGGTGCGAAAGCTTCATCAAAGTCTATGCCTGATTCTTGAACGTATCCCTTAGCTACAAGCCTTACCTTATATTTTTTAATAGTTCCATCAGCATTTCTTTTAACCTTGAAGATCCACTTGAGGCCAATCACTTTTACCACACCTGGCTTATCAACTAGAAACCAAGTCTTGTTTCTGTTGATTGAAATAATTTCTTCTCTACATGCTTGTGTCCATTTAGTCGAGACCTTTGCTTCCTGAAAATTCCTTGGTTCATCATTAACAGAAAGTAGTATAATCTCACATTCTTCTGCAGCTTGAAGAACATAATCCTCCAGATACTGTGGATTTTGTATCTGTCTTGTTGATTTTCGCAGTGGAATGGGTTGAGTTATTTCATCGATCTCCTCTTCTTCTTCTTCTTATTCTTCGTAATTCTCAATGTTTTCATTATTCTCTTCTTCTTCTTGATTAACATCATTATTTCCATTGGTAGTGATGATTATGGGTCCTTCGCCTTCATCAATTACTTGACCCAATCTCATGTGAAACATTCCTGGATCCCTACTTGGTCCATCATTAGTTTCTTTCCAGTTCCAGTTTGCTTTTTCATCGAATACCACATCTCGACTCACTATTACTCTTTTCGTTGTTGGATTGAATAATCTATAAGCATTGGATCCAAGCTCAATTCCTAGATGCACAAGAGTCTGATATCGATCATCCAGTTTCTTAAGAGTTGCAGAATCAACTTTTGCGTATGCTTTGCAACCAAACACTCTTAGATGATCTATATTTGGTTTCTTCTTTCGAAAACTTTCATATGGAGTCATGTCTTTCAGAGCTTTCCCAACTAAACATGATTCACAGATCCTTGATTCATCGTTTATCTGTGGTAGCCCTCGAACCATCTTGTTCTGAGACATAGTTTTTAAGGTTCTGAAATTTATGTGTCCTAACCTTGCGTGCCACTTCCATGTATGATCTTCCAGTCTTATATTCAGACACATTAGCCTTCCAATCATGAGACTTATCTTGTAGAGTCTATTCTGTGAGCGTGAGACTCTAACTAAAAGTCTTCCACTTGGGTCATGAACTGTTAGATAATCTTGTCGCATTCTAACATCACATCCAACTTCTGTAGCTTGTCCTAAACTTAGAATGTTTCTTTGTAAGTTTGGGATGAAGTAGATGTTTGTGACAAGCTTCTGTTCTCCGGTCTTGCTCTGAAATAGAATTGATCCTTTCCCTTCAATTTCTACAGAAGATCCATCCCCAAACTTCACTTGTCCTTTGATTTTCTCATTGAGTTCAGAAAAGTAGTGTGTCTTACCAGTCATGTGATTGCTGGCTCCATTATCTAAATACCAGATTCCTTCTTCTCCATACTTTGATTCGTAGTTCTTTGGTATTAGTTTCCCTTCGTTTAAGAATACAACTTCGTGCATGAAAAGAGTTGTATCTTCTTCCCTTGTTTCATTCTTGTTTGCTTCTTCCATCTTTTGTATTCTTTCAGGGCATACAGAGGAGAAGTGTCCTGGTTTATCACATCTGTAACAAATAATGTTTGATCTATCCTTCTTTTCTTTCCCTTGGTTTTGATCATTCTGACTTGTTGTTCTATCTTGTGAGTTAAACCTTCCTCCCCTTCCTTAACCTCTGTTTACTCTACCAATTCTTCCACGACCTCTTCCTCTTGTCGCAGAGTTTTGTTGGTAAGAGTCCGTGTACAAGAGTTTTCCTTGAGTTTCTCCATTGTTTTCTTCATCAAGGATTCTCTCTTCATATTCTTTCAATCTTCCAATTATATCTTCATAGCTAGTCTTCTTTAAATCTAAGACTTGTTCGAGAGAGGCTATGATATGAATATACTTGGATCTTTCTAAACTATTGAGAAACTTCTTGATAAGCTTGTTCTCTTCAATAGTTTGTCCAAGTGATGCAGCTTTTGAGACATTAAGGTTTGCAGACGGGCTTCTTTAACTCGATCAGCTCCGAGATTACGTGCCTTTATTGCATCCCAAATTTTCTTTGAAGTTTCCTGTTCACCAACTTGTAGAACAAGACATTCTGGTATTGCTTGAAAGAGTAATCCAATGGCAACATTGTTTTTGTCTGGGTCCAATGTACCAGGATCAATTGTTTCCCACACCTTGTAGATTTTCATCAGTATCTTCATTCTCATGGCCCATACTGTGTAGTTTGTGGCGTTGAGGATTGGAACTTGTATTGATGGTGGAGTGAACTGTTTTGCACCCACAATGGTGGTTTCGTTTTCCATGGCTCAGAAACAAGCTATGATACCAATTAATGGCAACTGCAAGATGAAACTTAGCTTGTATAAAGACTACTCTCTTTATTGATGTTTAGAAAATCTCTCAAAACTAAACCCAAGCTCTAATCTTGCTCATATGATCAACCACAACTTTGGTGAGCATATATATATAGAACTATGAATTCCTTTTCCTAGTCCTATTACCTTATTACATGTCTTTCCTTTTCTTAGAACTAGATGACTTCTAATTCCCTTAGGATTACATCAATTTCCTAATCTTGTCCTAACCAGCTTGTTAGTGACTTCTATGTTGAAGTTTAACCAACAAAACCAATCATGCTGGGACAAATCACAAGCGAACGATATTATTGACTACTTTTCCTCCCAAGTCCTAAGTCGCGCAAATAAGATAAAATGAGACAATTGCGAGAGGAATTTATATATGCATAGAAATGAAGGAAGGCAAGCTTAATCACTTTCACTCGATAAGTCCTTAAGAATTTATAAGTCTTTTACAAGAAGTTAGGATTATTTTGGATTTGGAAAGTTACATTGTTTTTGGATCTTCGGAATTTCCAATTTTTTATACTCATATTTTTAAGATCCATAGACCAGTTTGTAGCCTAGTTAGTAATTCGGGATTCGGCAAACGTACGGAACGGCAAACGTACGAGTATTATACGGTTTTGCAAAATTCAGATTCGGTCCAAAATTCGGTCAATGGGACGTGATTCGTCAGTAATTCGGAACGGCATACGTACGTGTATGATTCGATTTATAAATGTGAGTTCGGCTCTGAAAATTCGGTATCTATATATAACAAATAATTTGTATTTATAAGGTCATAGACCAATTTTTATGCATATGTGTGAGTTATTTAAAGAAAAAATAAACTTAATATGATGATATTAATAATATATACAACATTAGTTATCCAAGAGGACGTCGTATGGTGGTTTAGATGCTTGGTTAGTGAGTTTGAGATCTCTCTCACCTTCACCTTCAAATCTCTTCAGTCGTTTTTGTTTCATAAAAATCACAACACGTCTAATATTCGGTCGTGTATGCTCAGGAGGCAGTAAAGCCCAAAAAATGGAGTCTTTGAAAAGTAAAAGCTAAAGAATTTATGGCGAATTAAACGGACGTATCATTCGGGATACGTAAAATTCGTGAACGGTTCGCGAATAATTCGGAAATGTCACATAATACGCGACTTGGGTTCGGAGTTGCAAACGTACGCGAATAAGACGGTAAAATTCGTGATACGGAAAAATTCGCGAATGATTCGCGAATCATTCGCGAACTTACTAACTAGGGTTTGTAGTATTGCTTGAACGTTGCGTGTGCAACACTTAGGTTTTCTCTTTTCTCCGGAGAGAGAACGTTGCGTGTGCAACACTTGTTCAGAGACTACATTTCGTCTTCCGAACTAGTTGTCAGAATGAGACAAATCTACTGAGAAGTTTATGGACTGAAATTAATCGAGACAACTCCCAAAAATAAAAAAATGATAGACAAAACCTCCAGGTCCAGATAAGGGACCATCTTTAAGTAGTCTAATATAATACGAAAACTTTGGAATGTTCTGGACGTGGAGAAGCCACAAACACCCGGTGCTGTCGTCTCAGTTTAGACTATATAGTCTTGCAAATAAGTTGATATTATTTTGGATTTTATTAAGACAACTTCTTTTTATTATAGCTAGCTATCTGTCTCTTCTTATCATTTACATGCCTCCACTTGAGCTCCTACTGAAGATTGTTAATCTAGCAATGTTTCTATGAGAACCCCTCATGATCCTTTAATAAAACCTACCAATATGGGATAGAATTTAATTCTGCTAAATCAAAAAGTCATCCAAACCATAAGGGTTCACAACATATGAGATCGAATATCAAGGTTAGAAAACCGAAATCAAACATCCCATACACATACATATCAATAATATAAAGCATTCAAGCACAGGCTATGTAAATCAAAAACTATCACAAGGAAAATTATAAATCAAATAATTTTACTCAAAATAAACCTAATACAATGATTGAAAGAAATCAAAAATTGATGTCTATTTTTCTCTTTCTCAGTTCTTGTGAATATTGCTTTCAAAAACTGGATTCAAATTCTTCTGAACACTTTCCTTTTCAGTAGTAGATTTGTTCATCTCAAACAGTTGAGAATGAAGATTAGATAGTACTTCTTTTGAATCCTTTATCATCAACTCATGATTATCTAATATTTTTCACTTAAGGAACAGTCATGAACAACCTGCCCAGATTTATGCTTCTTCACAGTCAGAATTTTGGGCAACAAGTGAGGATGCATTCTTCAACACAATCAGTTTGTGTTGAGGTGAGATTTACTCTCACCATAGGAAACAAAGACATCATTTGGATGACTTATAAACACAATAGAGTGTGTTCCCTTCCGTTCTTTCTTTCTCTTCTCATTGCAAGAGTTTGCAATTTCCTTTTAAGATGTAATAGACTTATCAGCCTTCAAAATCTTTATCCCCTTAAGAAGAGCTTTGATAAATTTATTTTGATGGAGGTTTCCACGAGAGATTGCAGTGTGGTTATTTCCTCTACATGAAAAACATTTTGTCTTATTATCAGAAGAACTAGTTTCTGATTCTTTTGGTTTTTCACCCAATTTTTCTTGTTCAGATTTTATCATACAGGTTTTATCTGATAGGAACTTCAAAAGGTTTTCAAGTACCAGGCTTAACCTTTCATTTTTCTTAATTCCCAACTCAAGTTTTTCTAGGAGTTGATTAGACTTACTGGATTCATCACAGTTAGAGTTGGCAAGAAGTGCATTGCAATTAGATATTTATTCATTGGATTCTTCCTTTTTTATGGCGAATCGATATTGTATCAGGAACACGTTTATCAATAGATAAAATTTCCTTAATTCATTGCGCTAGAAGCATAATAGTTGAGTCAAGCTCTTTTTAACGGGTGCCTTAACCTCTTGGCGATGTTTCCCAGTTTGATTCTTTAACGGAATTTCTCTATCAAAGATCTTTAACTTTCCTACAAGACAGCTTCGAGAAAGTATAGAAAGATCATTTCCTTCTATTATGACATGTTTCTTAGACTCGTATCTGTATGGTAACGATCTGAGAGATTTGCATAATATTCCTTTTCAAGTATGTCCTTTCCAAGGAAAAAAATTAACAATCTCAGAAAGTTTAGAGTTAAACTCCTCGAAAGTATCGTTATCATCCATACTGAGATGTTCACATTCAGATGAAAGAGAAAGAATTCTTTCTTCTTTTTCAGATTCATCTCCCTCGAATACAGTTTCAAGAATATCCCGTGCTTATTTAAGAGTTCTACAAGTTAGTACATGATGTAGAAGATTATGACTAACTGCGTGTATGATGGCATTCAAACCATCAGAATTCTGCTTTGCAAGAACTCTTTCTTCAAGAGTATAAGACGCTAAGTGTTTAAAATCTCACTCCGAATAATCCATCGGACGTTAGTATCCGTATTTTATTAATAACCACGTATTAAAATCTCAGGATTGAAGAAAAGCTTCCATAGCCGATTTCCATAATGGATAGTTTGTCCCATTAAATCTTGGTGGTACGTTAACTGAATCAGTCATTAGATTCATTCTTATAGTGTGGATCGTACCAAACAAATATTGTTAGATCTTTTCGTGTTTGTCTGCTCTGATACCAATTGAAAAGACAAGGGTACCCAAATATACCTCAATCTAAAACTTTTCATACCTATAAGTCCTTTCTCCGAAAGTGACTCTCTATGGACTGAGTCGAGACAATACAACTAACTGATTCACACTTCGTGTGATCGTCTATGGATACGAGATCGAGACAATATAATAACGAAGTATGTTTACTTGACAAAAAGGTTCGGACTTAACCAAACACAATAGGATTACTTATCAAGTAAATAGGAATTAATGTTTGTATAATTTACTTTAAATTATAATAACAACAATTATAATTGCGGAAAATAAAAGTAAATGACACAACAAAGTTTTGTTAACGAGAAAACCGCAAATGCAGAAAAACCTCAGCACCTTGTCCAGAATTGAATACTCTCAGGATTAAAACGCTATACAAAATAAACCAACTTCGTATAGTTGAGACCAAGCAACTAAACCTATATTTCACCTAGTTCCGTCTGTATTCCCACGCCTCCAACTTATGAATAAGTCACGTACTTGGAACAATTCCTTTTGTTCGTATTCCAAACAGTAATGGAACAAAAAATCCGTGTGGTAGCAACTCTCTTCAACCAAGTAATATGAATTCGACAAAGGCTCTTTTGTTTATCTCGATAAATTCATTCGTCAGGTCCGTAGATCTATCTTATTCTCAACTACCGAAGTAATTTTTTATTGCAATCAATACTTTTAATCACACATAATTGTATTGATGCCGATCTACACTACTAATCAATCTGATCACAAGGATAAACCGATTATAGTTGGATCCTCTTTACCGAAACAATCATTGTGGATACCAAAGATTATGAACCCAAATCAGAAATCTTCAAAGTCTTCTCTTCTTCAAATCTTCTTTGATCTTCAATAAACACCTGCACACAATCAACTTGAATCTCTTGTGATCAATCACGGACAGAACGAAGTCTGTTAACAATGGATTATCACAAAACGTCTTTAGATCTACAAACAGTCTAATCCTGTCGAAACTTCGATCTATTTTGAGTGAAGCTTATATCATAAGAGAAGATTCTTAAGCATAAACAAACTAGGTGCAATCAAAGTTCAACCACCGTTAGTCAACCAAATCAATCGAAAACAAAAGATAAACTGCAATTATCTAGTTTCCTACCAACGGTACTAATAGAGCTTCTCAATCCTAAAGACGACTTTAAACTGAGAGGCCGTAATAGATTCCTCCTAATTAGGTTACTCTCTTCTCCGAATAGGCGACTCCACCAGTAGTAGCACAACAGAGGTAGTTATTGATGTACGAAGGATTGGTTTGCTCGAAATGCAAGGAATTTCCAAAACCGAAAATATTCTCAAGATATGCATTAAAACCCGTATTCGGTTTCCATAATTCCTGGAAATGCTTTGTTCAAAATATTGATCAAAAATCTCATGGAAAATCTCGAACTAGTAAATGCACATTACTAATTTTTCATTTTACAGAAATAAAATTAGAAACCGTAAATAAAAGATTCTTAACTTATATTTTACCCGATCCGGGATTTTCTTCCTTTAGCTATTAAGGAATAACTTTGAGCAATTAACGATTAGCGTTTACTGCACATGTTCAAAGTATGTCGACATCCTTACTTTGTAACTCCTCTTTCATACTTACAACCTTGAAACCGATTTGCCACACTTCCAAACAAGTTTATAGTTGGTTCATCAGACTTTCAAGAACTATGTGATTGATCAAGAACACTCAATCACAAATCATGGGTTTAACGGTTCTACCAAAACAAGTTTCGGTTCTACCTTCATGTGAGTATTGTGCATAGTCACACTAGCTTTCCAAAATTCGGTTGTACTAGGATCGGCTCCCCACATATATATGGTATCGAACTTGTACTTGCTGCACATGTCCATAGGATCGGTTCCCCTTTGCCTAAAAACGTGTTGCACAAGTCCATAGGATCGGTTTCCATTTCTTCTATAAACTTGTTGCACCTCATACAAGGATCGATTCCCATTTGTGATATGTTGCACCACTTATTAGAATCGGTTCCCTTTATCCAAAGTTGGTCATACACAAATCACAAAATCGATCATACCATCTCAGGTGATTACTTAAGATCAGTTTCACTAATAAAAGTCATACAAATACAAAATTCAGGCCTTTATGAATAGTTTTACCAAGAACATAAACAAGTCATGAGCGGTTATACTAATCATACATATTGGTTGTTCAAAAGATATGCAATGAATAACAATACCAATAATGCCTGGCGATTTCCTTTTCAATTCACAAAACAAGTTCATGAATTTACATCCTTAAAATACATGTAAACCATTGTTTCCTAGGATGAAATCTTCACCTTATACCCATATAATCACAATAAAATTCAAACGATTATGTCGATGTCTTATCTACACAGTTTAATGGTTAAGCAATAAACCTCGTATTGTATTCCTTAATACCATGTCTATCTAGAGTTCAATCATGTTTTGCAGTTTTGTTTTCAATATGCACGACTTGAAAGATACTTCAGGGAATGAAACAGTTCAAGTCAAATATCACTAACCTCAAGTGGAAGGATGATGTTGTCGTAGTAGCTCCTTGGTTCTTCACTTCTCCAAGTCTTCACAATACTTGTAATGTCTCATATCCTAATACTTTCAAGCTAACCTATACGAAGTTGACTCTAGTACATAATCAAGTGACTCTTTAAATGTGTTTTGATTCACTAAAATAAAACAACCAAACTTGACATACCAACGCTTGGTTAGTTCAACCGAGCTATGCTTTAACAACATATATACATGGTATCCAATGAATTGATTGCAAAAGCTCCTACGGAAAAAGATAGTTAGGTAGATGATTCCAACGAACTGATTGCAGAAGATCCAGAAGATGACATTGAATTAGCATTGTCATTGATCACAAGACAATTTCAGGATCTCTTAAATAAAATAAATAAGAAACTCATAAAATATAATCATTGCACTTCTCGCCCTCGTGATCATGTTCCGGTCAAGAACTGAAAAGATCAAAAAGAAGATGATGAATATCAACCACGGTGCTTCAAGTGTAACGGTTTTGGTTATTTGGCTTAAAACTGTCATAATCTACGGAAATACACTGGAAGTAAGGCACTAGCTGTAACTCTTGATGAGATGTTAGATTCATACAACTCTGAAGAACAGGAAACCACTAATATTGCACTAGTTGTTGATTTTATTCCATCTTGTTCCATTAAAGATTTAACCATTTTGAAAATGGATACATCTTAAGATGTTGAAAATCCTATTAATATACAAGGGAAAATAAATAATGAAAATCCTATTAATATACAAGGGAAAATAAATAAAGTGCACGACCAATGAAAATCCTATTAATATACAAGGGAAAATAAATAAAGTGCACGACCGTCTGAATCCAAGAATTGCTAAAAATTCTTTATGCAATTCAAAGAATCATCAATCTCCAAGAATTCCGGTATATCAAGGCAACAAGAGAAGATCTAAGTATCACACTTCACTAGATCAAAAATATTCTGCATATTTTAAGACCTACAATGGGAGAAAATTTCATGCTAATGCCACTTAGTCGGTATTATGTTGCATCCTCACCTTTATGTGCCTATTGTTTATGAGAAAAAAAAATAATCAAGGCACTTGCATAGATAATGGGAATAAAATCTAATAATTGAAAAAGTATCTTAGAATACATTCTTACTTGTAAGAATATCATGTCTTTGGTAATATGGTGTTTTTGAAATATTTTTCGAAGTTTATAAAAGATTCCTCTCATTTTCTGGTCATAGGTTAGGATGATAGTCATGATCGGATATCTTATCTTGTAAAGGTGCTTGATTTAAAAGAATTCTTTGAGAATAAGTCTACACCACCCTCGATCAGCATGATTATCAAGTGTGTATAACACATGAAGCAGACAAAGATTGAATATTTTTCACCCCTGATTGCGGTACCCTGTCGGGACAACAACGTCTCCATACTCGTGGAAACGATCAAAAGTGGTATTGGATCAAGTAACTTGAAGCAAAGTTATACCATATGTTACCCACTTCATAAAACTCGAAAATAACAAAAACAGACATCCAGTAAAGTCCGAAAAAAAAAAGTTTTAAACCCAAATAAATAGTGTATCAACACGTACACAGATGCTACTGACACTTAACACCAACATCACTTTACATTACAGAATACAGGCTACAACCAGGGGCAATGGAAGCCAACGTGCAGTTCCGCATTTGGGTAATTATGGCCTTTTCTTGTCCCCTGGCCTTTTCATTCATTTATTTAGTTTTTCAAATATCCCCCCAGTGTGAAACTGGTCACTAGTAGAAGAGATAAGCTTAGGTAGGTACCTGCATGATACATATGTAAAGTTAACTTAGAAGAATCATCCCCATCCGCATTCATAGTTTTTTCTTAATCAACTAACTACTTACCAGCAATAATCTTTCCAACTTTACTCCGAGGAGGAGGACTGCAACCCAAGATGGAATTATCATTGCATTTAGAGATTTCTACCACAGAGAAAAATTAATGTCAGTTGTGATTATTTCAGGTTAAATCTGACAAGTAATTAAAACATAAATGGCGAAAGTACTAAAACAGATTACCTTGGCAATGACCACCAGTGCTAATGTTAAGATAAGGGTTTCCTGCAAAGCCAGGTTTACAATCACAGAGATAACCTGGAGCAATATTATTTCCTGGTTTACAGACAGTATTAGGCCCACAGGCATAGCTCGTTGCGTTTCTTGAAGCTGCGTCGCATGTCTCAACACCAATAGTCCAATCAGCAACCACCGGAACACTTCCACTACCATTATTTTTGAAATCTTGAAGATATGATGAAGAAAACCTAAACGAACTTTTATCAATTATAAAACCATAAATGCATGGATTAAAACTCAAATACGGATTCACCTTAGAGGACTGTCTTTCAATTGTCACATTATATTTCTTCACTCCAGCTGAGATGGAAGTCTCACAACAACCAATACCGCAAGACCCATTAGTGGCAGCTTCCTTTACAGTACAGTCTGAACACCCCTTACCAATATATGGATCACCATTTATGCGTGCCCAGGTGTCACAACCGATGGATATCAATTTGTTTTTCGTAGTAGACAATGTGAAAATACCCAAACCGAAGATGATTGTAGACACATCTTCATAGGAACAAGTTCTGGCTATACCGCTTTCGAATGTCATCTGACCGTCGAGCACGGATATACTTGTGACATTTAAGACGCCTTGATATCGTGGCAAATTGTCTTGGCATTCTATTATGAACTCTTTACTTCTGAAACAACCCACACCGATACCGAATGGGTAGGGTATGCTGACCTTCCCACACCGATCTCGGCAACCAGGTATTGCTATTACTTCGGAAGCGGTGCTTGGAATTTCCGCAAATGCTAATTCCAGCCATAGTAACAAGACGAAACACTGAAACTTGAGCAGAACAGGTAATAAAGCCATAAATGATAAGTTTGGTTTTTTATTCTCTTATTTTTCTTTTTGATCGAAAGGAAAGATATGCTAATTAATTTGCCGGTTCTTTAAACAGCTTAGTCTTATTTATACCCATGCGTATACGCGTTATTAACTTTGTTTTGTTATTTACCAGCACCACAAACTTCCCGATCACTCTTATCTTTAACATTTTAACTGTTTCTTTCTTTTATGCTAGAAACATTTTGCTAGCCTTCCACTACATCATACAAGATTGGAATTTGATCACGGTTCTTCACACGTCCACTAATATGTAGCTTTTCTTGAATCAATTGGAAGTGTTGGACCTAATTAACTTTGAGTATCGGCATTTGATGGTGGGGTCGGAGACTAAATAACTGCAGAAGCTTACGTTGTCCTATCTCCATGTGACTATTCACATGTCAGAGTTGGTACTAGCTACTTTTCCGCCCGACTTCCAAAACTCCAAGTCATTGGAGCAAGATAAAACCAGTCATTTTCAAGAAGAATATATATGGATAGAAACGAAGGGAGAAAAGTCAAGTATAGCAAATCTTCTACAACTCCAAGTTGTAGGATTTTGGATTTCACTTGTCCGCCAAGATATGCTCAAAATTTGTTTTAGGACTAGCAAATAATAAATTTACGGTTATTTGATAAACATAATTATGTGTTTAATTTATCTTAATTTTATATGTTGGTGTTTATTTTTGTGTTTATTATGGTGTTTTACGTGTGTGGGTATCTTGGGAAAATAAGCAATTTTGGAGAAATCGGCTCGTAAATTACTAAAGGTACCCATGAATGTGTTAAAGACATCCCAACTTTGGATAATGACACTCTCAAGAAAAGTGTTAAAAACGCCCAGGAAAATTCGCTAAAGGCAGCAAAGAGATTTTCTAAGAGGCGCTCCTATTACTAAGGAGTACCCAATTACTATCGGCACCCCAAGGGTTAACCTTTTCTTTTCGAGCTTTTGAAAATCAAAATTTGGCGGGAAAATTGATTTTGAAAGAAACCAATTAGGGTTTGCGTTTTGGATGTGTTTAAATGATATTTAAGCTCTAATATTGATTGGGGTTGTTAATTAAGGAAAAATAGGGCTTGTATGGGTGTTATATTCGATTAACTTGGGCTGTATTGTTCTGAAATTTGACGGGAAAATGGGTTGTTAGTGGCAGAAACTAGGGTTCGATGATTGAAGGTGTTATAATGAGATTAAAATGTTGAAATCAATTATGTTTGCTCCAGCGGGCTAAACAAAGATGTTATCATTTTTAAATTCGAAATAGTTTGGAAGGTTAGTCGGATTTAAAGAAAATATAAGACACGGGTTTTTCGCCTTCTTTCACGAGTTTCATTATGGTCGGCATGAGTCTTCACCGAGTTGAACTGCTTATGGAACGTGAACTCATTGTGTTGGAGTGTGTAGCTGCGAGAATAACACGTGAAAAACTTAAAAAAGGAAATAATTCCTGTAAAAATGGAAAAAAAATATATTTGAAGTTAATGAGGATTTCTTGTTGTAATAACCGAGATTTCATGGTCTAGATATATAAAAATGTTGTTGGGGAGCAAGAGAGGGGGAACAGAGAGTTTGTAGAAGAAATGGAGAGCTCAGGATCGAAATAATCGAAATTGCAGGAAGTTGTCCAGCTGCTGCTCAACCGAGAACACGAAGAACAATCTTGTCAGAAGTCGCAGAAGTTATCGCAGTTTAACCAGACACGTCTTGTATCGTTATCTACTCAGTTTCGGAAGACCGTCGGCAACTTAATCCTGTAGTGGTTGTTATCTTTATTCCAGAGTTGTTTTGGTCGCTAAATACATTTAGCGACTAAAATCTTTGTAAGCATATTTATATTTTTTTTGAATACAATGATCAAGCAATTTATCTCCAATTTTCGATTCATGACTAGCTAAGGTTTTTTTTTAGAGTTTTAGATGAAGCTATTTTCGACGAGTAAATTTTAGTAATTATTTTCTTTGGCATAAATACTCCATTTTTGTACTTTTAATTTGTCTAAAAATTTTCTCCTCTTTTTATGCTTCATAATAATTATTTTAGGTAGTTTTTAGATGCATTCTTTTATAAGCGGAGGAAAATTAAGCCTTAGAATAGCAAAGAGAGTCATAATAAGAGCTTTTAATGTCATATCTTCCAAATCATTATATTGGCTTCGAAATTGTTTTGAGTAAAGTAGGAGTACTTTGTCAAATAAATTGTTATTGAGTTTGAAAATATTGGAAGTAGTGGAATCGAAAATCCTAGATTCATTTCCCCTTGGTAAACAAAAATCAAAGTTTATTAGTTTTTCTTTTATTTTTCTTGAACCAAACCTTTAAAAATAGTCTCAGAATTGAATCTTTACTTCCACATTGTTAAAACTGCATCATTCACCTCCCTAAGAATTGTATACCTCTATATCCATTTTATGTGAAACAAGTTAATAAAAGTTGAGAACTTTGAGCGGAACTGCCAATCTAATCTTTGAACCGAAAAAATTTCTATTTGTTAACTTTAGAAATTTTCCTTCCGTAAACGCAGTGGGAGATATCAGGACAAGAACGTTTAAGGACAAGAACTAGAAGTTACCGCCATGCTACACATGGTATTATAGTAAGTTTTTCACGTATCATGTTTTTAGATGCTTAACCAAGACGACCAAGTTACTTACTATTAATTTTTTTATGTAATGTATTGTAGCGCCCTAAAAGCTAGCAGCTTCCTAATCCAAGAAATCAACTGCATAATGAGGCACTAAGGATCTAAATCCTTTACTTAAACAATCAATTTAAAAATCAGTTATAAAATATAACCCCAAACCATCCCATACACTCTAATATAAAATAAAATCTTTCAGGTGATATGAATACAATAATGTGGTGTTTACATAAGGGAAAAAAAATTAAAAAAACATATATAAAGATAAGTACAACGTCTCAAAATTCGGTAACTGTGAGGACCCTCGAGCACATCAACGGCTCAACGCTTTTTGACTAGTCTAGCGACGACTAAGCTGCTAATGACTCGATTAATGAGATAAAGACGTCAATTAATAGAACGAAACTAGTACCACTAGATAGATATCAAAAAGTTGTGTGATATGGACTACTCGAATGTATCATTCGGATACCAAACAAAGATAAACACAATATCATTTAGGTCGGGTGCCTCTAGCAATCTTGGTCGGCCTTATCCCAATCGAGAAGATAAACTCGATATTTTCCTTTCTTCTTCTTTCATATTCTTATTTCTTCTTCTCTTCTTTCTTTCTTTTTCTTGTTCTTCGCCTTTGGCGACTTTGAGAAAGGTTTTCGAGGTGAGATTTTAATAAAAAATGTTAAGAATACCAAATATATCGATCCCAAAGACTCTCAACAGAGTCAGTCGCCTGACTTAGTTATTAGACAAAGTCTTTAGCCTATGTTTACGACATGATAAGTCTTTTAAGTTTTCTAAACTCTGAAACAAATATGTAACAATCTTTGAATATCTTTGAGTATAAATAAATCATCAATCTCCACTTTTGAAGCGTGGAAGATATTCTACCCCAATTATCATTTTCTAAGTTGGTATCATCTTTCGATCCAACCCGCTCTTCCATTCAAAACCAAAAACAAAACCAACAATGTCAACCAATACAAATAACCTCCGCAATATTCAGATTCATCATCTGGTTTCATTAAAACTTACAGAAACAAATCACTCTCTTTGGAAGACATAATTTAATCCAATCCTCAAAGGATATGGTCTTACAGGTCATAGATGGAACCCAAGAAAAACCATCTAGAACTCTCCCTGAATCAGATGCTATTAATCCACTATTCTTTGATTATGAAGATCAAGACTCTCTCATTGTAGGGTGGTTGAATTCAACTTTAACCCCTGAAGTTCTCTGTCAAGTGAGAGGCTTGGATACTGCCAAACAAGTTTAGGACAAACTCGAGAGTTATTTCGAACGAAAGACAAGGACTCATCAAATGAATCTTAAGAAAGAGCTCCACAACATGAGCAAAGGTAACAAATCTCATATGCCGAAACATTTTTGGTCCGATGTTTTTACAACTGCTTGTTATTTAATCAATAGGTTACCAAAATCATCATCTGTAACCGAAACACCCTTAGAACTACTGTTCCACAAAAAGCCAGATTATTCATTTTTACGAGTTTTTGGATGTTTGGGTTTTCCATGTCTTTGTCAATACAACTCCACAAAACTGGAACCTAGGTCCCCCTACCTTGTGTTTTTATCGGCTGTATCAATGCACATAAAGGATATGTGCTCTTACATAGGGAAACAAACCACATATTTACATATCTCGCCATGTTCGGTTCGAAGAGAGCTCATTTCCTTTTCAGTCTCTCAAGAAGAAAAGACCGGTGCCTTGTTCAGGTAATGTTCCATCTAGCACCGGTGTTTTTCTTTCACCTCCTTTTGGTCGCAGTACATTACCAGATAGGAAGAATGATGCTGTCCTTTCACCAATTGTATCTTCATCGAATTCATCAGTACTCAGTCAGTGAGTTGAAGTTTCTTCATCAGTTGTATCTCATGTTCAAACCTCACCTTCCATCACTGAAAGTTCAACCTCAGATGTTGCAGGTGGGCAATCTCAAGATGTTATCTCATCCAACACACATACAACAATTGTCTCTGGTGAACTGGAGTCGAATCCAATTGCTACCCAATCTGCACAATGTGACACTGTAACTCATCCTATGAGGACAACAAAGATGGTATATCAAAACCCATACAAAAATTGTGTCTGAAAGCTACCAAACAACCCCTGCTTGATGCTGATTTCATGGAACCAACTTCTTTTACAACTGCTTCCAAAATTCCGAAATGGAAATGAAATGGACGTACAAATCAATGCACTCATCCGCAATGACACATATTCTCTGGTGAAATATGAAAAAGGGATGAATGTAGTAGGCTCAAAATGGGTTTTCCGAGTAAAGAAAAATTCGGATGGTATTGTGGAACGATGCAAATCTCGATTGGTGGCCAATGGATATAATCAGAAAGAAGGAATCGATTTTGGCGAAACTTTATCACCTGTTATCAAGACTTGCACCATACGGTTGGTATTATCTATAACTGTGATGAATCAGTGGTCGATTAAGAAACTCGATGTGGACAATGCATTCTTTAACGGTCAGTTGGATGAAGATGTATACATGCAGCAGCCACCAGGATATGTGGATAAGAACTTTCCAAACCATGTGTGCAAACTGCACAAGTCCTTGTATGGCCTAAAACAGGCGCCTAGGGCATGGTTCTCTAAGCTGAATAGCTATTTAATTCAGCTGGGTTTCAAAGGTTCCATATCGGATAGTTCTCTTTTTATACGGAAATCTTCTGACTCAATCTTATATGTCTTGGTGTACTCAATCTTATATGTCTTGGAGCTTCTTTTGCCTTGAATGAGTTAGGTGATTTGTCGTTCTTCTTGTAGGTTGAAGTTATCATGCAAGGTAAGGAACTTGTTCTCTCAGCGAAAGTATATTGCAGACCTTTTGAAGAGAACCAAATTGGATGGTGTCAAGCCAGTGAATACACCGTTAGCTGCTAATGCTAATCTATATCGAAGTGTGGTGGGGGCACTTCAGTATCTGCATCTTACCAGGCTTGATATTTCCGTAGAAGTGAATAAGGTCTGCCAATATATGCATGACCCTTATGATGAGCACTAGGAGCTTGTGAAGAGAATAATAAGGCGTCTCAAAAGCACAATAGATTTTGGTCTTCATCTACGTCCCTCTAAAGATTTTTCTCTGCAAGCCTACTCGGATGCGGACTGGGCTGGATGTTTGGATGATCATCGTTCGACAAGTGGGTACTGCATCTATTTTGGTGCTAACTTAGTGTCTTGGAGTGCAAGGAAACAAAATACGGTTTCGAAGTCTAGTATGGAGGTAGAATACAGGGGTAGCAATTGCAACTTCGGAAATTATCTGGATTCAATCACTGCTTAATGATCTTGGCGTTGCTGCTACTACACCCATCCTGCTTCTACATTGATGTTATTGTAAGTTGTTAATTTCTGGTGGAGATTTACTACGATTTCTTATTTGCTTATCACAAGTACTTGATCCTAACCAGTTGCGTAGATCGAAAGTGAGGCATGGATTTGCAGGAGAATACTTCATAGATACACTCAATTGGATATCTTTCAGTGCTTGGCTTATTTGGGATAAATGAAAATATTGGTTTTACACTCAATTATAAACAAATTCTACTCCTTTTTGTTATCATTTAACTTACTTGTTCAAGGATCAAGGAACTATCGAATTTAATAATAAGAAACTCCATAGAATTTATGTGAGTAATTAATATATTAGTGAATCTGAAGTTAATACTCCCTGCAATGAGTCTCATTCACGAAGGAAATGTGGTGTAGATATGAAGGTGTTAATGATGCCAACAAGGAACTTGACGAAGTTGGTGAAGGCATGAATTATGATGTTGTTTATTTATAGAGCTAAGGTGAAATTTCGTAGTTGTTACATGACCAAAAACTTAGAAAATAGTAAAATATTAGGTTGAACTACCATAAACTTCATATGTATACAAATTAGAGGAAGGATTCATTCACATTATTATTATCACACTATCTCACACATTGGACGTAATTTTTATTAATAAAAATCAAACCGTAACGGATTTGAAGCTCATATTTTGAGGGTATGTTCCTCTTACGAACTTTTACATGCCTACCAAAAATGAGCATATTCCGAAATATAAAACCTCACAATCTACCGGGCTTAATTTCGATGGACAGAAATCCGTTAAATTTTAATAGATCATTTTCAAAGTAGTAGATGGTGGTGTTATACGTCTCGGAATGCACTCATTTTTGGTAGAAATGTAGAACTTGGTAAGAGGAACATATCCTCAAAATACGAGCTTCAAATCAGTTACGGTTTGGTTTATTCATAAAAATGGCGTTTAACGTGTGAGATAGTGTGATAATAAAAATGTGAGGGGATTCCTCCTCTACGGATCATAAGTTAACAAATATTTTTTTTGTGTTTGATGATTGCAACTTCATTTTAACATTCATCAATAAAACTTTTGTACGGTGTTTGGATGCCAATTATGAGATATTGCAGTTAAATATATGTATGTGGGCAAGTTGAATATATGAGTTATTAGATCGAATCATAAGAAATGGATAAATCATGAGTGTTGCGTGGAAATATTCGGGGGGAAATCTCTTTAACTTGGTCAACGAAAACTTGACCATATTTTGGTCAAAATCAAGTTAACGAAAAATGTGTTGATAAATTTTGGTGAAAATCAAGTTGACGAAACTTGACTTGAAATTCGCAATAGAATACGAAAATTCGTAGTATCTATACTCTGCTGCTAAAATTTTATTTCCGGAATTGCTCATGCAGTTGCTGACTGGATTTTGCATCAGGTCTGGAGTTGTTGCAAGAAATTGCAGCATGGTGTTTCGCAACAGCTGGCTGCTGTTGCAACCTCGGCCAGCAGCAAATTTAGTTTGTTGCTAAACCCTTAATTTTTTGTAGTGTTTTTTCTTTGTTCAACGGTATAAATTTGAGACTATTCAAACGTGGACTAGCTCCCGAGGTTTTTCTGCATTTACGATTTCCTCGTTAACAAAATCTTGTTTTGTGATTTACTTTTATTTTCCCGATTATAGTTATTTCATTATAATTAAAAGTAAATACACTTTTACGTTAATACAAAACACTTAGTACTTTACTTATAGTACATCGGTCTAGTACGGTGACTATTATCAAGTGATTGTCTTGTTATTATATTATAGCAACTTCTTGCATAGGCGATTAAGGTATCAGACTTACAAGTTGATATCGAAAACATTGTGGTGTATCGCGGAACCCTCGTCATTTTATCATCAAGATTAGAACGGTCTTCAGTTAAAGAATCGTCTCTTCCTTGGTTCACATTGGTACGAGATTGATTTGCACCACACTCATGAGATTGGTGACCTGGTTGCCACCTGTTACACCAGCCAATAGTCGTACAACTTAAGGTGCATGATCAGTAGTAGGTGTCTGAGAATCTTTTCCGTAACGGATAATTCTGGAATTTTAGTGTTTTGGAAGGTAGGGGTATACTTGTTGTGAAGAGTTTTGAAAGGCCAAAAAAAATTAGAACTATTTATGTAATTTCCGCTCAAAAAAATACATATAGATTAGTCTTAATTAGTGAGTTGATTACGATTTTTATTCTCCCACAACGTAATTTTCTCTAGCAAGTTTTTTCTTTCATTACCACCTATTATTTGGACAATTAAATTTTTCCAACATTCTGATCGCCATAGCTGATGATTCAGAAAAGTCTATATTAGCCGATAAGAAGCGAGAGTTCCAAATTGGACCAATGCAACACGCTATGATTCAATGTGATGAGATCACTGAGTTTGTGACTTCTTTAATCTTCAAGTTCCGAGCATAATATTGCACTACTTTTTAAGGATCGCTTACCCACATTGGGAGCTTTTGTCCATGGATTATTTTTTATGGACTTGTCTCTATTAATTTCTGTCCACCAAATTCTTAGTATAGACTTGTCTCGTTTTGTCCCATTCCGACGACTTGTGTGGGAGACGAAAAAGCAGTTTCCGGTAAGTGTTGTATACGCCACGTCCATTTTTGTGGAGAAATTCAATTTGGACGTGCACTGTGTGGTGCGGACAAAACCCACTTGTTTTGCAATTTTGGACGATCATGCAACATCGTGAATTGGTCCATAGATATAGAAATTTCATAGTTTGGACTTTACAAAGGTCTGAAAACAAGATTTAAACAAGTTGCTTTCCAAATACAAAATCATTTAAATTCTATCGAAAGACTTGTAAATTCTTGAAGACTTACTGACTCAAAATAATTGAACCTTGACGTGTGAACTCTTCCACGTCCGAATAGGTTCCCAAGTGACCGCAAGTTTAACTGTCTATGATCAAAAATTTGACAACTTAGAAGCATATGCTCATTGTGTTGTTACGCATTGGTGCGTAGTATGTATCATGGCTCTTAATGAATTTAAAAATAAATACTCATGCAAAGATTGCACTAATGCTATATGAGGAGCAAACGACCACCAAACCGGTGATATTGTGTGGTCTAATCTATATATATCCAATTCATTATAACTCCTATGCTATGCTAATTTTAATTCGTATGCCATGCTATCAAGCATATTATTTGAAATTTTCGGCAGCGGACTTTGTGGCTCATGTGTCCCAGATACTGCCATTGACCTTGTCAATTAGGTTACACAAAATTGGTTAAAAAGACCAAAATCAATAATTCCTAGATGAAAAAGGACATTTAGATTTTGATACTATTTAAATGAACGAAAATGTAAAAATAGCCGGATGTAAACAGGTTCATCCTACACATTTTCAAATGCTTTTCCTTATTTTTAGTTTATATCAGGATGCATCCAGTTTCATCCTCCATCTTTTTTTTTTAAGTTTAAGCCAGGATGAATCCAGTTTCATTCTTCCTATTTTTATCGTGCCCATTTCACCCATAATAATTTTTACTTGTCCATTTAAACCATGTTTTAAAAATATTTGGACTAATGACCCATTTTCCGATTAAGTTATTAGTTCAATTTAGGAATAATCAAAGGATGCTTCACCGAAACAAGATAAAAAAATCTAAAGATGAGTGATTGCGAAGTTTGAGGTGGCCATAGAATGGTGCGTAAGCATACAAATGAGTATAAGTAACATTAAGATGCGTTTAATATGTAGTAAGAAAATACCCAGGCAATAAAAACCATGGTGGCTTCACATGTTCTCGTGAAGTTTCAGT